>NC_135081.1:312954-625909 GCF_051107435.1 Chaetodon auriga
GGGGGTAAAATATGCAAGTTTCAATACAAAATGTACGTTTTAACAGGGTAACTTACCCCCCCACCCCTCCCCCTAAACTTAGATTTACTTTTTCTTTGGTATTGTAAGTACCTGAGGACCATAGAAAATTAAACTCCCCACTTTTTTTTTTTCTTTTTAGTGAGAGTGTGATGTAAAATTATTCTAAACCCCTGCACTCTTAGAACAGCAAGTCATTCAGCTCGCTGAACTCTCATCTGGATAAGGGAAGTAGCACTGTGAGGATTCTCTTCCTGGACTTCTCGAGTGCCTTTAACACTATCCAGCCCCTTATGCTTTGGGACAAACTAAGCACAATGGGAGTGGACCCCTACCTGGTTACCTGGATTTTCAGCTACCTCACCTACAGGCCACAGTGCGTCAGGCTGAAGGACATCACGTCTGACACATCAGACTTCTGCTACAACTCTGAGCTGTGTGACATTCAGAAGTTCGCCGATGACACAGCCATCCTGTGATGCGTCAGGGACAACAGAGAGAGGAGGAGTATAGGAGCCTGGTGAGGGACTTTGCTGCCTGGAGCCACACAAACTGGTCATTTTCTTTGGGAAGTCCAGACCCAGACCACGTCCAGTTCTGATAGAGGGAATTGAGGTGGAAACTGTGGACTCCTTCAAGTACCTTGGGCTGTGCCTGGACAGCACACACCAACCACCTGTACAGGAAAGGACAGAGCAGGCTGTACTCCCTGAGGAGGCTGCGGTCATTTAACATCTACAACAAACTCCTGTGGATGTTCTACCAGTCTGTGGTCGCCAGTGTCCTCTTCTACACAGTAGTGTGCTTGGGGGCCAGCACATCCAAGAAGGACACTATGGATGATGCCAGGCATCCTCTGCACACCGTCATCAGTAACCAGAGGAGCCTGTTCAGTGGAAGATTGCTCCTTCCCAAGTGCAGGACGAACAGACTGAAACACTCTTTTGTCCCTCATGCCATCAGACTGTACAACTCCTCACTTGGGGTGAGGAGGTAACATGGGACAAAGGGTGGGAAAGGAAGGAGCACTGGGACACTTACCAGTCTACTATCATTGTATATATTGTATAACACATATTTTTCTCTTATTTTTCTCAATTTCTGTTGTTCATATCCATTCTCATTATGGTGTCAAATAAATAATACTTTTCATTTAAGTCATTGTCAGACGGTGTCCTTTTGAGATGGAAATAGACCATCCCTGTATCGAGAGTTTGCGCTTAAGATGATGAGATTGATCTCCCATTAATTCGTTAATTGTTAAATCAGCATTCAAAGAAAGTAATAAATAAAATCCTTCTGAGCTGAGGAAGGTTGGTGCCCCTTTTTATATTAACAAGTGCAAACATTAGACAAAGCTGTATGTGTTTTGTTGAGTGGTTATTGGAGTGACTGTGGCTCAGGAGGACAGAGTGGTCACCCACTTATCAGAAGGTTGGTGGTTCAATTTCTGGTCCTTGGGCAGCAAACTGAATCCAAATTGTTTCCAAAGGTTGTCTTGCACTGAACTTATACTGAGAGTTGTTTTGTCCTCCCTATTTGTGTACATGAGGGCAGTAAAATATTAGAAACACCTCTGACTATAGCGCAGCTCAGTACAACACCACCACTAACTATGAATCGATGTTAAAATATATAATTGAATTAACACTGTAGCAGAACTGGCCTGTAACTGACCCTCATTTCCCCTCTTTGCATTCCTCAGGAGAAATGGACTTATAAAACGATCAGACTTTTAAGAATTATTGACCATTTGGAAGGTTCACAGGAAGGTGTGAACTCAGGGAAAGACAAGATGTCTGGTCATAGAACAACTTCTCACATTCTTTCAGGGCAACAAGAGTCACTGATGGCTCCCACTTCAAAGGGTATCTTCTGCTCAGGACATTCTCATGGAGATGTTAATTCTTTCTTGATAGCCCATGGTAGTTAAGGACAATAAAACTGCCTGGATGGACAAAAGCCATGTCTCAGAGTAATCTACAAACCAGATAATGCTGATGGGTTGTAAATTAGACATTCCTGAAGCAAACTGTGCTGTATGTCTGTGTATTCTACCATGAAACCATAATGCCATCTAAGGGTTCCTAGCGGTTAAGTTGAATATGTTCAACGTGAGACAGTTATTAATAGTAACCATAATAGCGATAATCATTTCGGCAAATATAGTCTGCCCTTCTTTATTCCTTTGTCATATTAAAGTGGTCATACTCTTAGTCATCATGTTTATTAAGATTAGTATTAGGAAATGTTATCATGTTTATTGTTGAATGTTGTCATCATTCATCCAAGGTGTCTGACGCATGCTGTGAACAATGTTGAAATGCCACTGAAAATTGATCATTTAAAAAATATTCAATTGACCATAGTGAGAAGCAGATGAGCCCCTCGTATGAATCATTAATTAATTCTTGTTCTATGAAGTGAAATCACGTTGCACATTCATGAACCATCCCACATGCGTGACATCCTATTGATTAGGCACGCCCTGGAGCAAGTATGCCATCTGCAGCATGTAGTGGACAGGCAGTTAAGCTTTGTTTTAGTTTAGTTTTCTTTTAGTCTTCGCCCTGTTCTGTTTTTGCGTTCATCTTGTCTTTTCTTTTAGACCTTTTTGTTGCTACTCATAGTTACACCAAGTAGTTTGACTTTGTTCTTCAGAAAATGTATTTTTCTAGTTTTTAATCTTCATGAAACTTTCATTTTTGCTCGCCACGTTAAGCCGCATGATATATTTAGTTTTTGTATTAAAAATTCTAGTAACGTAATCATTTTGAAGACATTTTCGACCAGCCATCGAAGAGTTTCTTAATCTTATTATTACCAGTCTAAAGTCTCGCCACACAGTCGCCGACTCAACCTAAACCTGTAGCCTGCTGCTGACCCGCAGGTTCTGGTGGAATAACCATCAGAAGCCGTTCCTCATCTGCAGCCAACACCGAAGATCCTCAGCTCCCGAGACATCCCTGTCCAACACCGGCTCTCAACTGTGGTTTGCTTGATTCGTCCGGCAGACCGCAGCACAGACCAGAGCTACGGATGGTAACGCGGAGCCTCTTCGTGTCAGTTCGGAGCAGACATCTACAGGAGCGTCGCTGACAAAGTAGGCATGCTTAAGTGGTTTTGAATAAGAGTTGGTCCGTGAGGTGAAGATACTGTCGATTTGTTAAATTCTCTCAACCGTTCATTCATCAAATTAACATTACGTTTGCATCCCCATTTTTCCCTTAACCTACTTCTCACTATCGCCAAAGTCACTCTGCCATTACTTTGCCATAAGGTTCTCTCTGCAGTTGTGTGTTACTCCGTATCATCCATATCATTTGTCAAATCAGCCATTATTCATATTCATTTCATTATTGTGTTCAATAAATAATCCGTTTTCATATAAGTCGTGGTCAGACGATGTCCTTTTGAACTGGATATAAGCAATCCCTGTGCTGAGAATTTACACCTTAGATTATCAGACTGATCTACTGTTCATTCGTTGTCACTACATCAGCATTATAAGACATGATAAATAAAATCCTTCTTAGCTGAGGAAGGTTGGTGCCCCGCATTTTATTAATGAATGCAACATTAATTTAGAGGTTTAATAACTAATTCTCCTACAACACCTTATGCCTGATGGTAACAAACACACCCCATGTACATGATGTCTGAACCCTTGTAATTGTAGGAAGGAGAAGTTTAGATACTGGGTTAACTGGGTTAGATTGTTCTTAGACCTGATGCAAGACTCCCCAGTAATTACTCTTGGACAGATTTCCCATTAGATCAGATATACTTTATTGATCCCTGAGGGGAAATTGTTTTTGTTACAGGTACTCCTTATAAGAATCGAAGAGATAGAAGAGATTAATTAGAAGAGAAAAAATATATTAAAATAAATAATACCGCAAAACTGCAACAGCGACTGCAACAGGATGCACACACGGTTGGCGCATGCACCCAGCCTTCCTTTGACCTGCTCCAATCCCCTGATAAAGACCTCTGCATAGTGACCCTGACTACGTCTTTCGTCTTGCCCCCTCTGAACCTGATAATCAGTGAGACTGTTTGCTGGTTGGCAAACCAAACTATTCCTGAAGCCAGCGTTTGCTCCAAACAAAGCAACAAGAGACTCATGTGCTTCCTGGTTCAGTCAGTGCTCCACTTGGACGCTGATATAGTTGTTACATAAATAGGTTAAAGTGCAGACTTTCAGCTTTACTATGAGGGCATTTTTTTGCTCATCAAATTCAAAGAATCTCCGAACAAATATACTAAATGTGACCATTTTATATAGGTTTGTATGAACTTGTCCAATAACTTGTGGTCCTCTGAAAATGGCAGTCAGTCAAATTGTTGTAATTACTACATGGTTCACTTGATACATCTGAAAATGCCCATAAATTTAACAGTTTGCACTTGAAGTCCTTATTTATTTTCAGATACAAGTTCAAATATGTATGGACCTAAATGTAGGTGTGTGCTCTCTCTTATGTAATCTCTCTCAAAATCATTGGCTTTTGTCTATTTATGACCTTCAATGTATTAACCTTAAAACTGTTTCATCTTTCTGTAGCAGGATGAAGGTGGCGGTTCGCTCCATCCTTTCTGCTCTCTCTCTATCTCTCTCTCACAGCTGGCACCTTAATTAGTAGGCGGCGCTGTGAGAGCAGTGTACATATATGCACTGGCACACACCTGGTACGCATCTGACTACTCAAAGCCAGTGCAGCGGCGTGGCTCGGTCGAGGTGAGGTAGCAGTGTGGGATATTTGGTCTGTTTTGGCACCTGCTTTGATAGTGGGAGTCTGGCATTGTTTAACGGTAAGCACATTTCCCTCTTTGCTCGTCCAACCGCCAGCATACACAGCTCATTCTTCCGTGTTGTGTGTCCGCAGCACGCTGCGTTGTTTGACTGGCAGCGGGTGGTGTTGCTCGCCCTCCACTTGGGACCGGCTCATCGTGGTCGCTTTGTCCGTGAGGTAGGCCTGCGTTCTTTTACTGCCGCTGCTTCCTTTAAAATGGGTTTGATGCAAGCAATGACCGAGGTTCTCTTTGCTCCTAGCTGTCTTTGTGATGGTAGAGCTGCCCTCGTCATGACACAGTCGTTTTTTTTATCTGCGCATTGTCCACTGTATTGTAATTTTTTGTGTTTATTTTACATTCCTTTTTGGTTATGTAAATTTGATTTTCCTTTTTGTTTATTTTATCAACATATTGTCTATTGCTGGACTTCTAATTGATTTTGTGTTTGTGTTGAACAGGAGGTGTGGGCCCCCAGTGCATGGCAGCCCGATCCCTTGGTGGTGGTATCCCTTTGCAGTGAGGTGGTGTTTAGAGTCCCTTCCCCGCTGGCTGCCCTGGTAAGCCCCAGTCCTAGTTCCTTTTTGCTGTTTATGGTTTAGGTTTATTTCTTTTGGTTAGTTCCAGCAATAGATAATTACGCAGACTATGTGCACCTGTTTTTAAGAAAAAATAATGGTTAATCACCATTTTAATTGATTAAAATAAAATTTGTTAATTGTGGAATCGGGTCTCTAGCCACTCCTTGTGTTACGAACCTGTTTGACCTTATGTGTTGTTGACTCCACATATTAAAACTATTTCCTGGGGCGTAATACCCCAGGTGGCGTTGTCCGCACACTCTTTTAAAAACCTACCGCCCTGCCACATTTCTTTATCACTCTCATTTCTGATCTCAACACAACTTAAGGCCCAGTCTCCTCTGGGGCCCATGACATTGTCTGCTTCTGGAATATTTTTGCTACCATCATATGAATAAGCAGTTGACTTTGTGATTCTTGTGGGCATGTTTGGAGATGTTTTAAGGAGTAATCATCCTAAGAAATTCAATCTGCCAAAGACAGTGATGGTGCACTTCTACACAGCCATCATTGAGTCCATCCTCACCTCCTCCATCACCATCTGGTATACTGCTGCCACCACCGAGGACAAGGGCAGACTGCAGCGTGTCATTCAGTTTGCAGAGAAGGCGATCAACTGCAATCTCCCGTCTCTTCAGGACCCGTACACTTCCAGGACCCTGAGGCGTGCAGGAAAGATTGTGGCTGATCCCTCCCACCCTGGACACAAACTCTTCGAGTCACTCCCATCTGGCAGGAGGCTGCGCTCCATCAGGACCAAAACCTCATGCCACAAGAACAGTTTTTTTCCCGTCTGCTGTCAGCCTTATCAACAAGGCCCAGAACCCCCTGACACTCTTCACACTCCACCTCTGCCTCTACTTGTCACATTGACACTGCCATAACTCTATGCATTACATTAATGCTCAGCTTGGATTTCTTTCTGAAAAAACAGACTGTTTCTGGAAAAACAATATATTTATATTGTTATATTTTTTACTTCTTTAATAGCTAATTTTTAGTAGATGTGTCAAGCACCAACTTCACCAAAGCAAATTCCCTGTATGTGCAAATTCGTACTTGGCAATAAAGCTGATTCTGATTCCGGTTTCTGAAGTTCGAGTGCTCACAGCCAGGTCTCCTCTTCTTCCTACTGTTGCAGTGGAAGAATGTGGTGGCTATTTTGATCACTTGTATGCCATTCCTAACCTGCTTTCTGATATCTTTTTCTCCTTGTAGTAAGTCAAATGTTTTTCATTGAAGATTTATCTACCCTCTCCCTGTATGTGTTATATAATAAAATGTTTTGTTGATTACAATTGTTTAAAAAAATATTTTGCTTAAATTGAGCAGTTGCTGACATTTATTGATATTTACTTGTGTATGTGTGACACCCACTACAGGTCATGAGTAATAGGAATAACGGATCAGCCATGAGGTACAAAAGGAAAATTTTTTTAATTGCAAAAATCTCAGCTTGACAATATTACAACCCCTGGCAAAAATTATGGAATCACCAGTCTCAGAGGATGACCTGCTTCAATCCCTGCTAGGCTGAAGGCGGCTGGTAGTTGATGCTGAAGTAGATCGACATACCAGACCATCAGTGGTCCAGTAGCTGCTCTTGCCGTGGTTAACGGCAAAGAGGTTAAGTGTGATGATGACTACAACCCCTGGCAAAAATTATGGAATCACCAGTCTCAGAGGATGTTCATTCAGAAAAAAAATTGTGGTAGTAACAGTTACTTTATTAGACCAAGCAGAGGGAAAAAATTATGGAATCACTCAATTCTGAAGAAAAAAGTATGAATCACCCTGTAAATTTTCATTCCCAAAACTAACACCTGCATCAGATTAGATCTGCTCATTAGTCTGCAGTTAAAAAAGAGTGATCACACCTTGGAGAGCTGTTGCACCAAGTGGACTGACATGAATCATGGCCTCAACACAAGAACAGCATGTGAAGGTTGTTAAAGGCAAGCATACTGGTAGACCAAGGAAGACGTCAAAGCATCAAGTCAGAAAACTTAAAGCAATATGTCTTGAAAACAGAAAATGCACAGCAAAACAAATGAGGAACAAATGGGAGGAAACTGGAGTCAACGTCTGTGACCAAACTTTAAGAAACTGCCTAAAGGAAATGGGATTTACATACAGAAAAGCTAAATGAAGCTATCATTAACACCTAAACACCAAAAACAAGGTTACAATGGGCTAAGGAAAAGCAGTTGTGGACTGTGGATGAGGGGATGGAAGTCATATTCGGTGATGAATCATGAATCTGCATTGGGCAAGTTGATGATGCTGGAACTTTTGTTTGGTGCCGTTCCAATGAGATTTATGAAGACAACTGCCTGAAGAAAAGATGCAAATTTCCACAGTCATTGATGATTTGCGGCTGCATGTCAGGTAAAGGCACTGCGGAGATGGCTGTCATTATATCTTCAGTAAATACACAAGTTGACGTTGACATTTTAGGCACTTTTCTTATCCCATCAATTGAAAGGATGTTTGGGGATGATGAAATCATTTTTCAAGATGATAATGCATCTTGCCATAGAGCAAAAACTGTGAAAACAGTCCTTGAAGATAGACACCTAAGGTCAATGTCATGGCCCGCAAACAGTCCAGATCTCAATCCAATTGAAAATCTGTGGTGAAAGTTGAAGAAAATAGTCCATGACAAGGCTGCAACCTGCAAAGCTGATCTGGCAACAGCAATCAGAGAAAGTTGGAGCCAGATTGATGAAGAGTACTGTTTGTCACTCATTAAGTCCGTGCCTCAGAGACTGCAAGCTGTTATAAAAGCCAGAGGTGGTGCAACAAAGTACTAGTGGTGTGTTGAAGTGTTCTTTTCTTTGTTTGTTTTTCATGATTCCGTACTTTTTTCCTCAGAATTGAGTGATTCCATAATTTTTTCCCTCTGCTTGGTCTAAAAAAGTAACTGTTACTGATTACCACATTTTTTTTTCTTGATTTCTTTTAGTGTTTCTTAAAGTCAGAAAGTTGCCATTTGAAATGACTTTAGTTTTGTGTCATGTCTGTGATCTGCTTTTTTCCTACAAAATTAAACAACTGAATGAACATCCTCTGAGACTGGTGATTCCATAATTTTTGCCAGGGGTTGTAGTCATCATCACACTTAACCTCCTTGCCGTTAACCACGGCAAGAGCAGCTACTGGACCACTGATGGTCTGGTATGTCGATCTACTTCAGCATCGACTACCAGCCGCCTTCAGCCTAGCAGGGATTGAAGCAGGTCAGTTATTCCTGCAGTCCTGCCTTCCCTGCACGCCAGTGTGGAATGAGGTGTGTACCTGCCTCACTCCAACGGCCTGAACCAACCGTTGCAACCTGCGTCCCTCCTTCAGGTAGCCCTATATCTACAACCTGTTAATTGGTGTGCCTCCCCTTTTCCTACTCTGTGCCACCCATGACATATGTTAACGTGAATGTCTTCAAATCAGGATGTGATAAATTGTGGTGATTGAAGCACAAGAAAATATTCATACACACTGTAAATGAGTGGTGGAAGAAGTACTTTACTCATTTACTCAAGTAACAATACCATAGCGTAAATCCTGCTTTCAAAATTTTACTCAAGTGAAAGTACAAAAGTATTAGCATCATAATGTACTTACTGTACAAAAAGTCATATTGTATTACTGAATTATAATTTGTAATGTATTAATACATTCATTACTTTAATGTTGCAGCTGGTAAAGGTGGAGCTATTTTTAATATACATAGGTGCTGGGTTACTTGTGAATTTCACACTGTAGATCCTCTTATTCATAATATATAATACAGTCCATAATTCATTTGTTGATTAGATTTTGTATTCAGATCTGAATCTGCAAAGTAAACTACATTATAAATGTAATGGTGTAAAAAGTACAACAATTGCCTCTGAAAGATCGTGGTGCTCATGTAGAATAGCAATAGTATTTTTATGGTATTTAGTATTTTTATAATCTGTACATAATGTAAATAGTTGATTTTCTATTCCATATGTATTCTTTTTTGTCTTAACCTTCCTGGGCCACCGTTAATGCTTTTTTGTAATACAGGAAATGATATACTCGGGTAAGGTAGCTTGAAATCTTAAGTGCAGCACTTCTGTTGATTGCAATTGTTTAAAAAATATTTTGCACTTTTGCTTAAATTGAGTAGTCGCTGACGTTTATTGATATTTACTTTTTGTATATGTGTTACTTCATTAGTTACTTTCCACCACTGTTGTAAACGTATTCTACGTTTTCGAGTAGTTCCACTACTTCCGGGTCATTTTACGTGGTCCGGAACTTTCCAAGTTAAAAAAAAATGCATGCCAAACTTAACAGTAGTTTTGAATCTCTTGGTTGGAAGGCATCATAGAATATATGTGTGGTAATTTGATGAACTACTTCAAAGAAGCAGGTTTGACAAAGAAGATTTAGTATTGTATTAACAATATAGGGTTCCAGACTCCAGTCCAGTAGATGGCAGAATGCTGCATTGGCAGAAAAGAAAAAGAGGACGGACCAACTACTATTGCTCCCAATGATGCTACAACTGAAATGCCAGACGATATCGTGAAGGAAAGCTCGTACGGTAGCCAGTTAATACGTGTTTACTTTTGAAGCATAGTTATTCCTGGTACCTACCAGGTACCTACCTGTTAACTGCCAGTTGCGTAGAAATCAGTAAGGGAATTTTTACTGTGGTAGTCGTTGACGTTAGTGGTTAGCCAACAATCGAGCTAGGTTAATTGCTAGCTAACGCTCATTAGCTGAGTTGAAAGCCCTAGCGTGTTAAAATTAGGTTAACTTTGCCGGCCAGAGGTAACTAACGATTCATATCGAAAGAGTCGAAATTGTATACCAAGGTAAGTGTTTCCTATCATGACCGTGCAAAAAAAAATAAAATAAACTTAGATCAAGACTGTTGAGGTTTACAGCGCGTTACAAATCCCAGTGCTAACTACCAAAAATGTTACTGATCAGTATCAAATTATTTAACGCTAAGGAAGTTGAAACCTATAATGTAGCGTAACAATTTTTTTTGAACTGGTGGATAACATTCGGGGAGTTTTGCAGTGAAGTTACTTTATCTCTCGTGTCTCAAGTATTCGGTTGCTACAGTGTCCTGTAAGTTAGTTAAGTTAAATTAAGACAACTTTTGTTTGATCTTTGATCAATGATTTTGTCTCATAGCATGGCGCTCAAGTCAGGAGAGGAGCGTCTGAAAGAGATGGAGGCTGAAATGGCTCTGTGAGTACAACCTTTTCTGTTGGGTAGGTTTACCCAAATCACAAAAACCACCCAAAACCATAACATTACTTGTTAAATCACTTGTGTATTCATATAGAAGCCGGCAGGATTGGCAGAGGAGGCAAACCAAACCTGGAACATCGGTTTTCCCTCCTCAGTGACAAAGATAGGTTCTTGTTGGCTTGCTTGAGGTCACCTCCTCAGATAGTATGTCATAGAAGGCAGAGGGCAAAAAGCAGAATTACTCTCAGAAATTAGAATTGTTGATCCTCTCCAATCCCTGTTAGACTTGGAGTGCTTTGCAAATATAGAGAAGTTATGAGTGTGCATTGTTATAGTTGCTATGGTGAGGTCTTGTGAAGTATCGCCACCTTTGAGAAAACCATAAAAAGATATGAGAAGAACCATTTCTTATAGTAAGTCTGTTTAAGGACTAAAGCACCCATCGCTGAGTGGGAGACTGACATATGTCATTGCCTTGTTGTTTCTCCCTCTTAAGGCCATTTACCTGAAGTCAAACAGATGAGTTTTAGAACCGGCTGATAATAAATGGATACAAACAGCGCAGGTGAAATTGAATACCTGCGATAAGTCCTTTAATCGAGGATGGTTGCATTTTTTGGGATTCAAAACTGTGAACTATGAATGCACATATAATAGAAGTACTGACAGGCAAGTGTCTAGAGAGAAGGTGGCACAAAATGAGGTGAAGTAAGACCATGCAAAATCATACATTTTTAATGTTGACTTAGCTAAGCCAGATTGCATATAGCCAGCTGCAGACAGCATGTAAGTTTGCAGGGTCGTGTTTGATGTAGCACAGTTTGAATAAACAGTGGGCAGGTCCAACTGGAAGGCGCTGCTTCTGGCACAGTTGGCAAAACAAAATGCTGGCGGCGAATGGTTGTCCCAGTCCAGAGCAGTCAGTTTAAGTGACATAAACTGGCAATCATGACACAATGCAGAAGTGATGACATTAACATCTTGACAAAAACATAAAACATACAAATAAATACCAATAAGCCCCTCCAGAACATGCAATAGAATAGTCACAATGCATTCACATACTGAGCCATGTCGCCAATGTGTGACAGAGTAGTGCCTGCATGCACCTTTCAGCATAGTTGAACAATTTATTCTGTATCATAAATACATATCTGGCATTCGTAACAAACCAAACAACTTGAAAATTTGTAGAAAATTTAAGTTATGATAATTTTAATTGTGGCCAGATCTCCTGCCTTGGTAGAAGTAGCACATGCATTAGGAGGTGAGGCTTCCCTGTACCAGTATGGTAGCGTTCCTTTGGAATTGTGTTGGATGTGTGGAGTATATGCACCATGACAGACTACAACTACTAAGTAGAATAGTGATAGCCATCAATTCATGTCACACACAAACAAGCAAACAAACTCTAGCTGGATCCACACTAATATATTTTAATTTTAAAACATTATTTTAAAACTCTCAACTACTTGAACTAGAGAACCCATCCTGACGAGATGAGGACAGAGTCCGTGATGACTTGAGGGTTTTTGTCTGGAATTGAAATCAAATTGTAGCAGAAGTCTTGTAATCTGCACTAGCCTTTAAAGGCATCAGCGAGAACAAACTGAAATAAAAAAAAAAAAAGGAACTGCAGCATAGCCTGGCCCTCCCTGATAACTGTACATGTAGGCCTACACACATTTGGCACACAAACAACAGTGCACCGCCACTATTAAATCTTTCTCAAGGTCTTTTGCACTCAACTCGGGGCTTTGACTTGCCTTTCTAGCAATCCTAAAAGCAGTTCTCATAAAGTTTTATTGGTGTTCCAGACTTGATCTCCACTGTTCTCAACTGGAATTACTTACATTACATTACAAACTGAGGAAATGACTTCCTGAAATTGTTTTATCTTCCTATAACCTTCTTCTGCTTTGTGGGCATCAGTTGTTTTAATTCAGAGTGCTTAGCAGCTGCTTCCAAGAGCCCATGGCCACTGATTATTGGGACAAGGTTCAAGGAGTCATAATATTTAGAAAACTTGGAAATCACAATGTTGAAGAAATCATGCAGGCCTCACATAGAGCTCATATTCATAAACTGTAAACCTTTTTATTTACCTTGGGAGTTCTCCTCGTTTATTGCAGTCAGTTTTTACATTCCACCTCAGGCCTGCTTTAGTCAAGCTTTACAACACCTGGCTGATCAAATTACTAACATGGAGCTGAAACATCCAGTCTCTCTGCCCATTGTTCTTGGGGACTTCAAAAGAGCAGGCAGCACATTAAGTGTCCTACAAAGGTAATAGACTAGACCGCTGCTACACAATATTAAAGGACGCATATATTGCTCTGTCCCCTTTGCAGCCATGAGGCTCTCTGATGACTGTTTGGACCATCTTTGTCCAACCTACAGTGGCTTGCAAAAGTATTCACCCCCCTTGGCATTTTTCATGTTTGTTGCCTCACAACCTGGAATTAAAATGAATTGTTTGAGGGTTTGTATCATTTAATTTACAGAACATGCCTACAACTTTGAAGATGTGATTTTTTTTTTCTATTGTGAAGCAAATAACAAATAAGACAAAATAACAGAACACTTCAGTGTGCATAACTATTCATCTCCCTAAATTCAGTACTTTGTAGAGCTACCTTTTGCGGCAATTACAGCTGCAAGTCACTTTGGATAAGTCTCTATGAGCTTGCCACATCTTGCCACTGGGATTTTTGCCCATTCCTCAAGGCAAAACTGCTTCAGCTCCTTTATGTTGGATGGTTTTTGCTTGTGAACAGCAATCTTCAAGTCTGACCACAGATTCTCAATTGGATTGAGGTCTGGACTTTGACTAGGCCATTCCAACATATTTAAATGTTTCCCCTTAAACCACTCAAGTGTTGCTTTAGCAGTGTGCTTCAGGTCATTGTTCTACCGGAAGGGGAACCTCCATCCCAGTTTCAAATCACAGGCAGACTGAAACAGGTTTTGCTCAAGAATATCCCTGTATTTAGCGCCGTCCATCCTTCCCTCAACTCTGACCAGTTTCCCAGTCCCTGCTGCTGAAAAACATCCCCACAGCATGATGCTGCTACCTCCATGTTTCACTGTTGAGTTTGTGCCAGACATAACGTTTTCCTTGGTCGTAAGTTAAATTTTAGTCTAATCTGACCAGAGCACCTTCATCCATACATTTGGGGAGTTTGCCTTTTGGCAAACTCAAAATGTGCCTCCTTATTTTTAACACTCAGTAATGGCTTTTTTCTGGCCACTCTTCCATAAAGCCCAGCTCTATGGAGTGTACGGCTTATTGTGGTCCTATGGACAGATACTCGACTCTCTGCTGTGGAGCTCTGCAACTCCTTCAGGGCTACCTTTGTTCTCTGTGCTGCCTCTCTGATTAATGCCCTCCTTGCCTGGTCTGTGAGTTTTGGTGGGTGTCCCTCTCTTGGCAGGTTTGTTGTGGTACCATGTTTTTTCCATTTGAAGATGATGGATTTGATGGTGCTCTGGGGATCATCAAAGACTTGGATATTTTTTTTATAACCCAACCCTGACTTGTATTTCTCAACAACTTTGTCCCTGACTTGTTTGGAGAGCTCCTTGGTCTTCATGGTGTGATGCCTCTTGCTTAGTGGTGTTGCAGCATCTGGGGCCTTTCAGAAAAGGTGTGTTTGTACTGACAGATCATGTGACACTTAGATTGCTCACAGGTGGACTTCATTTCACTAATTATGTGAATTCTGAAGGTAATTGGTTCCGCCAGAACCTTTTAGGGGCTTCATAGCAAAGTGGATGAATACATATGCACATGCTAATTTCAGTTTTTTTGTTATTTGTTTTTTTTAAATTTTATGTATATTTTTCTCATTTCACTTGACCAACTTAAACTGTTTTGTGCAGATCCATGACATAAAATTCAGATTAAAAAACATTTAAATTACAGGTTGTAATGCAACAAAATAGGTAAAAAGCCAAAGGGGGTGAATACTTTTGCAAGGCACTGTACATGCAGAAATGGAAATCTGCTAAGTTTGTAGTTAAGACTGTGAAAAGATGGACCAAAGCTAGAGCTACAGGCCTGCTTTGACAGCATTGATTGGGGTTTTTGTGAGGCTGTTCAAGCTAAGCTAAAGCAGCTTTGCCAGGCTAAGGAAGAGGCCTACAAAAGTGGGGACAAAGTTCAGCATTACCAAGGTGAGGCAGCAGGTGAGGCTGGGAAAAATCACATCCAGAACCTGACCATCGGCACTGGAGCCTCCCAGGGAATCCCCTCCCGTTCTTCTCCATCTAAATGACTGTGCCTTCAAAAATTACTTAAATTGTCAAGAAGGTGCAATAGAGCTGCTCAGGAATTTCAACCTGCCACAACAGCTACTGATCTAGTTCTACACATGAATAATTCAGTCTGTTCTATGCATATACATCGTCGTCTGGTTTTGGTCTGCCACCAAGCAGGTCAATAATAAACTGCAGTGCAATTCCTAGTATGTGCACCCATACTTGGCCAATAAAGCCGGTTTTGATTCTGAAATGTGCATCACTTGGCCTTTCATAATGGTGATTGTGAACAAGCCATAGCCTGAACAAGCTACGTAAGGTAAAAGTTATGAGAGTGCGGATTAGTGATGTGTCGGTCGTGAACGAAACGGCTCTTAGAGCCGGCTCTTTGAAGTGAACGATCGGAGCCGGCTCCTCCCTGGGAGCCGGAGTAGGAGCCGCTTTGGTTTTTTTTTTTTGTTTGTTTTTTCTCGACTTTTTTTCCATTCAAGCTGCACGTGATTGGTCAAGTACATGATGTGTGGTGGCTTCTGTGTGTACGCACTGAGCAGGAGGGGGAGGAGCGGGGGGTACAGACACAGCGCGCGCGCACACACACAGAGCTGCGACAGACAAAATGCTGGTAAGGTGAGAAAATGAGTGACCGCAGGAAATGCAGTAAAATTTGATATAAACTATGTTTTGCACATTAGTAATTAATTTTACATAAAATTTTACATTATTTTGGTAATAAATAAATATAAGCAACAAAAAATCTGAAGAGCCACTTGGGAGCCAAAAGAGCCGGCTCTTTTATGAGAGCCGAGCCGTGAGAACCGGCTCTCTTAAAAGAGCCGGAATTCCCATCACTAGCGCGGATTTCTTTGGGTGCCAAAACCTTTGCATTGTGCTCCTTTCCTTTTTTCACTTTAGGATAGGGCAAAACAATCTTGTGTAAAATCTTGACGAGAGTGCTACATATTTATGCCTTTTGAACATTAGTTCATATTCTACTCTATTAACTATTCACAGACCAGTAAAATCAGAAATTTTGTCCAAGATTGCTCATACTTTTGCATATCACTGTATATCTGCCGGTGTTGCTGTTGTTTCAGGTGCTCATTACACAATGCAAATGTGCAAAATGAGTTGTGACATAATTGTTTCTCTGTTTTACAGAAACCAGTTTTTAAAAATCTTCACTTTTGGAGACATTTAAAAACAAAATCTAGTGACCTAAAATGCTCTCTACGTGTGGATGAGAGGCCAAAACATTTGTTTTGCAAAAAATCTGTATTGATATGGACAAAGCATTTGGCTCTGCGATTGGGTGGGCCTAAAAATGCACATACTTTGCTCTTAAAACAACTGTTTCTACGAAAACTACTCATACAGATGTCAGATGTCTTTTGTTGTTAGCATAAAGATAGCATATTGCAGTTGCTGCAGAATTTTTTTGTGATTTTGCAGCGATTTGAGCGGCAAAAAAAAAATTCTATTTACCTCCCAGCACCTAAAACTGTCTTGCTGTTTTCAATTTGCAGTAAGTGAGAAAAGGTTGGTTTTTTTTGTTTGTTTTTTTGGGTGAACAGACGCTAATGAGTAATGAACTTATTATTTGATTAATCAGATGATAAGCCTGTGCCACTGTAGTATTCTCTACAGTTGGACTGGGTTCCAAGCGGGCTTAACTGAGTGCATTAACTATAGGCAATGTGGCATCCCCCACTTACATTTCATGTTCAATCCCTCAGGGGATTAATGTTCAGCTTTTGTTGTCTACTGTGTTTTTCAGTCATGCTTTGTTTTCTCAGCCCAATCAGTCTGTCTCTGTACCTCTCTTAATGTAGTTTTGAGCAGGAAGTCCTGGGTGGTCCAGTACCAGTATCAGGAAGCCCACCTGTTTTGGAAGCAGTACCTGTAGCTCATTCCGTTCCAGCGGTTCCAGTAGTGCGACCCATTATAGGCACCAACACCTACAGACAGGTTTGTACCATTCTAGTAGTATGTGGTTCATAATGTAGATCTAGACTTCTCATCGTAAAGTCATGACTTTATAGAAGCATGTTGTAATGGCCAAATACAATAGCTCACGAGAAGTTGTTTGTGTTCTTTATGCACACCAGTCACCCTGTCTTCTATCCTTCTTGCTCTTTGTGCCATCTCTCTTTCTCACACTCTGTCTTCCTCTCTTAGGTCCAGCAGACATTAGAGGCCAGAGCTGCTAGTTTTGTTGGTCCTCCACCACCGTCCTTTATGGGATCAGGTGAATATAAACTCTAATATGCATACACAAACTGGGGTTTGGCAGTAAAACACTGTGTAGTAAATACTCTGTTCATCATTGTTCAGTCATTTAAAGTTAGGGGTGTAGTGATTATGTCATGTCATGGCTTGGTACTACACAAAATACCAGATTCATACATCAGTACACTCACAGTTATTAAGAAAGCTGTAATAATGCGAATAATAATACATTTTATTTGTAAAGCGCTTTTAACAATGCTCAAAGACGCTTTACAGGAGAAGGGTCAGATAAAAACAATAAGACCATACAGGATAATTAAAACACAGTCAATAAAAGCAAAGCAGAGAAGAAAAAACAAGAAAAAAACAAAAAAGACCAAACAAACAAAGAAAGAGAAAACATCCAAACAATTCAAACATTAAAAGCTGATATAAAGAGGTGGGTGGTGGGAATATAAAAACAAACAGCTTTTTCAACAGTGTTCTCTGACATCAAGACAATAGCTCCAATATATGTGTGATGCGATCTGGGAAAACCCGTCAGATGTCGCGCTGGCACTTTTCCAGGAAAACCTGAAAATAGGTCGAAAGTCTATTATATTTCGCTTGTTTAATATGTTAAAAACCTTACTTAAATTAGGCAAGCTGTTTGTTGATATCTCCTACGAATGAAAAACGAACAACGCATGAAATCCGCCTGTAACGTGTTAGTCTACATATCCTACGAAGACCATTTCTCTATCATAGTTAAGGTGACCAGATGTCCCACTTCGTGCAGGACAGCCACTCATTTCCATAACTTTTCACACGTTCCACAAATTGTGATGTTGTCACAAATTATTATTGATAGTGTTGCTAACAATTCACGACAGTGTCGCAATTTTAGGAACGTGTGAAAAGTAATGGAAATGCGTGGCTGTCCTGCACGAAACGGGACATCAGGTCACCCTAGTCATCAAAACATTATTTTGACACCTCAGTCAGATGCTACGAGATACACAGAGAGAGATGTCAAAGCTTCAGAGATGGAGAGAGTTTGAGGGAGCTGGTCATGTTCTGATTTAGAATCCTTGTCTTTAAACCTGTTTTTCTCAAAATTGTGCTCCAAAAAATCCTACTGATCAGCTGACTTTGAGTGACCATAACACTTGATACAAACCAGATATAAAAATAATGAAAACAGCTTTGAAAAGAGCTTGAAATAAGCTTCTAGGTGATATCTCCAAAAGGTAAAATTTCGACATGTGACGGGTTTTCCCAGATCCCATTACATATATTAAAATACAGTGACCTACAAAGTTTGGGTAGACTTGGTCAAAGTTTATATTACTGTTATTTACACTCACTGTGTGATTTGTGTCTGCCCAGTCTCTCCAGTACGTCCTCCCATGATGAGACCGGCTTTTGTCCCCCATATCCTGCAGAGACCTGGTAAGGTAACCTTTAGACAGATTAGTTGACTGGTTTATTCACTCACTTGCAATATTTCGCCTTCAAATTATTTTTGAAGAAATATTATGGTTAAGTTGGCATGCATTTCTAATACAAGTGATTATGATAATGACAATGACAATACCTACCAAGGTATTGCTAATATCGTTAATATCACAGCTGCTTCATTAAAGGATAAAATGGTCAACATTAAAAATGGCCCCGTAAGAGGAATTAAGCAGTGTAATTAGCCAATCACAGTCAGCTTTGTCCATTTCTGTCCAGCAACTTCTGTGTCAGTGACTATGGTGATTAGAGCCCCCTGGGCCAGAGTGGATTGTGACGACATAATGGCAACATATGAGCCTTTTTTTTTGTTGTTTTGTTTTGTTTAATCAATGGTGAAGCGTGCAGATGTCAAATAGTTCCAAACATTAGGAAGTAGTGAGAGTGGCGCTACAGGGTTGCAGTGTTTTCAAAATGTTTTCTAAGGTAAGACATTGTCATTGACACCAATTTTGATGACACTGACAATATTTTGTACTTAGTGATGAATATTATACTAAATAAGAACTACATATGTTTTATAGGTATGTTTGGAGCTCTATACCAGTGAGGTAACTCAAGTGTAGGAAAAATGGTAATTACTGTAAGCGGCAGAACTGAAAAACTGTGTGCCAGCAAGGAGCCGTACAAACCTGACATAGTTACACCAGTCCAGTCAGAAGAATGGGCCACAATTCCAGCAACTTATTGTGAGAAGCTTGCTGAAGACTACCCAAAATGTCTGTCCCAAGTTAAACAATTTAATTACACAATACAACAATGCACATGAGCAAAATGAGGTGTGACATAATTGTTTCCAGTCTTTAAAAATCTTCACTTTTGAAGACATTTAAAAAAAAAACTAGTGACCTAAAATGCTCTCTACGTCTGGATGAGAGGCCAAAACGTTTGTTTTGCAAATATCCGACCAAGCACACACTCCTTTCATTAGCACAAAGCCTGCTGCATTTCAGTAATTGCCGACTCACAATT
The DNA here is from genome assembly GCF_051107435.1 of Chaetodon auriga. NCBI lineage: Eukaryota > Metazoa > Chordata > Actinopteri > Chaetodontiformes > Chaetodontidae > Chaetodon > Chaetodon auriga. Next base: position 332,538 of record NC_135081.1, read on the forward strand.
TAAGCCATTTGCCGCCCCCCTGACCAGGTTTGAACGAAACCCATGATTTCTCCAGTGAGCACTTGAGAATTTGGTTGATACTTGCCACCACACTTAAATTGGTGAAATTCTGTGCACAGGGTTTTGTGGTAGACATTTGTGATATCTGTGGTGCCCCCAGTGGGTCAGGCTCAAAATGCTTCAGTGGGACAATTTCCAAACATTACCTGAAGATTTACCTGAAGTTTATTGGTTGTTGGCTTATTTATAATAGAAATCTGTCTGTCAGTCCTGCAATGTTGTATACCCGTTTTAGTTTTGATACAAGTTCTATGAATATGTAGTTTCTCAAAAAATTAAAAAAGGCACAAAGTCCATAATATAATAATAATTAATAAAGAGGCACAAACACAATAGGGTTTTGCTCCTTCATGGGCTGAACCCTAATACTAATAAACTGGCACAAACGCAATCTGGTTCTGCCCCTTTGGAAGAAGAAGAAGAATCAGAGGGACAATCCCCTTTATTTGTCACACACATTACATATACGCGCACGCCATGCAATTTGGTAAAATTTGTCCTCCGCGTTTGACCCATCCTGGTCGTCCTTCCTCCGCAGCAGACCAGGAGCGGTGGGCTGCCATCCGACCGAATGGCCGGATGTTAGAGTTAAAGCCCCTAAGACAATGAGTCTTGGTATTATTATTGTTGTTGTTACTGTATTTATTGTACTTTTAATTATTATATTTGCATCATATTGTATTTCTGTCCAAATTCTCCAAATTTTTTTTTCCATATACAAAATATTGATGGGATTTTTAAGTTATTAATGATAAATATGTAGTTGGTCCCAGCTCTGCATGTAAATAGCATTTTCTTGGAAACTGGCTAGTCCCTGTTTGGGTTTGTTGTATGACTGAATTTGGGTAACTAAATGACCTTTGCTCAAGCATTGCTGCTTGATTCTATGCCTTCATTCACAAAATGGGTTCATGTATATTTTAATATGCAAGCACTCTGTTGATAGGTGGTCAGAGGCTGCAGATGATGCGTGGCCCTCCTGTAGCACCTCCTCTGCCCAGGCCTCCTCCACCACCTCCCATGATGCTCCCTCCTACCATGCAAGGACAGACACCTCAGGTTGCTTCTCAGGCCATCCAGCACATGGCTGCTTCACCTCAGGTGAGAGCTCAAAGATGCAAACTGTGTTGGCACTGCATTCACCTGAGATTTTTCACCACAATGGTCTGTGTGCACATTATTGCTTTATTGTGTGATATTGTCAGCAGTTACTTTTCCTATCAACAGTATACTAAACATGAAACAGGTGTACACTTAATTTCTCTATTGTCAATTTTTTTTACACACTAGGTCTGTACCGTAAGGGTCCTTTCACACCAATGTGTTAGGTTTTGACTTTCTGACTTTTTAATTTGATCCAAATCAAAATTACAGCTGTGAAACCTTCCTGAACCACAGTTCGGATGACATTGACCATGATTCAGTTTGTTTCTAGTGTGAGAACATTTGTTTTGTCTGAATGGTTTTGATTTTTGGACCAAGTAAAGTAAGCAAGCTATTATCAGAACCGGACAAAGGAAAAACAATGCAACAAAACACAATGAACTGCTGTAACACATGTGGACAAGGTGAGATCAAATGTTCAATTAATGTTTGGTCTCATGACTTCATAGTCAGTTGGAAAAAACTGTCAATATTTAAGTGATAACATGCCCGCATCACATTCACACCTGTCTTTAAATCAATCAGTGGCAAGTATAGGGCGATACATCTCACATGGGTGATGACCATACGATGTAGGTATGCCATGTATATTTTAGTGAATTATATTCACAAGAGGGCAAACCCCATACGATGAGAGACATACCATTTGTATCGGTATATTTGTTTCAACATAAACATTGTCTATCTATATGCCTACATGTTACAAAATAGATAAACAGATAAAATAATGTCATATACCCTGCTGATGAATTATTAGCTTGTTTCAGCTTGATCTTGCATATGGATCCTATTTTTTCATATTTTTGTGTTTAAGTGATTAATAGAGAAAGTAATTTTTTATTTATATTGAGCGAGAGTGCTGTAGCAGCAATACAAACTGCTATGTAATCCCTCATTTGACTACCATCAGAGTCCACTGAAATTGCTTGTTTGTCCCACTCACTGGCCTCAGGTTGTTATTCTAAGGTCGTTTTCACACCTGACCAAGTGGACTCGGTTCGATTGGGGAGCTGAAAGTCATAATATTATTGCATTTATCATTTGTTTCAGTTCTGCTTTCACACTGTGATTTCTAAAGCGCACCGAACTTTCTGAGCAGCATCACGTGGTTGAAAGGGGTGCTCGTCGATTGGATAAAGTCGGAGGGGAAATCCCTCCCTCCCGGCCCGGAAAAACAACAGTAAACATGGAGCATCATGTGAAATTCCTTCGTTTAAAACCCATTCCTCCCATTTTCTGACTAAACTGTTTAAAAATGTCATTGGTTTTTTTTTTTGAGTGGATGTCAGAAGTAGGTTTATGTGGTCATCTGACCATATTTCAAGGAGAGCTTTGAGCTCTTCATCTGTCCACATCTGTCCTCTCGCCATGTTTGTTTTGGTTTGGAGTGCACGCTGTACTTCCTCTATCCTATCCTGCGTATAGCATCACTACGTGCATTTGGTCCTGTGTTTGGTCCGATGAGCTTTCACACTGCATACAAATCGAACCAGGGTTCACTTGCAAGCGAACCGAGACCCACGTTTTCAGGCGTACCAGGGTTCGCTTGTTTGGTCCGCACCAGAGTTTGGATGAGCTTTCACACCTGCCCAAACGAAGCGGACTATCCGAGGAAACGAACTCTGGTCCATTTAAAGCAGACCAAACAGCTCTGGTGTGAAAGTGACCTAAGTGTCTGACAACATTATAATTTTATATTACATCATACATTACATTATATTAGTTTTTATATTACATCTGTGTCAGATTCACACTAGTTACCTTGTGACCTACCTTGTTGCTTAAGTTCTCATGGCTCCCTGCTTCTGTTGGTGTGTTTCACTCAGGTCGCTGATATGGTTTCGATGGTGTCAGCCCCAGCCACAAGACAGGGAGCCCCACCTCCTATCAAACCGACACCATCAATCATCCAGGCAGCACCAACCGTGTACTCTGCTCCTCCTGCCCCTGTTGGACATAAAAAAAATGATGTTAGAGCTCAGCGACAAGCCAGAATGGTATTTGCATTTTGTTTTATGTCTAGCAAAATAATGTCTCAGTGCTCTGCTAAAAGTACCATGTTTTGAGAGATTGTTGTGTGATTGTCTCTTTTTATAAATATACAGGGAGTCCCCGGTTTACGAATGAGATCCATTCTTTGCTTTTTTCATAACCCCATTTTGTATGTAAGTTGAGACTGTTCTGGCAATTTTGTTTAAAAATCACAGAGTCGTTTGTTGCCTTTCTGAGAGTTTATTCTGACGGCTGCAGATGGTCTCCCTCCTTGCTATCTCGAGTGTGAGATGGCAAGAAAGAGCCCAGAGCAGGAGAAGTTGTTAGATTATATACATTACATTATCTTGTAGACAGGATGACTTTGTTGTATCATCAAAATAATGTCAGCACAATAGGCACGTCATAATGTATTGTACAATCAGGACAAAATGTTCATTTAATCAGACCACAATGACATACATGGTGTCATGGTCAGCAGATTATGACACACGTACACACTTAATCATATGGCATGGTTATTCATTTGGCTTTAAGACAGTGAATGCTTATGATTGAGTAAAGAGAATATAAATAAGAATTCCCATTACAAGTCATACACTCATGTTATTTTCTTAAGTACTGAACAATGCACGATGCATTACAAATGGCGGCACACAGGAACTGGGACGAGGGCCTTCCTTGTTCAGATGACCGCACTTTGCGTATTCTTATGCGCGCACGCTAAGCCAAGTAGTTCTTTTGTGGTTTGTATTTACGAAACGCTTTTTGTATCACAGAACAACAAAATATATAATGTAATGTAAGTTTAGTTCATAACAAGTTGCCCTAAGTCAGGGATGTCGTAACTGGGGGGGCTATGGCTCAGGAGGTAGAGCAGTTGTCTGCCAATCATGAGGTCGGTGGTTCAATCCCTGGCCTCGGCAGTCTATATGCCGAAGTATCCTTGGGCAAGATACTGAACCCCTAAACTGCCCCCGATGCTGCGCCATTGGTGTGTGAATTCATTTGTATCTCGCTTTGGATGAAAGCGTCTGCAAATGACTAATTGTAATTGTAACCCAGGGACCTCCTGTTTTTTTTTGTTTTGTTTTGTTTTTTTTTTTATCATCAGCTTGTGTTGTCTGGACCTGCGTGTTTGAACACTAGTGATAGCATCACTACATGAACATATGAGTAATTTTGTGTTATTGTGTATTTTTAAATGTGATGTACCCATTCATGATTTAGTCAGTGTGTCTAATGTGGATATTTCAGGAGGAACTGGCAGCACGGGTTGCAGAGCAGCAGGCAGCGGTGATGGCAGCAGGTCTACTCGATAAGAAGGAGTGTGAAGACAGCAGCACTGTCATTGGACCCAGCATGCCTGAGCCTGAGCCTCCCCAAACTGAGGTACAGTTAAAAGTGGCAGTCAGTTTTCTATTGCTGAAGCTCTCATGATTTCCTTTATACTTAGGGTTTAGAAAGGATTTAGTAAGAATTCAGTGTGTGCTGTATGGCCACAGTAAATAATTGGACATATAAACATTGCAGTGAAATGTGAGTTTAACATGTCATTTAAAATCCATGGGTCATGAATGTGTAGCTGTAACAGCATCATCTCTTTTGAGAGGATTTTCCACCAGATTTTTTAATCTGGCTGCAAGGCTTTGCTCCCATTCAGCCTCAAGGGTGTTAGTGTGGTTGGCCGATAAGACCCAAAGTTGGTGAATGGGGTTGAGGTCAGGATTTTGTGCAAGTTAGTCAATCACACTACACCAAACTGGGAAAACCCTCTCTTTATGGACTTGACTTTGTGCATGGAGACACTGTCATGTTAAAAAAGGAAAAGGAAAAGTTAAAGGAACTCTTCTGTGTAAAATATTATCTGTGTCAACATACGTTTTGACATATAGGTCTATCCAAATCATCACAACTGCACTCAAGACCCTTCCTTGGTATCATCCACTGTTAGTCCGAAAAAAAAAAAGACTGTTTTCCCTTGTAAGGATTATGGAAAGCCATAGGGGACTTAGAGATACCATGGCCATATAACAATAGCTGTATTTAACTAATGATTTTATCCAAAGCAATTTACAAGAAGTCCATTCAACCGTATACAACCCAAAAATTGTAAGACTCATCAAAGTACATCAGTTTCACCAGATATGCTGAACTGCTTTAAGTGCTACATTTAGAAAAGAATAAGAGTTTTTTTGTTTTGGGGTTTTTTTTTTGCATTGGCTAAGGTGTTGTCCAAACAGATAACATTTCAGTCTGCAATGGAAGATTCTTTCTGCTGCCCTGGTGGTAATAGGCAGCTTTGTCCACCATTGTGGGGCCAGGACGGCAAACACTGAGGATTTGTTGAGTGGTAGCTGGATCCACGTAATAGGGAGAAGCCATATGACAGTAGCAGAATCAGATTTGAGCAGCCACCAGTAGCCAGTGCAGGGTGCAGAGGAGCAGCAGCTGCAGAGGTTGGATGGCACATGTGGGCACACTAGCCAGGAGAGAGTTGAAGTAGTCTAGACATGAGATGACAAGAGACTGGACCAGAACCTTATCCTTCTCGATGTTGTAGAGAATGAATCTGCACTAGCGTGTTGTCAGAGCAATATTGGCAGTGAAGGACAGCTAGTCATCCAGTGTCACACCCAGGTTCCTTGGTATCACATCTTTGCTTTCTGCAGTATCTGCAGAGCTTTCCCCTAATCTTGCACTGTATTATGACTGGATGGGGCCAACACACCAATTGTTAAGTATAGATCAGGGGGAATTCCAAAAATATTGCAAGGGAATGCAGGTTTTATTGAGAAACTACTGTGCACAAAATGTTTTAAAAAATACAGTGTTCGCCTCCAAAAATATCAATGATACAAGGGAAGACATTGTGTGACGTGTTTGTTCCAGCCTGTGGAAAATGCAACAGAGGACAAAAAGAAAGCAAAGGTGGAGAAGGTGAAGAAGTGTATCCGTACTGCAGCAGGGACCAGTTGGGAGGACCCCAGCCTGTTGGAGTGGGATCCAGGTACAAACTGCTGCATACACCAAAGGACTGTGATAAAGCCCTCAGTTAAAACAGCCTAAAGGCCCTTTCAGACACAACATGATTTGAGCTGCACTCACTGCTGGGTTCAGCAGTTCGTGAGTAAGTTCGACTAGGTTGAAATTTGGGTGCACGCTTGCAGAGCAGGGCACTGGACTGCATGCGCCACTTTGCCCAATGAAATGAAAAGTCATTCCCTAGCAAAGCTAACATTAACACATTGCCCTCTGTTTTTTTTTTTACCATTGTTTCTTGTACTTCAATTTGGTCTGATCACATTTCTTCCACTACACACATTGGATATCACGTAGCTCAGCTCCTCACTGTACACAAGGGCTACTGAATGTTAACAAAATCAAAATAAGAACTAGAACAAAATTGGATAGCTATGTTTACCCATACCTGAGGATTTTAATGTTCTTTAATTGATTATTGTGTGAATGTTTTCTGTTTTCTCTTTGTTGCAGATGATTTCCGTATATTCTGTGGTGATCTTGGTAATGAGGTTAATGATGACATTCTGGCCAGAGCCTTCAGCAGATACCCATCTTTCCTCAAAGCTAAGGTTGGGTTGATTTTCTTCTTTAACCCCCTGGAATCAATTTCTGACACTAATGACTTCAAAGTAATGTAGTAGTAGTAGTCTTTATAGTTTTTGCCATCATTCCCATCAGTTGCTTGAACATTTTCCTCACCACATGAATTATGGTAAATACAAAATATGTATTCAGTTACACTTCTGACTTACAAGATAGCCCATATTATCCAGGCCAATTTGAAACATTCTCTATCTGATCATTTGAGGCAGGGTGCACCAGTAAGTACTGCTTAAATTGCAGATTGCAGTGAAAATAAGAGTGGTTAAACTAAATAACGATCTAATGTATCATCATCTAATGTATCTAACTTCATCATAGAAACTGACATGAATGACATTAAACTGTTGTTCTCTTAATAGTGTTCAATATTTAGTGGACACTTACCTAGAGATCTGGTTTTTATCACGTTGTGGGGACAAAAATCTGTTTACACAGTCACATTGTGGGGACTCACCTGCCTACAAAATGCAAATTTTAATGTGAAGACTGAGGATAGGGTTACGGGTTAGGTAAGGTTAGGTATAGGGTTTGGAATAGGCAAATAGTGGTTGTGGTTATGGTTATGGTTATGGTTATGGTTATGGTAAGGCTTCAAGAAATGAATGTAAGTCTATGTAATGTCTCCACAAGTGATAAAAACACAACGTGCGTACTTGCGTGCGTGCGTGCGTGTGTGCGTGCGTGCGTGTGTAGGGGTGTGTGTGTGTGTGTGTGTGTGTGTGTGTGTGTGTGTGTGTGTGTGTGTATATGTATGTATGTGTGTGTAGGTGGATGTGCGGGGTACAGAAATGAAGTCACAAAAATTGTTGTCTTCAGGTGGTGAGAGACAAACGTACAGGAAAGACCAAAGGCTATGGCTTCGTCAGCTTCAAGGATCCAAATGACTACGTCAGAGCCATGAGAGAGATGAACGGTCAGTCTCTGGAGACACACAAAACCTTTTTTCACCTGCCAGCTTTTTGAAGTTATAGGGTCATTTTGCAAGTGGGTACTTTTGACAGTTTAATAACTGCTGCCTCTCTATGTTCCTCATACTGTCTGTGTTTGCCCAGGGAAGTATGTTGGTAGTCGTCCCATCAAACTGAGGAAGAGCATGTGGAAGGACCGCAACATCGAAGTGGTTCGCAAGAAACACAAAGAGAAGAAGAAACTGGGCCTCAGATAGTATTTATGCAAGTGGCACTGTGTGTGTTGTGTACCACTGTGGACAAAAACACTGGGAGTCTGAGATTGTGCAGGTGTCAGCTCCCCCCCCCCCCCCCCCCAAAAAAAAATATAATAAAATAAAATAAAACTCTCAATTCAAAGTTGTTTACTTGGTCGCTACACTATTTTACTGATGTGTTTCTCATAGAGGTGAAACTATATAGTATTGCACAAGTAAAAAGGCAAAGTCTGGCATATGTCAGTTCTGTAAAATGTTGTTTTTCTTTACTTTATCCTTAACTCTGAAGGGTCACAAGCAGATTAATTCTGGGATTGCTTGGCTGTGGAGGGAGGGGTTTCTGCCAGAAATTTGTGAACTACTAATTTATGACCCAAAATCAGATTTTCTTCAGATGGCTGTACAATGTGTACAGCATACACTCAGAACACTCCTGAATGCAATAACAATGGTTGGCTATAGTTGATTTCGATAAATGCAGGTCATACACCAATCAAGTATAACAACCACCTGCCTAATATTGTGTTGGTCTGCCTTTTCCTGCCAAAACAGCCCCGACCCATCAAAGCATGGACTCCCCTAGACCCCTGAAGTTGTGCTGTGGTATGTGGCACCAAGATGCTAGCAGCAGATCCTTTAAGTCCTGCGAGTTGTGAGGTGGGGACTCCATGGATCAGACTTGTTTGTCCAGCACATCCCACAGATGCTCATTTGGATTGAGATCTGGGGAAACTTCAGGTCCTGCCACATGGATGGCAGGACAAAAGGTTTCCCAGCAGAATATTGCCCAAAGTGTCACACTGCCTCTGCTGGCTTGCCCTCGTCCTAAAGTGCATGCTGGTGCCATGTGTTGCCCAGGGAAGCAACACGCGCACCTAGCCATCCATGTGATGTAAAATAATGTATGATTCATCAATTCAATTTTCAATTCAATTCAGTTTTATTTGTATAGCGCCGAATCACAACAAAAGTTGTCTCAGGACACTTTCCATATAGATCTGGTACAGGCCGAGCTCTTTTATCTACAGAAGCATTCTGGGAACGCACTGTTCAAGTGGTGTAATAAGAGACTATGAGCTCTTTAAGATAAGAAGGTGCCTGACCATTTATGGCTTTGTAAGTAAGGAGGAGAATTTTAAATTCTCTTCTAAACTTTACAGAGAGTCAGTGCAGAGCAGCTAATATTGGAGATCCTCGTTTTTGTCAGAACACATGCTGCAGTGTTCTGGAGCAACTGGAGAATATTCAGCAATGAATTTGGGCAGCCCGATAGTAACGAATTGCAATAATCCAGCCTGGAAGTTACAAATGCATGGACTAGTTTCTCTGCATCATTTTGCAGTGTTACATAGGTGAAAAAAGGCAGTCCTTGAAATTTGTTTTAGTGAAAGGACATATCCTGATCAAGGATAACTCCCAGATTCTTTCTAGTGGTGCTGGAGGCCAGCGCAATGCCATCCATAACTGCTATGTCATCAGAAAGTGAGTTTCTAAGATGTTCAGGGCCTAGTGCTGTAACTTCAGTTTTGTCTGAGTGTAGCATCAGAAAATTGCAGGTCATCCAGGTCTTTATATCCTGAAGGCATGCTTGTAGTCTAGTTAACTGATTGGTTTCTTCTGGCTTCACTGATAAATACAGCTGGATATTATCTGCATAGCAATGAAAATTTATTGAGTGCTTCCTGATCATCTTCCCTAAAGGAAGCATATATAAGGTGAATAGAATTGGTTCAAGCACAGAACCCTGCGGAACTCTGTAGCTGACTTTAGCAAGCACAGAAGAGTTGTCATTAACGTGTACAAACTGAGAGCAATCTGACAAGAAGGATTTAAACCAGCTTAGTACAGTTCCCTTAATGCCAATGAAGTATTCCAGTCTCTGCAATAGGATACAATGGTCAATGGTGTCAAATGCAGCACTAACATCTAATAAGACTAGAACAGAGACAAATCCTTTATCAGATGTAATTAGAAGGCTATTTGTAACTTTAACCAGTGCTGTCTCTGTGCTATGTTGCACTCTAAATCCTGACTGGAAATCCTCATTTAAACTATTGTTGTGTAGAAAGTCACACAGCTGATTAGCAACTGCTTTCTCAAGAATTTTTGAGAGAAAAGGAAGGTTGGATATCTGTGGTTGGCTGAAACCCCTGGATCAAGAGTAGGCTTTTTAAGTAGAGGTTTTATTACAGCTACTTTAAAGGACTGTGCTACATAACCTGTTGATACAGACAGATTGATCATGTCTAATACGGACGAGTCAATTAAAGGTAAAACTTCTTTAAGCAGCTTAGTTGGGATGGGGTCTAAAATACAGGTTGATGATTTTGATGATGAAATTATCGAAATTAGTTGGTGAAGGACAAGGCCACCATCTATTACTCCGTGGTCCAGTTCTGATGCTCACATGCCCATTGTTGGCGTTTTCAGTGGTGGACAGATCAGCATTGGCACCACTGGTTTGCGTCTATGCAGCCCCATATGCAACAAACTGCGATGCACTGTGTATCCTGACACCTTTCTATCAGGACCAGCATTGACTTTTTTATTTGGCAATTTAAGCAACTATAGCTTGTCTGTTGGATCGGACCACGTGGCCAGCTGTGATATGAGTCAATGAGCTTTGGCCATGCTAGTATCAGTGAGTAATAAAACTCATGCAACCTTCGCCCAATACAAATGGGTGAGGAAGAAAGAACATGACAACCAGCTTGTAGGTACAATAAGGTTTTAATTAAAGTGTAAGTCACACCAGTAGCCAAATCAGATATGCCAGAAAGCAATAACAAAGGTATCACCCTCTTGAACCAGATAATGTGCCTTAAATTAACTTGGGAATATGAGGCCTAAAATTGTAATTAGAACACAGACTGCATATACTACATATCATTATGTAGACATTACAGTATTAATTATACACAGTGGTGCTGAAGAAAAAGGGACTTTTACCATTCAGCATCCATACTGACCAGTCTGGACATTTCCAGGCAGGTCTTGAAGCTGTTCAAACTACTACAGCTGACCTGATATGTAGCCTGCAGAATGACATCAGTGACTGCACCAGTGTTGACCATCTCCATCAAACAGTTGCTGACAACTCCTCTACAGCTGTCCGTCCACTAAAGATGACTTCGTTCACTGACACCCCATCATAGGAGGAACCAATCAGAGATAACGAAAGACTATTCTTCTTTATGAAGCTACGCATGGACTCTGAAAAGACAGACAGACACACCTCAAAATGATGTTTCTTGACAACTTGCAATTTTTAGATGTGTAAGGAAGTGTAAGATGTGCAGGAAGGAGCGCTACCGCAGGTCATTCCTGCCCACAGCCATCAACTCAAATGCAAGTTGCACTGATCACATCTCACATTTTTCCTGTTTTCATGTGCAATTGTCATTTTTAAATGAGTAGTACGTATAAGTAAATAAGTGTGTACGTATTGTATATATTGTAAATTACCATAGGGTATATAACACTTGTGCAACATTTTCTTGTCTTCTTGTCCTCTGACTTCTTGCACTCTGTCTTGTTGCTGCTGTAACATGTGAATTTCCCCCCATTGTGGGATAGTCTATCTTAAGTTATTACTCACCTACTCTCCGAAAGTGTCCTTTATAATACTGGGGTATACAGTCCTGATGAGAAAATAAAGAAATAAATTTTATCACTATTACAATATATCAACAATATAATAAGATGCAGTAGTAGCATATTAATTTACAACTTGTAACAATTAAAACATGAATTATAGTAATATAACAACAGAGAATCCTAAGTAGATTTTTTTTTACATGTATTGGTAACAAGTTTGAAGTAATCATTTCTTTATACATGCTCCATCCTGTCATACCCTCTGTAGAGCTACCCAACTCCAGCTGGGTGCTGTGGTGACTCCCAGGTGGCATTGCACTGCCTCAGTGGCTCTTGTTAAAAGACACTCCTCTGTTACTGCTTCTGGGGCCCCAAACACTTCCTGGAACCATGCCCCACCCATCATCACCTAGAGGACATGGTCATGACTCAGAGGTGTAGACTCCCATAACAGAAAAGAAACAAGGTTCTTCACTGTAAAGCACTGCATACCTGCTCTGTCACTGTGTATTGTTAACAAGCATCAGCACTTTGTTTTGTCAAAAGATGTTGAGATCACTATTCTCCTAACACACTTAATAACTGTAAGTAAAGGACTTTTATCACCAAGTCTTAGTCTGATAATGTGTAAACATGTGCTTTTGTCATAGTATAAGTTATAACAATGATTGAATTTAAGCTGCTGTAACCAAATCATGTAGTGAAATCATAGGAATAAGGAATAAAAAAAAAAAAATAAGGGAACAATCACCACATTAATCACCATAGTACAACCCCAAGTCAGAACAGTCCCTTAAGTCAGGGATATCAATCTGTCCATTTAGGAAGCACACGTGGTTGTGATTGCTTTAGTGCAAATGAAAGTGACGACAACTGCAATGGATAAGCAAAAGCAATACAACCCCCAAAAAGGGAATGGTTTTGCATGTGGTGGCCACAGACAATTGTTCTCCCCTTATCCTTCCTGACTGATTCTTCTCTAGTTTTGAGTTCTGCTAGTGACGTTGTCACTACTGGTAGCATGAGGCGGTGCCTGTAGCCCAGTCAGGTTGCACAGGCAGTCCAGCTCCTCCAGGAGGGCACATCCAGACATGTGGCCGCAAGAAGGTTTGCTGTGTTTCCCAGCACAGTCTCAAGAGCTTGAAGAAAATACCACAAGACTGGCCATTACTCAAGGAGAGCTGGCCAGGGCCATAGAAGCTGGAGCATCCCAACAGCAGGACTGGTATCTGATCCTTTGTGCAAGGAGGAACAGGAGGAACTGCCAGAGCCCTACAAAATGACCTCCAGCAGGCATTCACCAGAGAACACCAGGTCCGCCACTGGCGCCCCGTTCTCTTCACAGATGAGAGCAGGTTCACAATGAGCACATGTGACAGGTGTCAAAGAGTCTGGAGGCGCTGTGGGGAATGTTATGCTGCCCGTAACATCATCCAGTATGGCTGGTTTGGTGGTGGGTCAGTGAGGGTCTGGGGAGGCATATCCTTGGAGGGTCGCACAGACCACCATGTCATAGCTAATGGTACCCAGACTGCTGTTAGGTACCGGGATGAAATCCTCAGAGCACTTGTCGGACCTTATGCTGGTGCAGTGGGCCCTGGGTTCCTCCTGGTGCAAGACAATGCCCAGCCACATGTTTCACGTTCCCTGACCTAAATCCAGTTGAGCACCTATGGGATGGCATCCGACGCCGCCAAGTACAGCCACAGACTGTCCAGGAGCTAACTGATGCCCTGTTCCAGGTCTGGGAGGAGATCCCCCAGGACACCATCTGTTGACTCATCAGGAGCATGCCCAGACATTGTTGGGAGTGCATACAGGCATGTGGGGGCCATACACACTACTGAGTCACATTTTGAGTTGCTGTGATGAAATTCATGCAAGTTGGATCAGCCCGTTCAGCCTTTCAATTTTTTACTTTGAATGTTGGTGTGATTTAAGTGTTCTCTTAATTTTTTGAGCAGTGTATATACAAATTGCAAATAAACAATCAAAGTAGAAATTGGTGTTGGGCAATCCTTCAGTTTTATAGTTTTCTGATGATGGTAAAAGGTAGTTGTGTTGTATGTCAACTCAAGTCAACTTTATTGTCAATGCTGCTATGTGCACAGAATTGAAATATCGTTTCCCTCAAATCCCTGGTGCAAACAGCAATAAAGATAAAATATAAAATGTAATAGAAAATATAAAATAAAAAATATGAAAGAAATATATACAAGTTAAAAAAATCTAGGAAAAATATGGCAATCTAAGATATACAGTATGATATGGAAATACAGTATGATATGGAAATATGAACAGTATAAACAGTGTGGAATGTATATCAAAAATAAATAAAGGATGTACAGTACAGATTGTAGACAAATTGTGTACAGCAATTGACTGTACATAGTGCAATTTAGGTTTGTAAAAGAGTTTTTAAGTTTGTAAAGTGGCTGGTGCTATTTGGTTTGTGCATGGTGGTGGTGGGGGGAGGGGGGTCAGTGTCCAGAATTTGTGGGGGCAGAGGGCAGGGAAGGAAGGGAGGGTAGAGCTGGGAGGGATTTCAGCATCCTGATGGTCTGGTGAATGAAGCTGTCTCTCAGTCTGCTGGTTCTGGCCCATAGGCTCCTTGTTCTCCTCCCGGGCGGCAGAAGGCTGAAGAGGCAGTGGGTGGGATGGGTGGAGTCACCCACAATGCTAAGTGCTTTTTGGGTCAGGCATGTGCTGTAAATGTCCTGGAGGGAGGGGAGGGGGGCACCGATGACCCTCTCAGCTGCTCTTAATATGCGCTGCAGGGTCTTCCAGCAGGATACAGTGCAGCCGCTGTATCACACAGTGATGCAGCTGATCAGGATGCTCTTGGTGGTTCCACGGTGGAAGGTGTGAATGATGGGGACTGGTACTCTGGCTCTTTTCAGTCTGCGGAGGAAGTAGAGGCACTGCTGAGCTTTCCTGGCCAGTGAAGAGGTGTTGCTGCTCCAGGAGAGGTCCTCAGTGAGGTGTACGCCCAGGAACTTGGTGCTGCTCACTCTCTCCACAGCAGCACCGTTGATAGTCAGTGAGGGGTGCTGGATGGAGGCTCTCCGGAAGTCGACAACAATCTCCTTCGTCTTCTCCACACTGAGAGAGAGACTGTTGTCTCTGCACCACGCGGCCAGTTGGCTCACCTCGTCCCTGTAGTTTGACTCGTTGTTATTGATGAGCCCCACCACAGTAGTGGGATACGTTTTGAATGTTACTGACTTTTTATGCCTGTCTATTTTATCGTATTTTATTATCTTTCTTCTACACAGTGGTTGCAATGTAAATTTCGTTGACATGTCAATGCTCAATGACAATAAAAGCAATCTTGAATCTTGAATGTAGTGTCTTCCGCAAATTTGATGAACACCAAGTGTTGTGTGTTGGTGTGCAATCATGGGTCAGCCGGATGAAGAGGAGGGGGCTGAGCATGCATCCTTGTGGAGCTCCTGTGTTCAGCATGATGGTGCTGGATGCGTTGCTGCCAACCCAGACTGCCTGTGGTCTTCCGGTCAGGACGTCCAACAACCAATTGCAGAGTGAGGTGTTTAGTCCTAGACAGTCCAGTTTCTGTATCAGCTGCTGGGGGATGATTGTGTTGAAAGCTGAACTTAAGTCTAAGAACAGCATCCTCACGTATGAGTCCTTATTGTCCAGGTGGGTGAGAGCTGAGTGAAGGGCGGTGGAGACTGCATCATCAGTGGACCGGTTGGCCCAATATGCAAATTGGTAGGGGTCCAGGGAGGGAGGGAGGACAGATTTGATGTGGTGCATGACTAACCGCTCAAAGCACTTCATGATGATGGGGGTCAGTGCCACAGGGCACAGGGCACAGGGCAGAGAAGTCTTCTTTGGAACAAGGACGATGGTAGTACTCTTGAAGCAGGTGGGGACAACAGCTTAGCTCAGGGAAGTGCTGAAGATGTCTGTGAGGACATCTGTGAGCTCCTCTGCACAGTCCTTAAGCACACGACTAGGAATGTTGTCAGGACCTGCAGCTTTGCGAGCACTGATCCTGGAGAGGGATCTCCTCATGCTGGCTGTAGACAGGGACAGTACCTGGTCATCTGGAGGGGGTTGTGTCTTCTGTGCAGGGGTGTTGTTGTCAGCTTCAAACCATCCAAAGAAGTTATTTGAACTGTTCAGCAGGGCAATGTCACTGTCACAGGTCTGTGGTCAGGGTTTATAGTCTGTGATGGTCTGTATCACCTGCCACAGGCTCCTTGTGTCTCTGCTGTTAGTGAAGTGGCGGGTTATCCTGCTGCTTTGCTAGTCTGATGCCACGGGACAAGTTGGCTCTTGCTGATCTCAGACCAGCCTCATCACCTGCTCTGAAAGCAGCGTTCTGGGCTCTCAGTAGCCTGTGGAATTCCCCTGTCAGCCATGGTTTCTGGTTATGGTACTGCGATGGCCTTGGGGTCTGTGACATCATCGATCCCTTGCTGATGTAGGTCTGAATACTCCTGGATGTTTTTGTAAAACACAAAAACACAGCACTCTCTCACAGTCTGCTGGGTCGATCTCAGAAGGTGTATATAGTCCAGTTTGTTGTCCAAGGAGCGTACATTGGCAAGTATGATAGATGGTATAGCTGGCTTGTGTGGATTTGCTGCTAGCCTGGCCCGGATACCCCTTGCTTTCCCTGCTTCTGCCTCCTCTCGCACCACCTGCGATGCTTCCTCTGCGGGTGCGCTGCAGTAGTAGGGGTCAATGTCAAAGCGGGCCACCGGAGTAGGCTGAGGTCGAGTAACTCCTTAGCGTGCGCTGGGTTTAATTTGCAGATTGAGTCCCACAGCTATATGTGTGCAATGGGCCGTTAGAAGCTAAGCCACCAGCTTAAACAGTTCTCAGCTTATACCTATTAGGGTAAAACTCTGTAAGACTGAGAATTGGACCCTTTACTTACCTGAAACTAACCCAGCCCCAATCAGTCATTTCTATAATGCATTACCATAACCTAATGTTTACATAAGTTAAACACAAAACCCTAACACGGAAGGCAGCATTATGAGAATCACTATTCGAAAAGAAAACAGACTTCAACATAAGACCCACCCCACCCACAATTCCTCTCAACCTAAGCATGCAGCTGTTTTCAGGGAAACAACTCTAATAAACCCACTGTACACTACCTGCCCAGCACCAAACAGCTGACAGACACAGTTAAAGACTAGCTGCTAAATGCTCCACTATGTTCAACAGCTAGAGAGCCAGACAATTTCCCAGGAGTTGGTGGAGATTAAACCAGAGCTAGAAGGAAAGTGACAATTGGGCTTACATTCAACATTACATTACTAAATGAACTTTACTCTGTGTCTACTGGATGCATAAATTGGTAACTGTTTGCAAACACATTCCACATAACTGTTTAACTGTGGTAATATCTCAGGTATTGTGTTTAGGTGTGTTAGGTGACCAAAAACTAATTTACCGTGATGAGTCTTGTGACTCCATACCATATTACTACATTTTAATAGAAGATTCAGAGGCCTCTACCTTAACAAGCCATTTATACTGCATGGCAAAAGTCTGGCCATGCTAAAATATAAAGGTTTGCAGTTGAAAAAATGCAGTTATTACTTGTTCAATTGTCACATCACATGACGTGTACAAAAATTCTTTCTCAGTAGGGCCTAATTTGCATCACTTTACACATCTCTGCTGGTAGTGTTGAGATATGTTACATCATCACCCCTAATTGTAACAGTATAAAATCAATTTGATGCATTTATTGGTGAAGACATTTTACTTTCGCCTCTAAATGGGTGTGATTTCCTACAATTTAGTGTAACACAAGGCGGAAATTCATACAGTTATAATACATATCAGGATTTTTAGGATTAAAATGCCAGCAACACTTTTCCAAGTGAATCACAAATGGCAAAGACACTAGTATTGAAGAGACTTTTCTGGGAGAGAAAGTGTATGTGTATGTGTGTGTGTGTGTGTGTGTGTGTGTGTACCGTCAGTCTAGTAGTCTGCCCATTAGGCCTGTTGTGTTGCGGGAAGGGAACAGAGTCATAGACCACCCCTAGTAAACCGCGATCCTCTGATGATGGAAGCAGGTGACCAAAGCCCTAAAAACAGATTATTGTATTTGTTTTGTCACTTTACTTGTAAAGTGCAACAATAGTACATATGCACAATATTATGTGCTTGCCTTGATATTGTCACTTGAGGAGGGGTCCCTGGGTCATTAGAATGCAAATGATGGTTTTACAGGCAAGAACGTGCTTGGTGCTACCTCACAAGGTTTGTTCATGCTACACTTTGATTAGCACAGAATTCCTTGTGAATAGAACAACAACATGCTTGTACCTCAGGCATGTGAAATGCACAAACTCATAACATTGACAGTGTAGAATGGAGTAATTTTCTAATAAGTTTGAAAAGGCCTACTTGCTATTTTTGTATGTTTTAAATACATGTACCACATTGAAATGCAGTCATCTAATGGTCCCTGCAAAGCCTTGCACAGAATTAAGAAATAATTAAGTGGTTTTTTTTGTGTGTGTGTCTCACTGTTACAGGCAGGATGGAACCCTCATACTCCAGATTTACCACAGCAACCGTCACTGTGTCGATGTCCTGCAACTGCTGGATAAGAGGTTGACAGGAGGAGGGCAGGGCTGAGGAGAGGGCTGGGGGGTGGGGGGCACACAGAGAAATGATTTCATGTGAGGCAGAGAGGGGTGAAATGGAAAAAAAAAAAAATCTTTTTTTCTTTTGTTTTTCCAGTGGATTGTGAAGGAGTTCTAAAAACATTTAGCATATCAGAAACCAGAAAATATTGTTTTATAACAGCAAGCATAAGACATTTATAATCGCAATTTTAGGTTAATATAGTGAGATAACCTTTTATATTGGATAATTTTGAGCTATATTAAATACTTAGGGCAATTATTGAAGGATTGTAAACATGTTCCAACTGAACTTCATGTATGCTTAGTTCACTTATCAGGGGACATTAGGACAGCTGAGGGACACGACTGATAACAATAGGGCTGAGTGTATTCTTCTCTGTTTCTGTCATGTAAAACATTCCAATTACATTCTTTACAACACCACTTGCCTTTAGCTGGCAATGCCGAGATGACATGGTCAGCTGAAATAACTCCATCCTCCAAATGAATCTACTGACAAACACATGTATTACGAAAGCAGCCAAATAGCACAAGAACATGAAAAACAGTCAAGCATCTTTTCCTTTTCAAGCATGGGGGCTTTGCTCAGACATGGTGACATTTAGCAGGTCTATGGTACATCACAATGCCATTTGTTCCATTGATTGGTTGCTGACCATCAAGAAGACAGGTCTTAACTAATTCTGTATAAGCCTGTTCAAGGGTAGATTCCAAAGGAAGGAGAGGAGAGAGGAGGAGGAGGAAGGAGATGCAATCGCAGCAGAGTTAGTTTTAGAGTTACCCTAATCAGAAGATCACTGTCTCTACAAAATTCTATCACAATCCATCCTATATTTGTCATGACATTTCACCAAAAAAAACAAAAATGTCAACCTCATGGTGGTACTAGAAGAAAAGTCAGAGGATCAAAGACTATGCACAACATCCCCTGGGTAGCAGAAATCTTGTGCAAGGTTACTTGGCAATCCACTGAAAAGTTGTTGGCATATTTCAGTCTACACCAATATGTCTGTATAATTTTCATTATGACTATTTCTGTTCTGAGGTTCTACAGACAGGGGGAATAACAAACCATTGTCAACAAGCTAAATCTTAACATCACATTCATGTCATCAAGTTCAGGCAAAGTAGTTTATAGTCTCTGTACGAACCTTCCAACCAGAGGCTGAAGGACTGATCTGTCTAACAGCTGCCTCTCTGTGAAGCTGTACTCTCCCGCTCTGTTGTAGGTAATCAGTGATGGATTCTGGGAGGGACTCCACACCCCTCTTCAGGGACCATTGGGACCATGATTCTTTAACAGATCTCTGAGCCAGAGGACCAGGGGGTACCACAGGAGTAGGGCCTGCAGGTTTTCACAGATACATCTTTACTTGTGTGTAACAACTACATTTATAACACAATGAGGAGGAAACTCATACAGAAAAAAAAGAAGTACAGAAGGATACCAATGCAGTAATAAATAAATAAGTAATTAGATCTAATAAGGGAAAGCAGGGAAAAAAGTCTGTAATTGATATCTGAAAGTCGCTACAGTTGGGAACACCGGTTTCAACAAGCTTACTGTATTGCTTTTTAGAGGGAATTTACAACAAATTTTCTCGACTTGAAAATTGTTTTATAGCTAACTAGACACCATTGTTATCGTTTTTAACATCTGAAGTCATTTTTACTGAATGTTTTATGTTTTCATCGACTTAAGTCTAAAAATGCAATGTGGGTGAATTACATTCACACCATTCAGTTAATACTTACATGCATATAATATTGGAATGCGCTAAAGTGAACTCCTTTTGGATTAAAGTTGCTCCCATCCTATCTGACATAATGGACAGTCACATACCCTTTCACAGAAGGGTATTGTGTTACAAAAAATGAATTAAGCCTAAGCCTATCTATGTATAATAATAGAGTCTTGTTAGGTGACATAAATAACAGTTTAGTAAATGCTGCAGTGTACCTGAACCCAGCAGCATGCCCAGGGTCAGTGAACCTCTGTGCTGCTCCGCGTTGTAGAGGAGAGGAAAACAAGAACGCACACTCAACTTCCTGCAGTCCCCTGCATACACACCACGACACAAACTGTCCACAGCTATGTCTGCCAGCTAGACACACACAGGAAGAACAAAATAACAAGAAATACAATAGTTTTGGTCACAAGACATACTACTGATAAAATTAATAAATGTAGTAAAATAAAACTATGACCATTACCCTGCATACATAGAATGTCTGCACAACACTGCCATTCAGTTAATACTTGGGTTCATAGTATATATCATACATCCACAATAGTTTGAGAAAAACCCTAATGAAGATCATTCTGACAGAAAGTTTTAGAGCTTTCCCACACCTCCTTTCCCAGCCTCCTCGAAACAAATGAATGGATGGACTCGTCCTCTTCCTTGCCTTTCTTCACCAGTATCTCCATGGCAACACTCAACAGAAGGGGACGAGAGAAGGGTGGGGCAGTTCGTAAAAGTCCACTGAAAGAAAGACATGGAGACAGATAGAAAGAGAAGGATGAAATTGATGGAGTAGCAGTTAATGCCAAAAAGAAAAAACATAATGTGTGAATTCCTGCAGTTACCAGCTTTTCACTATGTTTCATTACAAAACTGTCTTTTTGTAATAAATCATATTGAATCATATATGATGAATCATATCTATGTCACATTCAACAGAAAATATCAATACACATTCTTTTACAAATTGAATTGATGAAAATACAGTCAGTGACCACTTTATCATGCAATACGCCTGTACAATCTATTGTGGCCAGCCCAAGGCACACCTGTGCAATAATCATGCTGTCTAATCAGCATATTGATATGCAGCACCTGTGAGGTGGGATGGATAAAGGAGGATAAATCGGCAAAGGAGAAGTGCTCACTAACACAGATTTAGACAGGTTTGTGAACAATGTTTTAGAGAAATGGTCTTGATGTGTATATAGAAAATGTTTTAATGTTTGAGTTCAGCTCATGAAAAATGGGAGCAAAAACAAAAGTGTTGTGTTTATATTTTTGTTCAGTGTACTTCATAACAAAACAGTGCAGATTCAGCAGCACTTTAACACTGAATTCAGAGAGCTTAATGTTGACTCCCTTTACCTTTAAAATCAATCCACTTCACTGAAATCCCTCTGTCAACCCTGGAATGCAGTGTTGCACTTTCAAAATCAACAACCTGCCCTTCAGACTGCATTCTAATTAGGTTTTTAACAGCTGCATTTTAGACATTATTAACTCTGAGTCCTGTTATTTTTCCCTCTGATTTTAAACAAGCCACTGTTTACCTCCTTTTAGTAAGTATCCCTTTCTAGATCCCACGACTACAAATAATTTTTGACCCATCCCCAAACTGCCATTTTTATTGAAGATTTTTGAATGTCTTTCCACTAAACTGATTTCTTGTATGAATAACAATTAAATCAACTCTGGTTTCCGCCCCTACACAACAGTGAGACTGCTGTGGTCAAGGTCACCAATGACTTACTGCTTTCCACCAACACACGTGTACACCATTTTAATTCTCCTTGACCTCAGCTCAGCCTTTGACACAGTGGATCATAATGTCTTAATCAGCCATCTGAAGAACTATGTCGGCATCAGCAATGTGGCACTGGATTGGTGAACCTCCATCTGGTGAACAGGTCCTTCTCTATAATGTTGATGCCTCTTCTGCTTGTGCTCCTCTTTTTTGTGGGGTCCCCAAGAATGTATTTTTGGTCCCTTCCTATTCACCACATACATGCTTCCATTGGCAAATCATGTGTGGACTTGACACTGATTTCCATAGCTACACAGATAACACCTGATTGTATGTCCTAAAGCCTGGTACCACTGATGTTTCCTGTACTATGTCCTGCTTTGCTGAAATGAAAAAGTGGGATATCCAAAAACATCCTGCAGTTGAGTGAATCCAAATGAGATTAAATGATAAATACCCCCTATGGCCCCAGTACTAATGACAATAATCTCTCCTCTGGGCTGGGTGCCTTATCTAATTAATGTTCAAAAATATGTCCGCAACCTAGGTGTTATGTTTGATTCAGAATTGTCATTTGATGCTATGCTCAGCCGACTTAACTGGCGCAATCTTGCTTTGCTAAACCGAGATGCCTAACCAAGATCGGGTCATTTCTTTCCTCTGCAGATTTACAAAAGGTCATCCATGCTTTTATCTCTTCCAGACTTGATTATTGCTATGACCTTTACACCGGTATCAGCAGACTGCAATTCATGCAAAACATTGCTGCCAACAAGAGAGGTGACCACATTAGATGCATCTTTGCTACCTCTCACTGAGTTTTAGAACTGATTTTAAAATTTATTGCTTGTTTAAAACCTTGAATGGTTGAGCTCCTGCCTATATTTGTGATATAATTCCTTTTGAGCCTGATTGCTGCTTCAATGCAGGCAGTCTCTGAGCTGCCCTGACAAAAAAAAAAACAAAAAACAACACAATCATACTATCAACACAATCATTAGTGAACTGTCTATGCAATCATTAAAGCAATAATAGCTTACTCAAAATTATATGATGCGCTTTTCGGCAGCAAGCTATGAAATGTCACATGGAAATTAGGATGCCTACTTTATGTTAAGGTATTGTAAGGTCATTTTCCAGGCATAACAAAGTTAAGATAGGGGCATCTTAATTCTTAAACCCCAATACTGAAAGGTGCTTACCGTACCACACAATGAAAAGACATAAGGCTGAACAAGACTGGAATATAATTGTATTATGGTCATTGTAGCCTAGTGCCAATGCTATTGGGTTTCAGGGGGTCAATAATAAAAAAGAGAATGGCACCACCCAGGGGAACTGCATCAGTATTGAGGAATACATATCATGAGTGACATCATACATCAGTAACTGTGTCAATGATGTGGTGATCATAAAGACAATGAAATCATACCCCAACCAGAAAACCTAGATGAATGGAGAGGTGGGGCCTTATCCAGAGCCAAAAAGATGCCTTCCAGTCAGGTGACAAGGAAACATACAACACTGCCAGAGCGAGATTGAAAGCTGGACAACATCCAATCCAGCCAGCTGGACCCTGACCAGTTTACAGTCTGAACCAACAAATCCACAGAGAATGCCATTTCCACTGCCCTCCATTTCACATACCTTGAAAATAACAAATCCTCCGTCAGAATATTTTTGTTGATTTCAGGTCAATATTCAATATAATCTCCCCTATGAAACTGGCATTCTGGGCACTAGTATACTCTGCAACTGGATATTGGACTTCTACACAAACAGACCCCAAACTTGTTGCCAAGTGCATGCTTATGGGGAATTTTTGGGACTCTGTAGATTAAGAGTATGGTCTGTACCAGCTCAATATGTAAAGTGTCCTGAGACAACTTCTGTTGTGCTAGGCACTATACAAATAAAACTGAATTGAACTGAATTTTTGCTCAACAGCAGAGCCTCCATGGCTCTGTGCTCGACGATGATGACAACATCATCGTCTGGATTACAAAGGTAAGAATACATATTCATAGTGATGTAGTAGAGCTGAAGTGTATGTGAACAGTTTTGGGTTTGTGGGAATCAGCACAGAGAAGCTGTCATGATCATTATCTCAACCCTGGTAAATACTGCTCAGAAACAGCTGTATTTCTTAAGGAAACTTAAGGCAGGAAAATTCCCATGCCAAGTTCTTGTCAACTTTTACAGAAGAGCATTAGAAAGCCTCCTGCATGGAAGGTCAGATATGCATATATGGTCTGACCATGGCCCAGGGCAGGAGGGCTCTGTAGCAGGTCATAAAACTGCTCAGAACATCATGGGTAATCATCTACTGAATATCATTTATATTGATAAGGTAAGGGTCCCAGAGCCCAAAGGTTATTAAAAGACAATACCCATCACAGCAATAGCCTGTTTACCCTGCTACCACTTGGCTTGCAATGCTGCACCACCTACAATCTACAGAGCAGCTTCTTTTCTCTGGCTGTGAGACTCCTTCATCCATTCATCCTCCACACTCCAGCATGAAAACAATTTTTCTTACGTAGCATTAGGGGACGACTGAGTGCATTTTACTGTGCAATCTGTGTTGCAGAATCAACAAATGTTGAAAAAAAAAAAAAAGACACACACAGCTGTTTTGTCAGCCAACAACACACATATCACAACGGTGTTACCAGCTCTTACTGCCAGTTTATAGCCACGAAGCTAGAAGCTTTTTTTTTTTTTTTTAATCTCCTTATGTTGTCATTTGTCTTTTTAGCTCTTCTTCTTTATATTTATAAAAACTGTATGGATTTGAAGAGCACTTAACTACACAACACAAGCTGTAATGATGGAGCATGAGAAATGTTGAAGAATATGAATCAAGATCAAATTCTTATTACTACATATGTGTTAACATTTGTGTGTGTTTTTACTACTGACTAGCCAAACATAAACAGCTTTCTCTTCCAACCAGTCTTACCTTATCCCTGAAGGCATCCTGTGGAGCCGTTTGTTGACATAGAGATACCTGTTGTTGGAGGCGACATGACCGTAGGTGACCGGCAGAATCTCCCCCCCAAGACCCAGGTCATCCACCTACACAGAAACACAGAAACACACACACACACACACACACACACACACACACACACACACACACACACACTTTATAATAATAATAATAATTAAATTATTTTGAATGTCCCCAAAAGATAGAAGTTCACTGTTGAATCTGAAGGGTCTTGTTCAGGCTGCCCTATAATGGCAGTTGAATGAGTTTCTGAGTTTCATGTTTCTGTTGGAGGAACTGTTCAGCTTGGTCACTCGTGTGGTTAAGCTTTATGGTCTGCTTTCAGTATTTTGATTTTCCTGAAGAAGAAGAAGGTCAAATCATCACGGAGCTGCCAAGTTCATCAACCTATAAAGCAAGGAATCTGTATGGCTTTCACATATCTTGAGAACTTTTCTTTAGATTGACTTCACATTTGACAGGTGTAGGTATTCCTGGGGACCCAGTGACTTGCAGTGTCAAATTTGGTGCAATCTTGATATGCGACAGGTTCAGTATTAATAAATGTTACATAAATCAGTGAAAAGCACTCTATGCATTACGCAAAGAAGTGCTCTCACACGCAATCATTTAAAGTGTGGAAGTATTTGGATGCAGACCCAATAATGTGGTGCACTGAAAGCTCTGCAAATCGGAAAAGGCTTGTAACAGCAGTACATTTGGACTGTCTCTGTACTTGTCTTGTTAAATCTGCATTTGACACCACTGACCATCGCATCCTATTACAGAGACTAGAACACTTCACTGGCACTAAGCGAACATCACTAAGCAGATTTGTTTCACAAGGTTCTGTGCTTGGGCCAATTCTATTCATCCTACACATGATTTCTTGCAGCAATATCGTTAGGAAACACTCAATACCCTATTAATCCATGAAGCCAGGTGAAACCAATCAGTTAACTAAACTTTAAGCATGAACATGAAGACCTGGTTGACTGACAACTTTTTGGTACTAAACCTGCTAAACACATTAGAAAATCACTATCTCATGATATTTCTACTCTGGATGGCATCGCCCTGGCCTAGCACGAAGAATCTGGGAGTTATCTTTGAAGAGGATATGTCCTTTAACTCTCACGTAAAACAAAATGTCAAGGACTGCCTTTTCACCACAGGCAAAGATAAAAATTCTGTCTCAGAATGATGCAGAAAACTAGTCCATGCATTTGCTACCTCCAGGTTGGATTATTGCAATTCCTTACTATCAACCTGCTGCAATACATTGCAAAAGATTCTCCAGCTGATCCAGAATGCTCCTCCACATGTTCTGGCAAATACTAGGAAAAAAGCTTATATTCCTCCCATACTAGCCTCTATGTATCTGCTCCCTGTAAAACCTAGAATATAGCATTAAAACCTTCTCCTTACTTCATATCTTAAAGCATTCAGAGTACCCTATTACCCCACTAAACACTGTGTTCTCAACTTCTGCTGTGATTTCGCCCTATATAAATAAAACTGAATTGAATTTTAAGGTACTCCTTGCAAACAAAGCCCTTAATGGACTAGCTACATTGCTAAATCACTTGTTCACTAGTTGCCTTTCAGAACACCTTGAACATCTGCTCTTGGTTTACTGGAGGTTCCCAGCAACTGCCAAAAGAAAGTTGAGGATGCAGTCTTTGCCAATTATCACTTTAGAGCCCTGCAACACAGAACCTATAGATATCAGAGAAGCCAGCTTACTAAATATTTTTAAAAGAAAGCTAAAAACTTATCTTTTCACTGCAACTAGCTTTGACTTTTCTGATTCAGGCCTGACACTTTTGTGCTTTCCCCTACACTAAAGCATTGCTGGACTTCTTTTAATATATTTTCAACTGTATTACTATTTTTCAGGTGTGGGGGATTTCTTTGTTGTAAAGCATTTTGAGCTGTATTTTTCATGTGAAAAGTATTATACATCTAAAGTTTGTTGTTGTTGTTGTTGTTGTTGTTGTTGTTGTTGTTGTTATTTATGGCAGTAAACCTTTTGAAATGGAAGTTCAGAATTTTTCTCCATCAAAACAAATCGGGTTCATTATGTTTTTTGTGCCGTCTTATTAACGTTTGTGCCCTGAAGGGGCAGAACCCTTCTGTGTTGTACCTTTTTTTAGTGGGAGAACACTGTTTGTGCCAAATTATTAGAAGATTGATGGATTTTCTGCCTATTCAAATTTTTTGACTATCAACACCAAGGGTATACAGCATCGTGGGACTGAGATAAACATTTCTATTATACATGAGCAACCAAAAAAGTTAATCAGGGGTAGATCTTAGCAGGAAAATGGCCATACCTGGACGATTTGTCCAATTTTCATAAATCTGGGTACATACGTTCATGCCGAGAGTGGAAATAGGGCTACGCAAGCATTTAGAGCCCAACCCAATTGGTGGTACCACAAACACCAATAATGTGAACCTCAAAACCCAGTGGACATAATTTCACCAATTTCAGTGTGCCAAAATCTGAAGGTTCATGATGATTGGTGCAAGTCGTTGTGGCCTATTACATATTTGCTCATAAATCAAGATGTCTTTGAACAATCCTAATTAAACTCACTGGGGGCTTCCTGTGCTAGGTCTTTGGAGGAGTTCCCCCTCTGATGAAGGGGGGGACCAATGGTGGAACTCTGAGTGTGTAATTATTTAAATGCTGCTAGTTTTCTGATGATGAAACAATGATATGATTGGGTCTCAGTCTTTTCTGAAGTGCCTTTGTTCGCCTTTGTGAAGCCTAAAACTTCCTTGTTGTTTCCTCCAGCTTTAATTATGGCTGACTGAGCGGCTTCCTACTGTTGAGCTCAAAAGGCCGGGTTAGGGTTTACCATCTCACTCAACAGTTCTAGTAATACCCAGAGCTGGCACACTGCATAACTGTACTAAGTTCCTGTTTGGGCCCCTATGACCACTAGAGGGCCCACAAGAGCACTTGGATGTTTTGGGGGGTTGAGTTAAAACTCAGAGAAGATACTAAATTACTAAAATAACAGAAATGAGTACACATTATTAAAGAAAAAAAATCAAAATATCAAAATAGAACCACCTGAAGGTAACCCTTTCCCCCCAAAACAATGCCAACTGTAAGTCTTATTTTCAGTTTCCATTTCAAGTTAAGCCGTTACATTGGCACACTGCTAGAAAGAGAGGAAAATAAATTAGTGAAAGCTCATTAAATGAAGTCTGAATACCTGTATAGACACAGCATCTCAGCAAAGAAAGACAGACACAGGGAACAAAGTGTTCAGTTTGGCTTGCAGATTAACCAAAAGGTGCAACTGGCATAAAATGAATAATAAATACTGATCAGAGAAGTGTTGGTTTTGGTATTGATGTTGGATTCAAGTTGAGATAATATTAAATGACAAAGTGGAAATAGTTAAAAAAGAAAAAGAGGAGAAGAAGAGTGAGTTGTCCTGTGTGTCGTTTAAAGCAAACCAGGCAATATTATTGAAGTATTTATTTACATAATTTATTTAATGTCTGCTTTGTTTTTACCTTTGCGTTTATATTTTGTGCAAGGAGGAAACTTTACTGAGGGAGACATTCCTTATCTAAGTTGCCTGATTTTAATTGTAGTTGATTGTTTTTCTGCACTTTTGCATGTTGCAAATTTTTTATACCAAAAGCAATTAAGGTGTTTAAATTGTTTACAGTAAATGCATTGTTTTCTGGTTTGTTCCTTATCAGTGCACCATATTCAGTATGCCACTTAGTACTGTATGACTTTGAATATTAAAGTGCAAATTAACACCAGACCTCTCAAGTGAGTTTGCTACCTTTTAAGATTAAAAACTACAGGAGGGTAAAAACATGTCAGGTTGACAATGGTATGATGTAAGCCACACAGCTAGAACTAATAAAATTGATAATGGGTGTGTTAGATTTAGAAGACAAAGGGACAGTCCAGCAACCATCCCCCACGACACCTCCCAACAGCACCAGCTCCAGTCACCTCCACCAATGCCCACCTTAAAGGCGGGCACACCTCAAAGACATCACTGACCTTCTCCTGGACCCCCTGCAGTTTGCCTACAGAGTCAACAGTTCTGTAGACCATGCAGTCAACTTGGCCCTGTAATGATCAGGCCCTTTAAGGTCATTTCATGTGTTCTCATCCCATGATCTTTAACCTACATGAATGTCCTTCATAGCCTAGAATCGTAAGGATAACATGACTGGTGAGAGCCACTTCTCATAACAAAAGGCAGGTGGCACTCTGGTTGTGGACAGTCTTGTCTCCTCTTCTCTGTGATGTCTGTTGCATTTAGATCCGGTGTTCACACAACACACACTCATACAGGTTGTTTAACACATGTCCAAAACAAAGATACGGTATGCTCAGGCCTTGGGAACTGACCAATTATATTCTGTAACACATATCTGATTATTGTACGGGGATTGGTCAAACCCAACATGATAAATGTGAACTTTTGTCTGACAACTGTGCTCATTCTGGCTGAAATCCTCAGGGAGCTCTGACACTCTGAGACCAGCGCCGTATTACTTTATATGTGACCTCAATAAATACTTTGACTGTGAACTGAAGACTGCTACGGACTTGGGCTTCCAACAAAGAACCGAAGGCTAACAGCCCTCCACTTCATCCTCCAGCACCTGGACTCCGCAGGAACCTACCTCGCGTAGGATCCTGTTTGTGGATTTCAGTTCTGCCTTCAACACCATCATCCCAACTCTGCTTCAGAAGAAGCTCTCCCAGCTGAGTGTGCCTGACTCCCTGTACACAAACAGCTGCACCTCCAGTCACCAGTCTGTCAAGCTCCTGAAGTTTGCGGACAACACCACCCTCATCGGACTCATCTCTGATGGCGACGAGTCTGCCTACAGGTGGGAGGTTGACCATCTGGAGACCTGGTGCAACCAGAACAACCTGGAGCTCAACGCTCTAAAGACAGTGGAGATGGTTGCGGACAACAGGAAGAACTCAGCCTCACCTGCCCCCATCACCCTCTGTGACTCCACTATTGACACTGTGGAGTCTTTCCGCTTCCTGGGAACAATCATCTCCCAGGACCTCAAGTGGTAGCCGAACATCAGCTCCCTCATCAAGAAAGCACAGCAGAGGATGTACTTCCTACGGCAGCTGAAGAAATTCAGTCTGCCAAAGACAACGATGATGCACTTCTACACAGCCAACATTGAGTCCATCCTCACCTCCTCCATCACCATCTGGTACGCTGCTGCCACCGCCAAGGACAAGGGCAGACTGCAGCGTGTCATTCGGTCTGCAGAGAAGGTGATTGGCTGCAATCTCCCATCTCTCCAGGACCTGTACGCCTCCAGGACCCTGAGGCGTGCAGAAAAGATTGTGGCTGATCCGGACACAAACTCTTTGAGACACTCCCCTCTGGCAGGAGGCTGCGGTCCATCAGGACCAAAACCTCAGGCCACAAGTTTTTTCCCATCTGCTGTCAGCCTTATCAACAAGGCCCGGAACCCCCCCCGACACTCTTCACACTCCACCTCTGCCTCATCTTGTCACATTGACATAGATACAACTCTATACGTTACATCACCGCTCAGCTTGGACTTCTTTCTGAAAAAACAGACTGTGTTTCTGGAAAAAACAAACAAAAAAAAAACAGAAAAAAAACAAACTTGTGTATATATATTTATATTGTTATATTTTTAGTAGATGTGCCATACACCAACTTTTCAAAAGGTGCTTTTCCTGGACCTGCTGTTGATTTTAAAGTCTGCTTGTATCTTGGACCTTTTGTTCCACTATGACCATTTATACCTCATTTTTATCTGTAAAAATAAACATACAAGTCATGATAAACAGCCTTTTACAGAAATCATCAATAATTAGTAATTACAGAAAAACATCAGTTAACACACCGCTGACTATAGTGCAGCACTATGATAGAACTCACCATATTGAGTGTATTGTATCCTACTGCCCCAGCAGGTCGAATGCCTCTTGGTCCATGTTCAAATACTGCCCCATCTGACCTCCTGGTGGACCAAAGCCAACCTCCAAAACGACTGCTGGACTCCAATACAATGACCTGGAGAAAAAAAATGAATTGGTATGAATAAAATATTTTAAACCCAAGGTTCACAAACTAATTTTCCTGGGCTTTTGTCACTGAAAAAGACTTGGGACAAGGTTCAAAGCTCCAGTAAAAGACAGTGAAACTTTAGTTTCAAACATTTTATCACAGAATATTTTTTCAAAATCTCTGAAACACAGACATATTGTTTGCAAAGTCAATAGCTGTGATGTAATGCCCTTGGGATTTGTAGTGAATTCAAATGTTATTCAGTACCTTTTCACCTCACTGTGGCGTGCCAAGCCACAATGAGCTTATCAGAAGTGTTTTTCAAACAGTAAGTTTGGATTTTTCATTCGAAAAGGCTTCAAGGATGTTAACCAAGTGATTGAGTTGGCAAATGTACATGAGGTTAATTTCCACACCTCTATTAATGTTTTGCTAGAAACATGTGGCAAGCCATATTGAACCTTATGGCAGACAAACTTTGGCCCAGTGGGCCCAATTTTGGCCAGCCCTGGCCTAAACAATAGTCAAGCCAAATAATGGCATTTGATGCACCAAAAGGCACATATTGCCCTTTTCATTAAATTATTAGTATTTCAAAGTGCATTAGTTTTTAGTATTTTAACAGTTTGTCCTGTCCTTATTTCAGGTGAGGTACCTACATCGGCTGTAAATCACTGTAGGAAACAACATGAACAGAGTGGACACAACTGAAGATCATGTGATATGATGTACTGCGTTTACCTTGATAACCACATGGCTTTAGGTAACAGCTTGAAAATAGCTGCTAATGTATGCAAGTGTATCTTTACCTTTGTAACCTGGGGGCTCTTGCAGAGATAGTAAGATGCTGCCAAACCCCCAATCCCCCCTCCAAGGACTGCAATGGTTCTCATTAGCTGATGGCAAACACAAAACAGGAAAGGTGAGAGGATTATAGAGTATGAATGCATGCTAATGTGCTGTGACAGGGTGTGTCTGGTAAAGGTGGCCTGTTGATAAGGATATGGAAAACAGTTTATCAGACGCCTCATTCTGTCACCCAGCAGACGGTTGGGTGGGGGTGGGGGGGGTGGTATCATCTCTGAGTATCATCAATGACATTTTTTCATTCAAAACTGCAGAAATACACTATCTTCACTTTGTGTGTTTCTGCATATGTTTCATTTCAAGTTTCAAGGCAGGTGGCTGCCCACCCAGAGCCTGGTTCTGTCTGAGGTTTCTGCCTGTTAAAAGGAAGTTTTTCCCTTACCACTGTTGCCAAGTGCTTCTACCAGCTCTGTACAGTAAGTGTCCTGAGACAACTTCTGTTGTGGTCTGGATTTAAAAGTCTTTAATTTCTTGTTCTCAGTGTTACTTATTGGACCAAAGATGCTCCTGTCCCCCTTTTTTTGTTCCAACGCGCCACATACCACAATAATTGACCAACCGAATTTACATGAAACTATATGTCAATATATACAATTTCCCGAAGCTGTACATTTAAAGGCATTGTCGAATTAAGCAAGGTCTGTTGAATAAACCCTGTTAGGAGCTATCGTAGAGGCGTACCCTTCGTCACTTCTGACTGACTTTTGAATGGAAGTTGGTGGAACAGCTGTCAGCATTAGCTGACGCCTTTTCATCGGCCGGCAACGAGGATAACATGCTTAACAAAACACAGCAAAAACAGATTGAACAAAAACAGCTACATTATGATAGACCTGACTTTCAGGCTAGAGAGACAGCAAAGACACTGGGATATTTAACTGAGGTTCTGACTGCTGAGTATAAAGTGTCGCCTGTATGCAGACCAACATATGTTACGGACAGCTGGAAACAAATATACCTCCATACACACATCGCTACACTTAACTGATACTGACCTCATTGTATTTAGCTCAAAAAGAATGAAAGAACTAGAGAAAGTCCGGCGTTACCTTTAAATTTGTCGCCAACACCAACGAGTACTGACCGTCTTCTGCGTGTTTGCGGTTGTGACTACCTTCTTGCGAGGCAACTCAACATGAGAACCTTCTTCTTCTTTGGAGTTTTACGGCAGCTGACATCCACGATGTTTCATTACTGCCATCTTCTGGTTTTACTTACCTGGTCCATTTCAAGGCTGCCTATACAGTCCAGTCGTCCTTAGAAAGCGAAATGTCAATTTCCTCCCTTGCACATTGGCACCACGCTTTAATCTGCTTTTAACGTTGTCCTCCATCCGTTATTTTCCGTAACGGTGTCATCATTTCTCGTCTCGTCTGCAATTTCCTGCATGATATAAGAATATGCTCAACAGTCTCAGCCAGTGATTGCAAATACTTGTTAGGTGTTTTCCTATGATGAAGAGTGTGCTGTTAAGGTTGCTGTGGCCAATTCTCAGCCTGTTTAGTATGACTTGCTCTTTCCTCTTGTTTCCCCTACTTCTTAATATGCCCACTCTGTTTTGTATTATATGTAAATGTATGCCTTTTGCTGCATTATCCAAATGCTGTTGCCAGTGTGGAGTCGTTTTCCTCCACACCATGCCTTTCCCATCTAATTTTGAGAATTTACTATTGATTTAAAGCATTTCTTTTTGACTGCTTCCTTCACTAGTTTGTCTGCTCACTCGTTTCCCCAGAGTGTGCTGGGACCCACATGAATCTCACATTTTTCCCCTGTCTACCTATTCTTGAGTTGCCACTCAAGACTTCATATTGCAGCTCCTCATAACTTCCGGCTGTTCCTGGTTTGATTATGAGAACCATCTGACGCTTCGGGTTAGGTTGGGTTCCACCAGCGCTGTCGAAAAAGAGACTTGCGACACTTTTGTTGGAAATGTGTAAAGCGGAAGTAACGCGTGTTGTGGAATGACCGTTACTTCACAACACTGAGTAGCTCCAACATTAAGCTCCATGCATATTCAGTGTTTCCCATGCACAACCGCAGGAAAATTGATGATGGCAATTTTGACATCTTAAAGCATGCTGACCCCCCGCCCATTATTCAATGGTGGTCAATGACTTTAGTTAAAGTTTGTCGTAAGGTAATCGCTAGTTTAGATTTTCATTACAGTGAACCAGGTGACCAGATATCAGTTGGCCTACATTTACC
This sequence comes from Chaetodon auriga, assembly GCF_051107435.1. NCBI lineage: Eukaryota > Metazoa > Chordata > Actinopteri > Chaetodontiformes > Chaetodontidae > Chaetodon > Chaetodon auriga. The sequence goes on from NC_135081.1 coordinate 366,414, forward strand.
GCAACTTAATTGCAGTTGTTGCTGCTCATTGGCAGACAAAGTTTATATTCGTTTATTAGATTTGTAAAATGACCAACATTCAGTTCCGACCATATCAGCACACATAATTACAATGAATGCATTGATGAACCTGCAATGAATGCTAGCTCTAGTAGTTGGCTTGCTTGTTATTTACAGAGGTTCCACAAGCAACAAAAACTGTCAGAAACAGCCCTCTGTATCCTTCAAAATAATTATACTAAACAGCAAAAAATGTTTAGAATGTATGAGTTTTAGCTTGGTGTACCTAATAAACTGGCAATCACATATATGCTTCAAAGAAACGTGTCTCATACAAACTTTATTCTTCATTTTAGAAAATATGTTAATAGTGTGCATGAGCATTACTGGAAACAACTAAGGCACATAGAATTGTATTCACCCTCCCTTGCACTCAAAACAGTCTCTTTGGCCAGCTGCTTGTGTATGACCACAAAACTAGAGTCATATTTTTAACAGTGGTAACACTTTCCTGGCCTGCTTTCTGCTATCTTTCTTTGCATGTAGGATGTCAAATGGGTTACTTTTTAGAGCAAGCAAAAGCTGAAGTAAAACCTTTACCCTCTCCTTGGATATATAATTAATATTTTTTGGAATGCAATTGGTTGCCTTGTTTATTTTGCACTTTTTACCACACTTTCATGGCTTAAAAAGAGCAGTTGCTGACATTCACTGATATTCACTTGTTGTGCACACTTTATGTGAATGTCTTCACATTAGAATGTGCATAATTATGGCCATGGAAACACAAGTAAAATATTAATGCATACATACTGTAAATCATTGGCGGAAGAAGCAGTCTGATCTTTAACTTAAGTAAAAGTAACAATACCATAGTGTAGAAATCGTGTTAAAAGTAAAAGCATACCGAATTTTACTTAAGTACAAAAGTATTAACATCAAAATACACTTACAGTACAAAACGTGTGTGAATTTCACCCTGGGGATCATCTTATCCATAAAATTGCATCGTAAGTTACTGATTATATTTTGTATCATTAATCTGAATCTGCACAGCAACTGAATTTATAAATGTAGAGGAGTTAAAAAGTACAATATTTTGCCATGTAGTGTAGTAGACGTAGAGAGCAGAAGAAAGTGAAATTACTTACTTTTTAAGTACCTCGAAATTGTACTTGAGTAACTTGATTAGTTACTTTTCCACACTGTTGAGAATGTGTTCTACGCCATGAGAGCAGTCCCGCTTCCCTCCAAAACAGTAAAACAAATTTTTCTCTCCATCACTCACTGGAAAAAAAATGCTACAGTGCATATAAGTGAAGCCAGTGCCATGTTATAATCAATTCACATTATGCATTAATACTGACGCTGCTGCTGTCTTTCCCCTTTGAAAGACTTCAGACACGCTTACATCGTGGATTTGTATGGAGCGCTACACGAACCGGACACAGTTGCCACAGGACTCACTTACTACATGACACACCCTTGAAAACGTTAGGTTTGGCCACTAAAAGTACTTGGTTAGGGTATGTGTGTAAGACTGCATCAAGACTCTTCTCCACCAACACCAATACTTGCTTCTTTTCTTGGTGTAAAGGAGTACAGGAGTGTGTAGAGTTACTGCCTCACTGTTGTATGTTTCCACCAACTGGCCAAGTTGCAGTTTACATTCATGTCTGTCCAGACTCATGTAATATACTGTATGTGATGAAGATGTCAGAGGAATCAAAAGTAGTAAGTGTATCTTTAGGCAAAATTTAAGTTACCACTACATTAACACGTATGATTCCAGTGAATAATTTCCAGTGAGAAACATGCTGTCTTCACTTAAAGACAATTTTTTACATGTTTATAGAGTAGTACAGAGGACTGATCGAGAGCTTCATCACATCTTCGGCATCACAGAAGCCCTACTCAGGGTTGTCACCAATTTAGTATCCGACCAAATGTGAGATATGATGACAATTTTCCCTTCTGTTATGGTGCAATGGCCAAGAAAGTGTTTCTGCAGGACATTATGATGTCACAGAGAAGCTGACCTTTTCAATATCCCTTCATTATTTTATTTTATGAGCCATTTCTGTGAAATTTTGTCATAATTAGTGTAGAAATTCTTGCATTATGGTCAAAAATGTGTTTCGTGTGGTCACAGTGGCCTTTGACCCCCAAATTCAGTTCATCCTTGATTCTAAGATACTAAACTTGTATGTGGCTTAACGAAATGTCTAGGTCTTTGTCATTTTTCATTGGATTAATGTTTAAATACATTCATTCATTAAAATAGCAAATTGTGTGCCTCCACTTATTTATGAACATGTGTACGTGTTTCAATGTTTTATTTCATGCACTTTACAAATAAATGTCACGGATAGCTTTTGATGCACAGTGACCTTGACCTTTGACCACCACAAATGTTCTGTTCTTGAGTCCAACAGTCTTCCGAATTTCTCCACAAACTGTGAACAAAGAACAACTGACAATTTTATAAGGTTCAGAATCAGAAGTGAGTGAAGCAAAACATTATCAGTTTCCTGATTTCATTTTTCATCTCTACATAGCCACATCTGAACTTAAATAACATTAGTTTCTCCAGCCTTTTCCTGTACATGTTGTTGCACCTTTTGCTCTTTCATACTTCAACATATTAGAACACCGTCGTCTTTTCCATCCATCGCTTTTGCCATTTTCTCAAAAATTTTTTGAGGAAAACAGTTCTGAAGAAGATCCACTGTACTGGATCAGTGGTACAGGCTTTTTATTTATTTGAAGAGATCTGAGTGTGGATCTTTGCCAACAAGCCACAAAAGATCTCTTAGTGCTTGTTACAATAAGATGGTCGGATAGCACATCCACTAAAAACATGGGGTGTCATCGCCATTATCTATCAAACATTATCCAGACAGTTCCACATTTGCCCTCACTCCCCTATGCCAGTAGCTGGCTCTGTACAAAATATTTACCCAATCAATAAAAATATTAAAAAATAATTATATCCAATTGAATTCATCAATGACAATTTCTGTATAAAGGCAACAACAATTAGTGCATACAATCTGGGTGCTTTGCTCATGGATGTATGTGTTTTTATAATGCATCCATGGTAGTATTAACTTTAATGAAACTGGCTGGCAAGGTACATTTTAAAAGAAGCAATATTGTCTGAAGTCTGGTGTGAGCAGATGCCACTGCCAAATATGCTTACATCATGTATGTTCCATCACAGAGCAAGTTCAACTTAGTCCATCTCTCTTTTGGTTACCTGGCTTCACTGAGCCCAACGGTGAAGCTGATTGTCAACTGGCTCAGTTAACGAACCATATCCAGCTCTGAGTGTGTTCATGGGAAAGAAGAGGAGTTCTTCATTACAAGTAATATCATCAGAACCATAAGTCCTCAGTATGACATGAGATGAAATGAAACTGTGATACAGTAATTGTGGCATTCATTCATTCATATCTATATCTTCTATATTCCTTTCAGGGTTGTGGGGGGCTGGAGCCTATCCCAGCTGTCAATGGGCGAGAGGCGGGGTACACCCTGAACCGGTCGCCAGCCGATTGCAGGGCAACATATTCAGACAAACAACCATTCACACTCACACTCAGTCACCAATTAACCTAATGAGCATGTTTTTGGTCTGTGGGAGGAAGCTGGAGAGAACCCATTTCAGGCTCTGCCCGACCCGGGATTCGAACCAGCGACCTTCTTGCTGTGAGGCACATACTGCCTGTGCCCTATATTAATACTATATTACTATATACTATAAATATTAAAACTAAGGCTGAGGCCATAGATGGATTCCTGAATGGACCTATTGGGCACAGGTTCAGGGGTCCAAGGGGTGAGGGGGCCTGTGGGCCAATCACAAACAGACACAAAGCAACCACAAAGTGCCACAATCAACCATTAAGAGACAAAATGACCATAGAGACACAAACGACTGCAGAAATGCAAAATGGCCATAAAGAGATGCACGCCCAAAAAAAGGCATAAAACGAATACTAATAATGCTATGCAAAGCACCACAAAGTAGCACAAAATGGTGCATTGTTTGTTGTTGTTTTGTGTCTCTTCATTCGTTTCTTGATCATATGTAGGAGGGGTGAAGGATAGCAGAGAGCACAAGGAGAAGTACAGTAGCTGATGCCAGACAAGGTAAATCTGAACAAAATGTTGCATTTATAATTTATAGGAATCTTAGCAGTGTGGATTATTTTCTAATAAAGGACAAGTTACCTAAACCTTCTATTTCAAATTATCATCGCAAAGCCTCCAAAGGTTAGTATGAGCTACAGTGATGGAATAAGGTTCTAAAAGCATCAACACAAGTCTGGAACCTTCAGCTTTAATCACCATTAATAGGTGCAGCTTTTAGGATGGTAAACTATCCCTGTTTGTTAGAAGTTCAGTTTTAAAACCATAGTAGCACACGGAAAGTCTAGAACAGCAAAGTGACTCGCTTGACCACACTGAACTCTGTGTATGGGTCCCTGTCAGGACACTGTAGGAATGATGACTTAAAACCTTTGAAAAAAAAAAAAAAAAAATAGAAAAACTGTAGGACTTACTTGCAAACGCACACGCACGCACAGTTTTCACTTTTTTTCAACAACATACTAATATTCAGATCAGTGGCTTTTTACTGAAACCTGGCACACTTTTATGGAAAATGGGTCACACAATATTTGGGATGTATCTGAGATAGAGAAATAGACAGACATAGAGTTATTTCATGAATAATAATCTATCTGAGTAGACTTCTGCACTATCACTCAGTCAAGCCATGTTAGCTAGCTTTTTCTATCAGTGGATTATCTTTTACTGTAAATGACATTCATTGTGCTCCCAGTATGATAAACAATGTTGCTGGTGCATTCCGGATTGTATATTTGAAGATGAACTGCTCTCCTTGTGGTTTGCCAGTAAACCTGATGCTGTCGTACCCTACAGTACCGTATACATAACAGGAGTCATTGCAAACAGAAATGTGGGATTTCCATAATGACAACAGTGGACAACAGTTACAACAGGAGTTGCACAATCCAACGGATTGCCACTTGTAAATAATTTTTTGCATATTAAAGTTACTCATTGATTGATGAATGTTATTCTAATTTTTTAAATATGATGACCACTCAGTTTCATTTTTAAATCAATTAAGACCATATGAAAGAAACAATATGAATAGACATAAAATATGATGACAAAATTATGAATTATTCCAACATATTTTGAAGCTGATCTTATTATGATGTACTTTCATGCTGCTTCTTTTCACAGTAAGTGTGTTGCAGCTCATTTTCTTTTCCAAATTCTGTCAATGATATCAGTTTTGTCTATCAGTCAAGACAACAGCCAGTTGTTGATTATCTGCTCATTCAGACCAAAATAAGAGCCAATCATGGTTCATGGTAACATAATATACTATATTTTATGTGTATTTATTCATGTGATTACTTGTATATTTATTAAATATTGAACTCTAGGTCTCCATAGGATATTGTGATTTCCCATAATATAAACTCTGCACAGCTCCAGCAGGCAGGTAAAGGCATAACAGAAATTGAGCAACAGAGCATCCTGTGTGACCTGTGGATGAGCTTCATCCTGACAAGACATGAAGTCATGAGGTGATGGATCAGATTAGTAGGAAGAAAAGCGGAGATCTGATGATTGTTTGACTTTGGTGTGCAAAAGTATACTCTTTATTCTTATTATATATCCAACTTTATTTTGCCCCAACCCCTCCCCTCCACCCAGCCCCCACCACCAGTGGCATTCCCATGTCACCAGTTACTGTCACTGTTACAATAGCCAATCAGAGCTCACCTGCAGAAAGAAGGCAACCAAACAAAGAAGAGCAGAAAAAAAGGGTTACTTTCAGTTTGTTTTTTCATGTTAAATAGTAATAAATACATTGAGATGCAGTGGTTCTTACTTTATCCTTTTCTCTTAAGCAGAAGGGTTAAAAAGTTTTTTTTTTTATTTCTGTTTCTATTTCTTTTTATTTCTTTATTGATCTGTGTTGGATCTTTAGCAGCAATCCGGACCAGTTGTCATGGTGATTAGCAGCACAGAGAGGAGGAGCTGTCTGGAGGAGACACACAACAGGAGAAGGAGGAGAGAAGGAAGAGAGCAGGGACGCAGGGAGGATAAGGAGGATAAGGAGATCCCTATGAGCGCCAGGAAGGCATCAGTGTCCTGTCACCTTCTCCTCCCTCCACCTCCCACCCTCTCTCCATGCTCTGTCACAACCAAGTGGAAAGCAACAGAGGGAGGACACAAACTCCTGAAGTCCTGAATCATATGTTGGTGTTTTCTTTCTCCCTTTGAAACCAGCTTCTGTCTTCTTGATGCAGAAGTATATATATATGTGTGTATGTATATCTATATCTATCTATATAGATAGATAGATAGATATAGATATATATACACACACCCATACATATACGTACACGCACGCATGCACGCAAGCATGCACGCACGCACGCACGCACGCACGCACACGCACACACACACACACACACACACACACATACATATGGACAAACACACACACATGCATATATGTGTATGTTTGTCTGCACGTGTACTAAGACTGCTCATTCCTAGGAGCTGTAAATATGACTACACTAATGTCATGACTAACCACTATGAACATGAATATGTGCTCTAATTCCACTTACAGCCACAATATGGCGTAAGATGGAAAAGCGTGGCTCCTCTCTCTTTCTTCTTCATCCTCCTCCTCCTCTCCAGGCTTTAACAACTACCAAGTAGAACACACAACTCCTCAAATCCAAGAAAAATCAAATAATATTAAACGACAATAATAATATTAATAAAAACAAACTCGTCACAATCATTCCTTTCCAATTACAGTCGCAACAAAAGACAACAAACTAAAACAGGATAAAAGGAGAGTTTTCCCAGCATCCCCCCTCTTTCCTCCTCCTCCTCCTCCTCTCATGCAGTACTGTCTCCTTCAGCACAAAGTTCACCTCTTTGTCTCTGAACTCTGGCTGTATGTGTGTAGTTGTAGTAGTTGTAGTTAAAATTGTATGGCTTTAGGGCATGGTTCAGGTTTTATCAAGAGTTGGCTGGCCCCTCATCTGAGTCTGGCCTTCCTCTGCCCCCCCCAGTGGGGTTATTGTTGTTGGAGGCAGGGTAGTAGTCCTCAGGGGGCGGGGCTTGTGGCCCTGGGGCGGTGGGGGCCGTCCGAGTCCGGAAGGCAGACAGTCCGATTGGCAGAGCGAGGGGCAGGGAGGCAGAGCCAAACTGAGAGGTCTCCATGGAAGACACCGCCCCCAGGTGGTGCAGCCCTAGGGACACGCCCACATCCATGCTGTCACTCATCTGGGGCGAGGATCCCTGCTGCCCCCCCCCTCCACCGATGCCTGTCTGTCCACCCTGCCGCAAGCCACGCCCACCATTCCCATGGTGGGAGTAAGTTGGGTGGGGGTGGTGTGGTGGGTCCAGGAAGTGGCGCTGGTGTTGTTGGGAGGCAGCTGGCTTGTGGAGCAGCAACTGGGTGTATGCTGGGTCCTGACCCCCACCTCCACCATCACTGCCTGGCCACATCCTCATCTGCTGCTGGGAGGGAGCCTAGTGGGAGAGAGTCCAGGACAAAAACACAGGTGAGACACATTAACAGTTCAGAGAGTACAGCTCTGCTATAATGGAGGAACAGAAAGAAACCTAGTGCCAAATAACATGTACTGTTGTCTCTCTTGTCTTTGGTTTCCACTGTTCTCTACCTGATATAATGATAATGATAGCTTCCAGTTATATAACAAATTTCAAGAAACCCAGGGACGTTTCACAGAGGAAGATAAAACAAAGAGCACAAGAACAGAAAATAATAGTGGCACTGATTACAAGGAAGACAGCATTAACCCAGACCATCAGCCTTGGTGAGCAGGTGGGTTTTAAGGAGATTTTTTTTTTTTTTTTAAACATTACATTAGCTATCATGTTGCAGTTCCAAAGGGTGGGGGCTGCCACATAGAGGACTCTGCCTTCAAGAATCTGAGAGTGATGGCCAGAGCCTGGAGGTGTTTTTGAGGTGGTTGAAAGCAAATTTGTTGATGGACTTGATGTGTGACTGGAATGACAGGGTGGAGTCCAGAATGAAACCCAGGTTGCAGATTTAAGGGGATGCGCACATGAAGCAGCCATCCGCATCAAGGAGATCAACCTACTGAAGGAGTGCACTGGGAGCCACAACCATGAGTTCAGTTTTAATGCCACTTAGCTTGACTAGACTGTATGACATTAAGGTTTTTATGTTGTTCAGGCAAACAAGATTGATAAGGGGCTGTGGGAGAACCTGCGTGGATAGTTTAGTGCTGAGATAAAGCTCGAGGTCATTTGCATGTTAGTGGAAGATTAGCCCATGGTAATTGATGATTGGACCAAGCACAGAGCCTTGGTGCACGTCCTGGTTGACTGGGGCCGGGGTGGAACTGGACTGTCTGATGGTGGCAAACACTTTCCTGTTGGAGAGATATGACAGGAACCAGTAGAGAGCTGCACCAGTGAGTAGGGCTGTCAATAAATTTGAATTGCAAAACAATCCATACATTCAACAGCGAAAATTAATATTTGATTGTGAAAAAAAGCAGCACAGACACAGTGGTTACACTAAAAACTGACAGAAGTCACAAAACCACAGTTTCCATGGTTTTTTTTCTTTACCAGGAAAATCTGTTGAAATCAAACATATTTAAGTCTCTCTGGTCACAATGTCCGGTGAAAATAATAAAGTTAGATGTGAAAATATTCCGGCTCCATGTGCTGTTTTTTCTGCTGCTTCTCTGATATCCACAGGTCATTTGTGATTTTGAGAGGGGTGGTCTCTGTGCTGTGGTGAGCCCTGAAGCCAGATTTAAGGGTGTGATAGAGCTCATGGTTGGAATTGTGCTGATGGAGTTGGGAGGCAACATCTCTTTTCAGGATCTTGCCAGGAAAAGGAAGGTTGGAGATAGCTGGTGAGGTCATCTGGCTTCAGACCTGGCTTTTAAGGATAGGGGTGACTTCAGCCATTTAAAAGCTGGAGGATACCTCCAGACTTCAAGCTGCATTTGTCATTTGTCCATTTCTCTTGGAAAGTGCAACACTCTGCATCTACTTTTGCTTTCTTGAGGAGCAACACAATGCATTGACCTGATATTAATGTGCGTGTTGCGTTCAGTGACCACTTGCAAGAATATTTAAGTCAACTATTTTATGTTGTTTTCTTTATCACTGAAAAAAAATAATTGCTTTTCTATATTTATGGAGGCCGGAACAAACGGTCTCACAGGTCGTATACAGCTTTGATGTCAGTGGTTTCCTACTCCTGCAATATAGGATATGACTCAGAACCATCACACCAGTGTGTGTGTGTGTGTGTGTGTGTGTGTGTGTGTGTGTAAAGCTTGTCAGTGATGCAGTGTTGTGTGTACCTGAGGGCTGGTCATCTCATAGTCTGAATGTGTAACAGCAGAGTTGTAGTAGCGGTTACTGTAGCGGTAGTTTCGGTTGTCATTGGAAGAACCACTGGAACCACCTGGAAATAAAACAGACCAACATTAAACTCACACTACTGTTGGTTGACATATTTTACAGAAAAATGGTTAATTAATTTTGTCTTATTTGATATGTCTTCATTTTCAACAGTGCCCTGACTACTAATCGTTAAATGTAAAGAAGTCAGAGTGCCAGCTGGAACAAGGATGAATCACTCCTGCTTTTTTAAGGATTTCTCTCAGGGGTTGTCACACCTGAAGTTCTGTTCACTTTGTTCAGACCAAATTAAATAAATAATATTGCTTAGTTCTGGACTATTTTGTGTTCACACTGACTTATTACAAACAGACCAAGAGGTATAATACTGGACACATATGATTGACAGATAACTCATTCATTTGACAGCTTGGGTGTGATGTGTCATCCTGCAGGGTTACAGTATGTGGACTCACCAGAAATAATCAAATCAATAATCAAATCAATAATCAAGTCAATGTGTTTTTCAGTTGCTGACAGCAAGTCATGCTGCACTTCGCTGCAGCTCTTATGTATCCTCCAATGTCACATTGAGCCCACCAAGTGATAGGTGGATCGGAGCCCAGTCATAGCTGTAGTCTGTCATAAACAAATTCAGGAAACAGGTCAGACATAAAACATCTTACATCACAATGTGATGAAAGTAAATCTATTTAATTTCTATTGAATTCATACATGATATTTATCCATCAACACAGGATAGGGTGGTGGGTCACCATAGCATCATAAACCCACCACAAATGAATTGTACCAGGGTGTAGTCCTTTTCAGGGGTGGGCAGTCTGTTGGAGGTCTTCTGCAGCAGCAGGTCATCAGACTGCCCTCCCTCAAGTATAAAGAAATTCTCTCATGCCTGTTTGGCTTAACCCGATTACATTCTGTTTTCAGTACTATTTATAGTACTGTATTGAATAAGCTCCCGGTTGACTTGGTAAACAGGCAGCAACTGGGCTTCTGAGGCAGGAAGTTAGTACTACCTTTACATCTCAAGTGTTTCACTGGACAGCATGGCTGTTATTGACATTTCAAGGAGACACATTTCCCTCTAACTCCCCTTTTCATGGCACCTGTGACCCTGTAGCAGCCTGAATCATTTTCTTGCACATCAGTCAGGTAAATGAATCATTTAAAATCCAGGACAACAGATTCTTTTTGAGGATTATTCATTTTTAGACACTATGTTTGAGGAGAAGAGAAAGAGCTGGTGATTAAGATGGAATAGCCAGAGTGTGTGTGTGTGTGTGTGTGTGTGTGTGTGTGTGTGTGTGTGTGTGTGTGGAGTAGGCTGTATGGTGTGTATTTTACCAGAGCTAGAAACAGAGCTAGTAGTGGAGGTTGAATGGGAGTGGTCCATGGCAGGAGAGGTGGATGTAGATGAACTGGTGTTGGTTCCTTCATCGGTCGTCTTCTTGAAGAAATTGTGCTGCAGGGCGTAGAATGGCGTGATACGGCTTTTAGGGTCATAGTCCAGCATGCGCAGGATCAGGTCTGGAAGAGGAAAAACACGATGATGATAATATCTTGTAGTAGCCACAGGAAATAGGCAGCCAGCTACCATGAAGCAGAAGTGGCAGAGAGTCCACCCTTCTGGGTTTAGATATTTAGTAGTTCTGCCTCACCTCAAGCAGTTGGTTTACCATTAACTACATGTTACCATATGCAACATACACATTGTTTGCTGACGTATGGTAATAATGCATTTGACCAAATTTAGTTTATGCTACATTAACAGTTGTGGCTCTTTACTGGATTAAGAAGTCAGTCATTACTGGCACTTTCACCACATACTTTGGCCTAGAAACTTCCTTCAAACTTTGAAATGCTCAGATTCTTAAGATGTGTGCTTCTGTGTAAACATATTTTAAACCATCTTGTTCACCTCTCCTGCTGCCACACTCAATCTAAGAGTTAACAGTTATTCTTTCTGGACAGTTATTGCTGAAATGAGGTGTAGCCTTCCACATCTCCATCACATCTTTCTACTTTTACAACACTATGCAACTCACACTGGCGTGTTATGTGTCAACGAGATCCTTCAAAAAGTCTATGTGTTGTACATTATAATCAATTCACCAAGCAATACATAATTTTACAAATAATTCCACCCTAATCTTGGTTCATGAATTTAGAGTGTTTAAGGAGAAAAACTGAAGGCAAATGATGGACATAATTATCTCTTTCGTACTCACTGAAAATGGTGGACACAGATGTTGATGGATTCTCTAGGACGCAAGCTGCCAAATTCAAGTTCCTCTAAATGTTTGTAATGTAAATGGTAAACTACTGTATTTATATAGCGCTTTTCTAGTCTGATGACCACTCAAAGTGCTTTTAAAACATGTCTGCATTCATCCTTTCACACACATTCATATGATGGCTACGCTATTGGTTATTACAAGCTTTTATGTATTCATTCACACTCACACACTGATGGCATCATCAGGCATTTCAGGGCTCAGTATCTTGCCCAATGATACTTCAACATGCAAACTGCTGAGGCCAGGAATCAAACCACTAAGCTTTTGATAAGTGGACGACCGCTCTATCTACTGAGCCACAGCACGACATTCATGGGAATTTTCATAGTCATTTATATGGAATTGGATGTTTTTATATTTATATCAATGTCAATACATCTTAGAAATAGAAATAGAAATGAATAATTTTTGGTGAACCAATATAGTGACTGTCCCCGCAGAACAATACAAAGCGTTGATTTACCTTTAAACTTCAGATAGTCACAGGGGGCATGTCCTGGCTCTCCTGCCCTCCGCCCCCCTGGGCCGCCAGTCTCAACACCCAAAATCTCATGAAGACGCCGTGTGGCTGGGGGCTTATACTCCTGGAAAACACACCAACACAGAGACACAATTGATTAAATACAGAAAATTTTGAATTCAGCATCCTCAAACACTGTTCTTACATTTGACATAGTCTTTTACAAACCCTTACACTTTTCATAACAAAAATCTACGCACAAATTTTTAATGAGGTACTTTGCACTTTCACTTGGAAGCTCTGAGCAGCAGTAACAGGGCAAGTGACTCAGCTGGAGTAGACACACACAGACTTCAGTCATTCTCATATAGCCCACTACTGTTTGAAACACAAATAAAAGCTGTATCTGGTTCACTAGTGTGTATATTGTTTACAATAACTGGAAATAACATATTGAATTGTTGTACAGCATGTTACCACCATGTTACCAGTTGACTTTTTAATGAAAAATGTAAATGGATCTGACATCAAATACCTTCTTGATGTCTTTGTTCTTCTTCACTGTCCAGAGACCATCTGACAGCTTGTCAAAATACTTCCTAGCTTTAGGAGCTGCATCCAGCATGTGGCTGGGTGGGACCCCCAAAACCTCCACAATCTTATTCATCTGGTCAACCTAAGCACACACATTATATGCATTCACATACACACATGCACACACACACACACATACACACACACAGAGTCTTTGTCTCGTGTACATACAGTGCATGTGGATTAAGGTTGCAAACACATATACTCACTGTGACTATGTTGTACAATACAGTTTTCAGTATACTGACTTTAAGACTGGAAGAGACACACAAAATCCCTGTGTGTGCTCATACATATGCAAAAATGCTCTCACTATTTTAACAGGTCTTGTCTGAACCTGTGAATGAGCAGAAGCAAGAGGGAAGCAATTTCAACAAGGAAAATATATCGGCTTTTTTTAACTACCAACGTCAAATATTCAGCAATTCTACAACACAGTCTATAATGTATTGTGACACACTTAACAAGCTGAATTAATAAATGTAAAGTAAAACTATATTGCAGCTCATGTCTGAACTGTTGATGAGGGAGCATACAACCCAGCTTTCAGATTCCTGAACAATTACACAGCAGACTACAGCCTAAAAACAATGTAAATCAAATGTGACTGTTGAGAAAGGATAATACTGAATCATTGCTCAGTCTTACTTAACTAGTATGTGGCATGGTATTTTTACCTCATTGGAGCCACTGAAAAGAGGCTCTCCTGTGTGCATCTCCACCAGGATGCATCCCAGAGACCACATGTCGATGGCCAGGTCATATGGCATTCCCAAAAGAACCTCAGGAGAGCGATAAAACCTGCTCTGGATGTACTGATAGATCTGTGAAGAGAAGAAGATGGAAGTGGTGAGTTTAGAGACTCAACACTAAGCTTTACTTTGTATCTATTTGTGCCCCAACCTTTTCACCTGTGCTGTAGAGCATATTTTGCATCATTAACATCTCTAAAGCACACTTCATTTGCAGGTTGAATTAAGTTAAATGACACTTGTCAGTGTGGTGCCTGCTTATCCAGTAGCTATCCACCGTGAGGAGCCATGTTCTCATCACAGAGCAGCAGTGTAAACAGTCAGATACAGTCTGTTACTACCATTCAGGATATTAATCCTTAATGCAAAAGCTTACCTGACTTCAACTTGTGTTCACAGAGATGCACTGACTCCTTTGTGTGTGTGTGTGTGTGTGTGTGTGTGTGTGTGTGTGTGTGTGTGTGTGTGTTAAAACGTGTGTGGATGCTGCTCACCCTCTGCCCAAGCTGGCAGGAGGATCCAAAGTCAACTATCTTGATGGCAGATCTCTTGGGGTTACACAGCAGGATGTTCTCTGGTTTCAGGTCGCAGTGAATGATTGACAGCTCTGGAGTGGCCAGGAATAATAATGCTGTGGACAAAAAGACGTAATTCTTATTTTCATTGCTAACTTGATTACAATTGGTGTGGGACTATGACTATGGTCATAAAAGTCCTATCCACCGTTTTGTTATGCACATTCTCAATTTGCATATGACAAACCTGAGTGGAAAAGTCAAAATATCGTAAAAAAAACTTTTATGCTTGGCTGAGGTGGAAAAGTTTGTGTATTGACAAAAGCAAACTGCAATCAAGTGCAACAGAAAAAGACTTGGGAATGAATAATGATGCACATGAGGCATGTGACTTCCACTGAAGCCTCTTCCTCACTGTAGAGACGAAAACTAGCTGCAGGCAAAAACATCAGATCTGTGTGGAGTGATGAGGAGCCTGTAATGTTCCTCAAATTAATACTTGAAACAATGAACAAGAAATGCCTTATTTACATTGTGTTTTCTACGTTGCTTTTCACCATTTGAAGTTTGACTGGTACTATTTAATTACGTCATCTTGTTGCACCCTCTTTTTATGCAGTGATTACAATTATTGGGTGAACCATCACCCAATAATTGCATGTGATAGTGGAAGGAAACAAACATTCACTCTCAAATTCTTTTGCTAATTTTCTCAAAATTAGGTCAAAATTAGCAAAATTTGTAGACAACAACTGAGACAGCATCTGGGATGCCTCATGACGTCCCAACAAAAAAGATGAGTGTATACAAAGAATCGTACAATAATAAATACATTTGGTGCCTAGCAGGAATGTCACTCACTTTTTGTCTAAATATGTCATTTTTTAAAATGACTTCTTTATGGGGTAAGTCCAATTTCCAAGGACACAATATCACAAAGGCAGAAGGACAAAAAAATTCAAACAGCTGCTGATTCATACATTAACAACACATTTGCCACCTTTCAACAACTAATGTAAAAATTCAACCTTCTTAAGCACATTTTTTTCAAACACCGAAAAATCCAAAGATATTTTCCTAGATATCCAAGAAAAATCTCCTTTTGAGACATACAACACAAGACATATATCATGTGGCATGTCAAAGGCTAAATAAGGAAGTAAATCTGCTCATTCACTATAATGCTGTTATGTTCGCTCATTACAGCTTCGTGAACACTTCCTACACCAGACAACAACTTTTGATGCACAAGCAGTGTATTTGACAAACTTCAGCTCTCGAAAGAGACTGCCAGGACAGTGAGGCCGAGCGACTCAGCTATGCCAAGCGGAAGCAACCGTCGAACAAAGTGGATGAGTTACGACTTCGGATCACATCACAGCCAATGTTTATGGACTGCAATGTCTTGATTTTTACTGAAACGTGGCTTAACAACAGCATCCCAGACAACGCGATAGAGCTGCAGGGACGCTGCGTCTTCAGAGCGGACAGAATGCAGAGCACTCCGGTAAGATCAGGGGTGGAGGACTGTGTATCTACATGAACAAATTTGGTGTATAGACTCTGTTATCACTGGGAGCCACTGTTCTACTAATCTGGAATATCTGATGATCAAGTGCAGGCCATTTTATCTGCCTAGAGAGTTCACATCCAGTGTGGTAACTGCATCTTATATCCCCCCGGATGCTAATGCTAAACTAGCAAAAAAAAAAACTGTATGCTGCTATCGACAAACAACAAACTGCACGCCCTGATCGAGCCTTTACTGTTGCTGGAGACGTCAACCACTCCAACCTGAGAACTGTTCTCCCAAAATTTCACCAGAATATGTCCTGCCCCACCAGAGGAGACAAAACCCTGGACCATTTTTATACAAACATTCCTGAGGCTTACAAAGCCACCCCCCTCCACCACCTGGGATAATCTGATCACCTCTCATTGTTCCTACTCCCCAAGTACACACCACTCATCAGACATGTGAAGCCGTCAATGAGGACTGCTAAAGTATGGTCAGAGGGAGCAGATGCCACACTCCAGCACCAGTTCCAACACACAGATTGGAGTTTGTTCACCACCCGGGCCACACTGGACTCAGGATCCATTGACGTTGACTCATATGCCTCCTCTGTTTTGGATTACATTAACACATATGTTAACAACGTCACCACCCACAAACAGATAAAAACTTTCCCCAACTAGAAGCCTTGGATGAACAGTAAGGTCCGCCTCCTACTAAAGGAACGTGACGCTGCCTTAAGATCTGGTGATGCAGCGGCCTACAGCTCATCCAGAGCAATGTTTCCTCTATATTCATTTAGGAGTGGCGGGCCGCCATTCCTAAATCCTAGCCGCCGCTCCTTCAAATTTCTTTATTTCTTTTTATTTTTTTTATATTGTCGCAAATACACCGCCTTCACAGCAGAGTCTGACGTTAATTACTCGCGAGAGCACGGCCTTGAAAGTGACATCACGTCAAGCAGGCACCAGGTCAGAGAGTCAGAGGAGTGTCGTCTTGGAAAACAGGGCAGCGACTTACCGGAGAAAAGGTAGACTTATTAGCGTAAGATAACTCATAATAGATTTTACAAGTTAAATAGACATTTGCAAAATATTGATGACCAGCTAACGTTACGTAACATATTGGTAGCTTAAGTTAATTGGGCCTGGTGCCAACTCAGTGTCGCTAACGTGAGTAAACTAATTGATAGCATTAAGCTAATATCTACATGTCATGATGTAGCTGCTGACTGCATTTCAGATGAGCTTGTTCACATATTTCTCTAAGAAGAGAAAGACAAGAAGCTGAGTGGGCAAAAGCTTGTATAAAAGCTCAATTACAAACTATTAATACTCGAATGAAACTGCTACAGCAGAAGTGGCTAATGAGGACATACATAACCCCTGATAAACTTAATAAATAGTCCCCTGGCACTCAAGATACATGTGTGAAGTGTTTGACCGAGAAAGGTACCCTGATTCACTGTGTATTGGAATGTCCTAAGCTGGTAGCTTTTTAGAAAATGACTGTCTGCCCTCTGAGTAAAATTACAGGTATTCAGGTACTCTGCGTAGCAAAACTTTGTATGTTAGGGATATACCCAGATTGGTTTTCCGTTAACTCTAAGTGTAAGACTCAAAAGTAAGACACAAAACGATCCAAACGGACCGAGAGAAAGAACGGGACCTCCTCCTGTCAATGGATGAAGATGGTGGTGAACCATCCCAGGGAGATGCGAGTGCAAACACCGCAGTGTGAACTGGATGACTTTTTAAAAGACAGATCCAGAGTGGATTCAGGTCCACTGGACTTGTGGAGACAAAACGCACACCGTTATCCTAAGTTGTCAACTGTAGCGAAGCGTTTTCTTTCCATCTCTGCCACTTCAACCCCTTCGGAGAGCATCTTTTCAAAAGCTGGATTTAATGTTAACAAATCCAGAAGTTCCCTGTTGCCCAAGCATGTGGATACATTGGTGTTTCTCTCACACAATCTAGAGCGGATTGAGAAGCAGTGAGCACAGCTGCACTGCTGTCCATATCTTTAAAGCTCAGGTAGGATGTGCTTTAATTCATTTCCTTTTTTTTTTTTTTTTTTTAAATGAAACCTACCTCAAATGAGGCCTTAGATTTTATTTTGTTCAATTTTAATAGAGGAAATGTCATTCATTTACGATTGACAGATTGTAGCACTATGCGTAATTGTTGTGTTATTATTACGCCTCAAATGATGGAGACAGGTCATAGCGTTTATTTTGTTTATGTTAACGACAGATAAGCAATCCCGTTGTTATTTAAGACTATATGTGCACTGACAGATTGTGTTTTATTTTTTGTAATTCTTGTGCTTTTATAAACCCTCAGATGAAGGCTAGAATTTGTTTTTGTGCAATTTTATTTTTAATCAAGGGAAGAGGAACAATGCCGTCCGTTTACAGTTGTTTTTTTTTGTTTGATGTGAACTTAAATAACAGGTAGCAATATCTGTTAGGCCTATAAGATTTCATGTTAAGGTCCACTTTGTGTTTTAATAGATTGTTGTAGGTTGAATTGAACAAATAAAGGCCAGCCCCAATAGAGGCCAAGTGAAAAAAAAAGTCATAATCCTGTATGATTGTTGCGTGAATTGACTAAAAAAGTTTCACAGTAGGCTATATCAGAGAACGGGGAGATTATTGCCATGGGTTATTTCTTATTTGAAATGGATAAAGGTATTCTATAGGCTATAGCCTACTGGTGAGCTAAGGGAGAATAGCATATTGTGTAATTAAAAAAAGAAAAGAAAAAATCTCCGACAAGGAAATGAACAGCCCGATGTGCAACGTATAGATTATCCTGCTTAGAACATGGAGGACTAAATCTTTCAAATAAGCTGTGTGACTCAAAATTAATGATAAAAATAAAACAGATTTTATTGATGTAGAATACGCTGATGCTGACATTTTCCATCGGGTGCTCTGAATCTGGTGTCAGGTGACAGTTCTGATGGTTTGAGTTGCGCATCTGCCTGATCTGTCTGCAGTTTGCGCGAGGGTTTTAATTTTCTGTTCAATCAATGCACTAGCCTACTTATCAGCAACCAGAAGAGTTTTTTTTTTTCTCTATTTCAGCTGCTCACTTCCCAGTAACGTCTGGTTGCAGGGAAATGGAATGGACGAACAAGAAATCAGGGATGGCTGTAACCAAGTCTTACAAAGAGAAATTGGTCCCTAGCACCTCCTTCCTGATGACACCGCACAGTTCGTGAAAGGTAGCAAACTATGATCACTGGTCAGGGACCAGTCTGTAGTCCGTCATGCCTCTCAGTCATGGCAAAAATTTATGACTCTATAATTGCCAAATTTGGCACAGTGACCATCTGAACACACAAAAATATTGTGCAGTCTGAATCAGACCTTTGTGTTTCTATGCACACACCTGTACAGAGCTGCTGTGCAAATTTCCTGGTAAGGTTGAGGGAGACTCCTCTGAAGTTGGTGTTCCTCAGCAGATCGTACAGGTTGTAGCTCAACAACTCAAACACCAAACAGAGATGGTTCCTAAACATAAAGTGACGCTTCAGGTGGACTGCACAGAGACAAATTGACAGACAAACACACACAGAGAGACAGATGGGAGACAAGGAGGAAGGTTAAGATATACACTGAAAAGAATCAGGTCAGGCAAGAGTACATTTTTGTAAAGTCAATATTTCTATGAAAATTTCACACTTTTGAAGTCTTGACTTTCAGGTGCAAGTGCCATTTAACAATACAGTACTGGGAGATTTGGTACTGTTAATACTTTGGATACCTCTATACAAGATACGAGCTTAATTTATTTAGCATTCTACAACACAGGGTTGTAGAGTGATGTCATACCTTACATGGAGGACCCAAACTGCTAAACTTAAAAATAACTAAAGAAATAAATGACTCAATAAATAAATGAATATGCAATTAAATACATCAAAATACTAAATACTAAATACCCCTATTTATTTACTTTCCCATGTAATTTTCCATTTTATTAATCAATGTGTTAATGTTTCAATTTATCAATATTCTTTTCTGTATTATTATCCCTTTGCATTTTCCCCATATTTATTTGCGCAAACGCATTTATTTCTATATTTCCTTTTTGGATTTCTTTATGCACTTCTATTTCTTCATGCAAATGAGGGGGCTGTCATTCAATGTGTCCTCACAGGGTCATGTTTTCCCCTATTGGCTGATCAATATAAGCATGCATAGATCGACTATATATGCCTTACTCCCACACCTTCCATTTGAGACAGTTTCAGGCTCACCACTTTTGCAACAAGGTGATGTAGCGTGGCTCCAACAAGATTCTGATCTGAATCATATTTTATGTAGAAAATATTTTCTGGTTTTCCCTCTGATGTCCTCCGGCTGCTCTGCCTCAACTGTGAGGTGATTTACAGAGTTTCCTGATGGACACATAACTCTCTTTGTTGCTAAAGTTATGGCTGCTAACTAGAGGTAGCTGCCATCATCTAGTTAGTTCAATGAGCCTTGCTGCACTGCTACCCGCCAGCATTCCCCGCTGGGTCCAGTTTCACCAATATCAGCAAATAAAGATAATTTTCCAACCTAATTCTTCTCTGATTTGTGGACTGATAAACAGTAAATTAATTAAATTCAGCCCATATCACTATTTACCAAGCTACTGTAGCTGCCAGTAGTTGTCATTATTGCGCATAATCTGCATGAGAGCAGCAGTTTGGAGTAGCTTGATGACAACAGACACGTGCTACTGAGAATACAGAGCTAGCTACATATATATACTGTGCATATGTATTTATATGTATATACATATAAATACACAACACAGTACAAAAGTTTTAGGCAGGTGTGAAAAAATGCTGTAAACTACAAATGCTTTCAAAGTGAGCCTGGCCAGTGGTGTATGAGCAACAGTCGATCTATACACTCCGATGTCAGTCAACCAAGAGGTGAAAAGTTGCCTCCATGATACGCTTTGAATGACAGGCCACACATTCAATTCATGTCGCACTTATGTCACATTTAACTTAATGCCTACATTTCTTAATCACAAAACGATAATTGTATAAATGGATCAATAAATACTAATAATAATACTACTACTACTACTAATAATAATAATAATAATACATTTGTTTTTCTGTAAACTGAATACATCCATCCAAACAATTCCATTCTGACTAACAACTATTTGACGAGTTCATGAAGGTCCATACACACAGTGTACCAAAAGCCTTGTGTGAACACATCTGTGTATGCAGACTACGAGTATAGCGTAAACAGAGCAACATCCATGAGGTTTTACATGTGCTATATCTGACCCCTGTCCTTTCCCATCTCATTGTAAGGAAATGTGTGTGTGTGCTGTTTATCTTACCAATGTAATATTTCATCTCAGTGTCATGCTTGTTCATAAGCTCCAGCAGACGTAGTTCAATCTGTGCCTGATTTAGAAATGCCTTTTTGTTCTTGATGATCTTAATGGCAACCCATTCCTGCTCATGGTGGTCATAGGCCTTCACCACCTGTAAACAGACATCAACAGACTTTGCCATTGCATTCATGATAGAAATATATGCAAAGAGTTTTTAGTTTTTTAATGCCCCAGGCTGTCAGAATGTTGGTTTGACATTTATGTAATATAGCTTCTGCTTTGAGATCATGTAAATGTGTAAATATAGTAAAATCCACTCAAAAAAATGCTTCCAGAAAGAAATTGAACTCCCTCTAAAACCATAAATGGTCTCTTACGACATTATTATTTTTGTACAGATGAAACTAATTAGATGTAACGTGTTAACCAGTGGGATTTAGAGCTGCTGGTTGTGGTATTTTTGAACTTTTCTAATCTTGCTTGCTTGGCTAGTCTAAACACATTCTGACATGCACTCAGACACACAGACAGACATTAGATTGATAACCCTCCTCTCATCTCACTCACAGAAACAAAGCAAATTGTATGATGCAAAATATTGAACTATTTCTTTAAAAGGCACAGACTCCTAACTTGTTACTGGCTGTAGGCAACTTGAAACACTTAACAAATACACTGAAATTCACTCTCATTTTTCCAAACATGCTTCATTTTGCCCATTGATCAATTCAAACATAAGAACATGTTACATTTGAAGAGGCAATCTTTGAGACAGTTGATTCTTTGTACTTCAGTGGTAAAAGCAGCTAAGACTGTTGGTATTTATAAGGAACCATCGTCTATGAGGAATATTTTGGAAACTAGCAATATATGTGCATTCAGTTTTCATATTAAAGTTTCCTTTCTCGACCTCACCTGTCCAAAGGAGCCCTTTCCAATCAGCGAGTCTATCTCATAGCGGTCCAGCCACTTTTCTCCATTTTTGACAATGTAGTCATAATTGTCGTCATCATAGCCATCATTGTAGACTTTTCTCTCCTTCTTGGTGCTGCTGTCCTCTGGAGGGACCTGCTGGGCCCGCCGCTTCTTCTTAGTATAGTACACCTGTGGAGTTTATGTGGGTGGTAACTTTATTGTCCCAAATAATGCAAATCCTGAAGTAAACCCTATTATGAAGTAAACTTTCTACTGCCAGCTACGTATGCCTAATAATAATGCTTTATCCCAGGTTTCGTTTGATCTCAGGATCTTCAAAAATCACCCACGGTGTAGAAAACAGGCAAATACATTTAAAACCTGAAAAAGTAATTAAAACTAGTCAAAAAAAAAGTTAAAAAAAAAAAGAAAAAGAAAAGATGTCTGTGCATGTGTGTGGTATACGCTGTCTCATGTGTCATACCTCATTGATGTGCTTGTAAGTTTTGATGAGGTCAACAGAGAGTTTCCTTAGAGGGGCGCTGGCAGGGTCTCTGAAACTAGGGGGAATCCTCCGCTGGAGTATGGTCATATCAGACAGCACCTACAGAAAACAGCATCACTTAATACACGTGTGGAATTTGAATTAGGACATGAGAATCTAGAAAGGAGAAGGTGAAGTATGATCGTGTGAGACAAAACCTCCAACACCACTGCTTTCCAAAAGGTCATTCAGGTTTTATAGGCCAGGGTGAATAAATTAATCGAAATTTTGATATTTCAGGATGATATTACTGATTTTTATACACTATGTGTATTCCAGTGTTTCCTCTACATTCACTTAGGAGTAGGGGCCGCCATTCCTAAATACTAGCCGCCGCTCCTTCAAATTCCATTTTTTTTTTTTTTTGTATTGTTGCAAATACACCACCGCCGTATGTCTCCAGCTTCACAGCAGAGTCCGATGTTAATTACGAGAGCGTGGGCTTGAAAGTGACATCACGTCAAGCACCCAGGCACCAGGTCAGAGAGTCAGAGGAGTGTCATCTTGGAAAGTAGGGCAATGACTTACCGGAGAAAAGGTAGACTTATTAGCTTAAGATAACTCTTAATAGATTTTACACGTTAAATAGACATTCGCAAAATATTGCTGGCCAGCTAACGTTACATAACATATCAGTAGCTTAAGTTAATTGGGCCCGGTGCCATCTCTGTGTTACTAACGTGAGTAAAATAATTGATAGCATTAAGCTAATATCTAAAGGCCATGATGTAACTGCTGACTGTGTTTTCAGATGAGTTTGTTCACATATTTCTCTAAGAAGAGAAAGACAGCTGATGAAGATGACACTAGTCAGGTATCATTAGTAAAATCTGCAGTCAAGTGTCATTTGTTTATGCCGCCACAGCTCCCCGGAGAGCCTGCGCCCGCTGCTGAAAAAAATCCTAGAGGAAACACTGCATTCTGAATATAATTCACCTTTTTTGTGTAAAATTCTAATAATTCTCCACATTTAAGTCATATACTACATTACACATATTATGGGCTGATTATTAAATCAATAATCAAACAAGGTGCAATCATCAGTGTTAAGCAAAATTGCAAAATTTGTGATCTTTACAGAAAAATTGATGCAGATGTTCATGAGTGATCAAAATGATGAAAGAATTTTGACTCTAGGCCAAGCCACTGTCAAGTGTTTCAACATCTTGCAGTTTTGCACTTTAAGCAGAGAGATAAATCCAAAATTTTCACGGGAGATAATTGGCAATCTTCGACTTATATATGATCTCAATAAGCACTTAAACATAAACATACTACATCAGCGGCCCACAACCACCGGGCCACGGACCGGTACCAGTCCATGGACCATTTTATTGATTATCAGAGTCTGAAAGAAGTTTTATATTGAAAATCAGGTGCATCCGCCTGTGCCTCTGTACACATGTCAAACCGCTCCTCTCGGTCAAGTGATACGGTAGTAAAAAAGTAAGCCCACAAACTAGCAAAAATGAGTAAAAAACAAACGTCTTTGGAGAGCTTCTCTGGAAAGGGGAAAAGGCCAAATGACGAGACAGGAGAGGAAGAGCCTACAACTTCCAAGAAAAAGAAAGCTGCATTTAAGAGACAGCATCAGCAGTCCTACTTAAAATATGGGTTTATTGCTTCAGGTGATTCTCACGCTCCAAGCCTGATCTGGGTAATATGTGGAGACAGACTCGCAAATCTATGCCAGTCTGTCAAAATATTGCTTTACGTGAAACCAGTCCGTGGCGCAAAAAAGGTTGGGGACTACTGTACTACATGCATGATTTGTTACACTGCTGTAATAAGGACTTGGGCACCTGGGCATTCAAACCCTGAACTTTTGCATATCAGAGAAGGTGACTAACTGACAGTCTCATTAGTCTCTTATGACTTGAACACCCTGTACATCAAAGGGTCCCTTCCTATATGAGAACAGCATGCTATGTTCTGTTCTCATTGATGCAACTTAAGTTAAAATATTCACCAAAAGTACACAGAAAATTATAGATGAATGGCTGACAGACTAACCACATGATTATTATCAATTTAAGATAAAATATAATAATAATGAAGGTCAGCTTGCTCAGTATAGAATGCAATGTGTGGATAAATGAAGTGTGTGTGATGCGTACAAACAAAACATGAAGCCCTAACCTATCTAGTTGGTTGAGGCAAGAGACAAGAAGGCAAGAAGAGAAGAGAAAGAGGTTAACAAGAAAGGATGCCTTCTCCAACACTGCCGACTGGCTCCTGAGCCAGGAACTGCCCGCTAGAGAGGGATATCACAAAACGCCCCCAAAAAATCACAAGAAGGGATACAATTTTTTAAAAAGTGGCAGTGGAGGTGTGGCCAGGCTGTTCAGCAGGGCAGACGGCACACCTTGAGCTTTTCAACTCATCACCCCTCTCCATTTAAGCAGCATGCCGAAGATGTCTCTTGCCAGATTGTTCTAAGCTTTATGCTAGACTCTCCGGCCATTTGTCTCCAGAGTGTGTTTGTCTGGTTCTGTCCTAGCCTTGTTCCTTGTTTGTCCGTTAGTTACTAGCCGTGTTCCTAGTTGCCTGTTTGTTCCTAGTTTTGTATTTTTTTCCTACCTGCTTGCCACGGTGTAGGTGATTTTTTGTTTCTGGGCTTTTCGTGTTTGAGACTTTGTTTTTCTTTTGTAGTTAGTTATACTCCTGTACTGTTATTTTCTGCTGGAATTAAACTGTTTCGTTTAAACGGCTCCCTTAGGTCTGTGCTTGGTTTCTATCACCTTGGGTCCTAATCTAAAACTCTATTCTTAAGAATTTGACCAATCTGAACACTATAACACAATCTGAAACATTTTCTATCAATTTTGATAGCATTTGAACAAATGCTAATGGATTTACAGTATATGTATTACATGATTTTGTGTGATTTACATTTAGTTTTTCAAATTTGGAATGTGAAATGTCTAGAAATTTAGATTTGTTGTAATAAGCTATGCTCACTTTAATCAATCATTATCCAATTTTATGCATTGACTAAGTCTTGACCCGTGATCGTGCAAACCAAATTTTGTATGAATCCATGCAGCAGATTGCAAGATACAAACTTATAGCATCTTCGGCACTACCTAGGGGTGGAGGGCAATAAGCTTAGATTTCCACATGTCCCAGAAGAATTTTGGTCACAGACTATCTGATTATGGACACTATTTTCCCATATTTTCTGTTCAGGTGACTAATGGAGACAACAATTTTTGAAGTATTGAATGAGAGCGCCAGCCATGAAACGCATTACAATTTAATTCCTCTGGTTGTTTGCAACTGTCAATGTACATCCAGTAAAGTGCTTGCTTGGCCACTGACAGGCTCAGATTGATGATTGATTTCTATTTTGATTTTCGGGGGGAAATAACCATAAAGCTAATACGGTAATAGTTACAGTAACACTCCGCAACGCGTACGGTTTGTTTGTGACTGTGATGTAGCAGCTGGGCAGATTTAGCTTGTTTCTGATGCTAAGGCTACTGGTTGTGTTCTTTAGTTAGAAAACGGCAGAAAATACCTTTATAAAGTGACCAGGCAGTTTCGATTTGGTGTTTGTCCTCATAATATGTATGTGTAGCGTCATCCGTGCTCTCACAGCTAATGTTGTCCTACATGGTTTACTGCTTATTAAGAAATATTCACGAAAGTTTCTCTTTCCTCCAAACATGAAATACTGAAATAAGTGTAAGCTTTTTTATTTTCCTTCGTTTTTTTTTTTTTGTTTTTTTTTACCAAGTACATATTGCCGTAGATTACTGTTCATGTCAAAGAGATTTATATCTGCTCATTTGTTGGCCAGCAACATTGATTATTCACAACAGTAATGTTGTCTATGTTTGGATGTCTATATGCCTGCTCTTCATGCACTTACAATAATCTTAACCCACAGCTGACATGTCAGGAGGATATTACCTGAGTTAGATGAATTTGTTTATAATTTTAAACCAGGCAAACAAGTTATATAATGCATATTCTCTTGCAGATATCAGGCAGGTTCTTTGGCTTCAAGTCGCATCAGCAGAGTATTTTCGGTTGCAGTCACAGCAGCCGCACAGACGCTGCAGGGAGGAGGGGCTTGGAGGCAGGGCATGAGTGCAGTGGAGAGGGAGGGGGAGTGGTGTGAAACTTGTGTTGGTTCAAATTTTCAGGCTAAGTCTGCTCTCCTCTCAATTTTACCAACTGGAGCCTTAAGGTGTGAGGGGTGTGACCTTTCCAAAATATTATTTTTGGGCCTTAATTACAGTACCATCATCTGACCGATTGATTCTTGGGAAGCACTTGCACATCATTTCAAGCTGTTGGGCCTAGTTTTGTGATTCTAGCTCATTCCAGCTCAATTTGGCAATTTGAGTTGTGCCAGAAAATGAATAAAATGAATAAATAATAATAATTATAGTAAACTGGCACAAACACAAAAAAGTTGAGCATGAAAAACACCTTTTGCCGGCTATCACTAGTTTCTCGGATGCAGACCATTAAACTGGAAAAATACGACAAAAATTGTCCCAAAAGTACATAACAACAACAACTGGCAATTGCAGGTAGCTGATATATTTGTCCAATCTCCCAACCCTACAAGAACATAACTCTGCTCTGCACCCAGACGAAAACTTGCTCCTTTTAAACTTGAGGTGCTGCAGTTAGCTTCTTTCCTGAACCATGGCATAGGCTTTCCCAAGTAGCAGTGCAACACCTTGATAAAGTAAACACATCTCTGCCATAGGCATTCCAGAAAAAACCTACAGTTGCACCAAAGAGCCCTCTGCCTCTGAAATTAGCTCTAACTGTTCCGGCTGTACCTCCTGCGCAAGAGGCAGGGCAGTCAGCTTCAACACTCCTCGCAGTGCTCCTCGCGACTCCTCTAATGAATCTAGGTGAGGAGAGTGTGGATAATCTTGGCTAAGCAATCACTGCACTGTAATTTTCTATAGGATGTACAGCACTAATTCTAAGTATGTTTAAAAAACATTCCCTCAGTGCATTGACTGATAGACCATTTTTAACCTTACTGATGTCAAGCTGAAAGGTTATTGGCTGTTGTTTGCTATGAATTTCAGAGAAAGATGAAAAGCTGTCAGTGGCTGTTTGGTAATGTGTAAGAATGAGCTGAGCACTAAACCCCTACTCCCAATAGTAGCTGTCCAATCATAGCTTTACAACCATAATTACACACAGCAGGGATTTCTTTGCATGTGCATGTGTACATACAACTCTAGTGAGAAAACCAAAAACACAGGGAACAAAAGGGTCAGAAATTTCTGTAGCTGTTCATACATGTGTGCATATGTGTAAAGGTGCTATCAGAGACCAATTAGTTACCCCCACCACCTCCATATTTTCAGTGTAAACATAACCAATGCCACCAAGGTCAGTGGGAGCAGTAGCAGCATGTATAGGGAGGGTGGCTGGTGCTCTTGAGAATTTGCGAAGTTCTATGCCATTGTATTCAGAGTTTCTGATCAATCAATCAATCAATCAATCAATCAAACTTTATTTATATAGCACCTTTCATACATAAAAATGCAACACAAGGTGCTTGACAAAGAATAAAAACAGGATAATAGAAAATAAAACCACACAGACACACACAAATGCAACCACACAACCCCCCCCCCCCCCCCCCCCCCCACACACACACACACACACACCCCAACGTAGCTTTCGGTATAATAACATGGCAGGGCACTGAGGAATCAAGAGAGGAAAAAACCAGCCATGGGGAGCTCATCCACGCTGCAAGGGGACGCAGCCCACAGGGAGTGCCGCCGTAACAGAGAACCCCGACCCAGATAGACCGGGATGGACTCCACACACAGGGCAGAGCCCCCCAGTCCTCCGGGCCCAAGGAGTCCCCAGGACGACGCCCCAGCAGGCAGGCCAGACACACCTCCCAGCGTGGAGGCCCCCCATGAGGAGACACTGGAGCTAAAACGTAAAAGACAATGGAATAAAAAGACCTGAAACCTAAAAGACAATGGAATAAGAGACCTAAGACCTAAAATAAAATCGAATAAAAACGATCGAAAGGCTAAAGGCAATAGGCTAGGATAAAACAGGTCTGAATTAAAAGAGTAAAAGAAATCAATTAAAAGCCAAACTAAAAAGGTGAGTCTTGAGCCTCCTCTTAAAAACACCAACGGTCTCTGCGGTCCTGATGCCCTCCGGCAGGCTGTTCCAAAGCCTCGTACCATAATGGTTGAATGCCGCCTCCCCGTGGGTTTTGGTCCGAACCTTTGGAACAATTAAAAGGCCAGTGCCAGAGGACCTCAGGTTCCGCGAGGGCTGGTATGGTAAAAGCAGTTCAGACAAATAAGATGGCCCAAGACCGTTAAGACACTTAAAAACTAGTAAAAGCACCTTGAAATCGATCCTGAAACACACGGGGAGCCAATGCAGCGATTCTAGAACTGGTGTAATGTGCTCCCGCCCTCTGG
The DNA here is from genome assembly GCF_051107435.1 of Chaetodon auriga. Classification (NCBI taxonomy): domain Eukaryota; kingdom Metazoa; phylum Chordata; class Actinopteri; order Chaetodontiformes; family Chaetodontidae; genus Chaetodon; species Chaetodon auriga. The sequence continues at coordinate 395,311 of NC_135081.1, forward strand.
TCCTCGTCAGCACACGTGCGGCTGAGTTCTGGAGTAATTGCAAGTTATAGATAGTCTTTTTGGGAAGACCAGAGAGCAGGGCATTACAATAATCTAGACGGCAAGAGATAAAAGCATGCATCAGTACCTCCGTGTTAGCCTGAGAGAGAAACGGGCGGACTCTGGCTATATTTTTGAGGTGGTAAAAACCTATCTTTGTTACATTTTTAATATGAGGAATAAAACTGAGCTCAGAGTCGAAAATGACGCCCAGGTTCTTAACGGATTGTGAGGGTGTAAAACCTTGTAGTTTTGGTAAAAGTGTCTCTCTCTGGGCTTCAGGACCAATAACTAAAACCTCTGTTTTATCCTGGTTGAGCTGTAGGAAGTTCTCTGCCATCCATGACTTGATGTCTAAAATACAGTTTAAAAGGGTATCAATAGGCCCCGTGTCATCAGGAGACACGGCAATGTAAAGCTGTGTATCATCAGCATAACTGTGGAAGCTGATGCCGTGTCTCCTGATGACATCCCCAAGGGGAAGCATATAAAGATTAAAAAGTACTGGGCCTAAAATTGACCCTTGGGGCACCCCACACTTCATTTCACGGGTTCCAGAGGAACATGCATCCAAACTTACATAGAAACAGCGGTCTGTGAGATACGAGTAAAACCAATTAAAAACAGTACCAGAGAGGCCTACCAGGTTTCTGAGTCTGTTTAATAAAATGTGGTGATCTACTGTATCAAAGGCAGCACTTAGATCCAGTAGCACCAGGACTGTGAGTTTTTGTGAGTCTGCGTTACACCTGATATCATTTAAAATCTTTAAAAGGGCTGTCTCGGTACTGTGGTTCACTCTAAAACCAGACTGATATTTCTCTAAAATGTTATTAGTAGTTAAGAAATAACTTAGTTGGTTAAAGACCAGTTTTTCTAAAATCTTACTTAAAAAGGGTAAGTTGGATACAGGTCTGTAGTTATTAAGAATGCTGGGGTCTAAATTGCTCTTCTTCAGAAGGGGCCTCACCACTGCTGTTTTGAAGGCAGCAGGGAAGACACCCGTCTGAAGAGAGCAATTCACTATATTTAAAATCTGTTCCTTGAAGAATCCATAAAATGTCTTTAAAAGTGATGTGGGAATTGGATCTAAAAGGCAGGTTGTTGGGTTTACCTGGGAGAAAACTCGACCAAGTGTCCTCACATCAACCAGGGCAAAACTCTCCAGTGTTTCCTCAGATAAAATCGACTGTCCAGATGTGTTAAAAGTTGTGTTCTGATGTGATACAAGGCTGGATCTGATGTTGTCGATTTTACTTCTGAAGTGGTCTGCAAAGTCCTCGCAGAGGGCGTCTGTTGGTGTCTCTGGGGATTTTTTAAAATTGGTGTTAGTTAAAAGATCGAAGGTGGAGAAAAGAAATTTTGGGTTGTTTTTGTTATCTGAGATGAGATTTGAGAAATGGGATATTCTTGCCTGTTTGACTGTTTTATTGTAGGATTTGAGTTGTTCACGGAATATCTCATAGTGGACTGTGAGTTTATTTTTTCTCCACCTTCTCTCCGCAATCCTGCATAGTCTCTTTGATTTTTTAATTTCGTCTTTACTTCTCCACGGGGGTAAAGATTTTGTTTTTACCGTTTTTGTTAAAAGTGGAGCCACAGAGTCTAAGGTTAATCGCAGTTTCCTGTTAAAATTGTCAACAATAAAATCACAGGGTGCAGGTAAAACTTCTGCAGGAGTGCTCTGTAAAATCTCGATAAAATTTGCAGCCACCTCAGAAGTTAGGTAGCGTTTCCTCACTGTTCTCACCGGGGCGTCCTGATGGTTAAGACTGGCGATGTTAAAATACACACAGTAATGGTCGGATACAGCCAGGTCAACAACAGAGGACACACCCGTGGAGAGGCCATGGGTTATGACCAGGTCCAGGATGTGTCCTCTGTTGTGAGTTGGCTGTGTGACATGCTGGTTAAAATCCATGCAATTTAAAAGGTTTAAGAATTCTCTGGACAGTGAGTCCGAGGTGTTATCCACGTGCAGGTTAAAATCGCCAGTTATTAAAATTCTGTTGTAAGAGGTGTGTATGATTGATAAAAGCTCTGAAAATTCACTGATAAAAGCAGTGGAATGATGGGGTGGTCTATAAACAGTGATGCAGAGAACAGGAGGACTGCTAAAAACAAAAGCATGATACTCAAAAGATGAGTAACTGTTAAAATAGACTTCCTTTGACATTAAGACGTTATTAAAAATTGATGCAGTCCCGCCTCCTCTCTTGCCTCCCCTGGTGGAGAATAAAAAGTTAAAATTTGGTGGGGAAGCCTCGGTGAGAACAACTGGTGCCTCTGTGCCAAGCCATGTCTCTGTTAAAAGTAACCCATCTAACTTGTTGTCTAAAATCAGGTCATTTATGATAAAAGATTTGTTTAAAAGAGAGCGCACGTTCAGCACAGCCAGGTTAATGTTAGTGCTGAACGTGCGCGTATGACCACAGGGAGATAAAATGTCCGGGTGTACGAGGTTGTCTCTGTTAAAAGCACTCTGTCTATGAGTCCGGGGAAAACGTCTGCCTGTAATGGTTTGTATGGGAAAGATGTCCGGTTTAGGTGGTAGTGACAACTGTGGACTGTCGGGGAGGCTAGTGAGTGCAATAGTGCCATGATCAGCTGGTGTAGGCGGAGAAGAAGAATCTGGGGAGGGGGTGTGACAGGTAAACAGTCAATCTCGTGGGGCATACTGGATGGCGTGGTGAATATTAGTCGTTAGCATTCGGCTGCCAAGCCTGTTGGGGTGAACTCCGTCGGCCCTGTAAAAGGAGGGACGGTTCCAAAACAGGTTAAAATTGTCAATAAAACCAACGTTAAAAGCTCTGCAGGCGGACTGTAGCCAGGTGTTCAAATAGAGGAGCTTGCTGAAGCGCCATGCTCCATGATGGGACAGTGTGGGAAGAGGACCGCTGATAAAAATGGACTTACCACAGTTGTTTAAAAAGCTAAAAAGGTTATTAAAATCCCTTTTGAGCAGCTCAGACGGCGTCTGAGCGGCGTCAACGCAGCCTACGTGCACCAAGATACGGCTGATGGAGGCTGGGAGTGACCGCAGCAGACCGGGAAGTTTCTCCAGGATAACCGGGACTGTGGCTCCTGGAAAGCAGTGAGTGGCTGCGTTGAAAAAGCGAATTCCCCGGGTTATTGAATCCCCCACTACTAAAGTGGTTGGAGGGAAGAGGGGACGAAGTGGTGGAGATTGTGAGGTCCCGTGGCTGGATGATCCGTGGTCTGCGCTGTGCGTCCGGAGAGACGGATGCGGTGTGGAGGATGCTTTGCCGAGCCTGGGAGAGGGATTCCCCACTCCGTCCGGACGAGGAAGACCACCGGAGCGCCGGAGCACGGCCTCCTTCAGGATCCGACGTCGGGCAGAGGCTGTCGTGGACCGGGATGTGGACCGATGAGGCTTCGAGGTGGCGTGTCCAGCGACCTGAGCGCTACCGGCCGTCAGTGGCGGAGGGTGGGACTGTACGCTCGGTGTAGGAGCAGATGATGGAGGGCAGACAGAAGAAGAGCCCCGCGGAGCCGGGGTGAAATTCAGCCGTGCTCGGCGGGGTGTGGGGCGAGTGGTTCGCCCAGATGCGCTCACCGGGACAGGCGGGAGCGGTGGAGATCCGTTGAAATCGGTTAAAATCCTGGGAGGTGAAGGAGAAGGCCCAAGGTTCCCAGCCAGTGGTGGAAATTCGAGTGAGTCCAGGATGTCGTAGCGATTTTGCAGCTGGATGTCACAGGTTGTGGGAGTGTGACGTGACGGCCTCTCCCTCCTTTTGTGATCGCCGACAACCACCCAGGTGTCCGGGTGTAAAGGAGTGGAGCTGACTGGGACCTTGGGTTTAGCCCCGAGCTGGAACCAGGGGTCCTCCGGAAAGGCGGATAGAGCGGAACCAGCGGCCGGTGCGGTAGCCGCGACCTGCGTAGAGCCGAGTATCGGGGCAGCAGTAGCAGCGGCCGGGGCAGAAACAGCAGCGGGTGGAGTGGAACCCGCGGCCGGGGCCGTAGTAGCGTGCTGTGTGGAGTCAGTAGCCGAGCAGGGAGCCGTGGCCTCGAGCTCTTTGCTGGTGGCAGAGACTTGAGCAGGGCCAAAGAGGATAGTGTCCAGGTGTCTGTTGATGGTTCAACTGTTTCAACTTGTCACCACACTTCTTGTGGGAACCACTGAAACCACCTCAGAAATCCCTAGCTAATAGACCTCTTAACCAGCTGACAGCAGACAAGATCAACAAGGAAAAACTGTGTTGGTGCAACATCAGTTTCAGAGTCTGATTATCGGGGCTGGGAGAATTCATGATATTAGTTAGTAAAACTTGCTGCATTAATTTTTCATACTGTATCCTCTGTTTTAAACTACAACCCTCACTGTTTAGCTGTGAAATGAGATTATGCAGGGTAGATAACAAATAGTTGCAGCCTGTATTCCATGGTGGCAGCATTTCACCCTGTTGCTGAAAACAGACAACTGACATTGCGAGCTGTGACCACTCATTGTCTGAAAGCACCATCAAGAAGAAGAAGAAAAAGAAGAATCAAAGGGATAGTGCAGGTTTTTGGAGGTGGGGCTGCATGAGGTACTTATGCATAGTCAGTGTATTGCCTCCAGTAAATGGCGGTCAGCACACCCTCAATTTGGAGAAGCAGACAGAAGTACGGGCAACAACCTAGAATGATCAATGTTCAGGGTCAGGTGTACAGTATAATATTTTTACTGCTTTACCTTGTCGTGAGACAGCCCTTTCCGTTTGCACTATATTTTCTCAACTGTAAACAACACTGCATGCACTGGTCCAGAAGGCCACCGCCAAATAAGCCTGATAGACACATGCTTAAGAGTACTGTTATACTCAACCATCAAGTAATATAGCACTAAATACATACAAATAATTGAAACAACACCCAACAACCAGTAAAGAAATGTAGTTTCCAGAGAAGTTTCCCCTGACTCTATTTCGATACATTCAATCGGCATCTGTAAAAATTCTTCTTCTGTATACTATGGTTGATAAAGGCATCTCCTTGTCTCCACAGCGAATGGCATTTTGTCATTGCTGTCATAATCACTGATTCTTACTTTCTTGCATTTGTCATCTCTTCAATAAGATACTGAACTGTCAAAAGGGACTGATAAAGGATAAACTGTAAGGATGCTTACTTTTCATATACAATGAAAAGGCAAAAACTGTCCTTCTATTATTGTTCAACTGTACAAAAGACATTTCTTGACATTACTGTAAATTCCAGCGAAAATTTATTGTGAAAAGGTCTCAGAATCAGGTTTGTAGTCTAAAAACCTTCAGATATGCACAAATTGAATGGATAATACAGCTATGTGTAAACCAGAGTGGCTACAGAGATATTATGTTGAGAACTGTAACAAAATGTAATTGGTCGGCTTGGCTGCTTGTGTGTTCCCAAAAAAGTTTCAGTGATTGTTCGAGATTGTTGATAGTGAACATAACTTCAAACCTGTTGAGCAAGGGCTCAGTAAATTGCTCCTTTTAGTAAGACTAGATATACTCTGTGAAGTAATGAAGCAATTGCCTCTGCAAACCTTCTGCTCACTGTAGTCATCAGTCTTTATCACAATGAATGCCAGAACATAAACAACAATTCTTTTTTCATAAGGAGTATGGTAGGAACATTTTCAGTAGCTTAACATAACTGTTTTAATCTATATCAAAAAATGAATGAAAGAATGTAAACACATCTCTCTGGTGTTGCAGTGCTGCTATGACAATCAACAGGTGACACCTGTGCCAAAGCATGTATGTATGTGTGTGTGTGTGTGTGTGTGTGTGTGTGTGTGTGTGTATGTGTATGTGTGTTTTACCTGCTGCTGCTCGGCCATGGAGTGGATGGAGCTGAAGGAGGGGTGTGTATGTGTGTGCTGGCTGGTCATGGCTGGCTCAGCGAGGGAGAAGCCCTGGGCAGTGGAGGAGGAGGAGGAGGAGGAGGAGGAGGAGGAGGAGGTGGGCGGACATCCTGAGCTGCTTACACCTAGGGAGAGTGAGAGATGATTAGAGAGAGAGACCCCAACATTCTACTCATTTTCTTTGCCTTTATTTGTGATACGACACTGCTACTGCTGCTTTGTTTTTTGCACCACAAAATCAGATGACACATGACCATCACACCACAGTCATTGATTATGACTATCCATACTGGTCATTTACTGCACTATCAACAAAAGTTATTCATTACCAAGTTCCAAAATGAAACAAACATTTTAAACACATCACTGTCAGATTTGTGCATTTGTTGAATTTATATGAAAATGTCGCAAATTATTACTGTTGCCTCTAGAGAGGCCTCTAGAACTGCTGAAAAAATAATTTAAAAAACTGAAAAACTGAAACTGGATTTTTGAGGATTAAAACAATATGAATATCTGTGAGTTTAAAACATTTGTTAATGATATATCCAATACAATTTTTAAAAATACTAACATGTAAGATAATATGGTATGTGATATGTTTTACAGTGTAAAAATAAGCTTAAGTGTTCGCTGGTGCACAAACTTTGTCACATGGAGGCCGTGCTTCTGAACGACCTCAAACATATCTTTGACATTTTGGACTGACAATGCCTATTACTTATTATTCAACCTATAGCTTATTGACCAGCATACCATGTTTGTACAAACAGTAAGAAAATTGCTCCACCAATAACAGTATTTATGCTGTCTTTGTCATCCATTTTCATAATCATCCTCACCCACCAATTGTCTCACATGCCTCTAGGCTCTCTCTAAATCAAGTGAATCATAATTTCTAAGTGGTGTGCAGATATCCTTCATGTGATACATAAATAAATGTGCTGAATTTATGCACTCTTTTGTGTTTTAATTTCTACAATGCAGGAATGTTCACAGAATTTCATTCTCAACCAGGTTATCGGATTCTGACCACCTAACTCTCGTCACTTGATGTAAGAACTAGCTAACTCCTTGAATAACCAAGCCTAGTGGTGATTTTAGGATTCACTGTGTGTACCCTTGTCTAAATGTAAGGGGTAACTGGACAGTGGTAAGGGTGGTGGTGCTGAGCAGACAACATGGGGTCAGCGTCTCTAATAAAAAAAAAAGAAGAAAAAAGTTATGTAGAGCTTATAAGCTTATAATTGTTTAATTATTTTGTTCAATAGGTTTTAACTTTCAAACATTAGCCTAAATCAGTATGAACAGTCTACTAAAACATGGGAAATGCATAATGATAACTAGATACTTAAATAGAAAATACTCTCAGACCTCTGGGCAGTCAGTGCGCAATACAAAATACACGGTTCAACTACCAATGAATGAGCCTTTATCTCAACAACAAACATCTCCTTGACAACACAGGAAGCAACCAAAAATACCCAGAGACTCAATACAACAGCTGGCCAACAAAAATAAACCCAAATAATGCCTCTTGAGTCTAACAGACAAGCTGGGTGATACTCCAACAATTCCAGAATTACCTCAAGGTTACCTCTCATAGTCTGGCCACTGTGCTGCGGTTGGCTCCAGGGAAAGGCCAGCCTGGGTTTGGAAAGTTAATCAATGATCACTGGATGGATCTGGATGGACTGGGCCTTTTCCACTGGTGAGCAACATTAGATGCATGTATTTTCTGAATTAATTAATGTTATGTGGGTTGGATGGGAAGCTTTGGTGGGCTGAATGTGGCCCATGTGCCGGTAGATGAAGATCACTGGTCTGAGGGTTCAGACTGTTAAAGCTGTTACTGATAAAAGTAGACTGTCAGGACTATGCTCAGGATCTTCTATGAGTCTGTGGTGGCAAGTGCTATTCTCTATGCTGTTGTGTGCTGGGGCAGCAGGCTGAGGATGGCGGACACCAACAGACTCAACAAACTGATCCGCAAGGCCAGTGATGTTGTGGGGATGAAGTGTGACTCTCTGATGGTGGTGTCAGAGAGGAGGATGCTGACTAAGGTACGGACACACCCACTTCATGATGTGCTGGTCAGGCACAGGAGTACGTTCAGTGAGAGACTCATCCCACCAAAACTCAAGACTGAACACCACAGGAAATCATTCCTGTCTGTGGCCATCAACCTGTACAACTCCTCCCACTGAATGGCCCTTGGACTTTTCACTGCCTGATATTATATTATTATACTGATACATATTTGACCAAATTCAATTTTGCACATCCTCTGTATAGTCATTCATCTATACCCGCGTATCCCTTTCGGGGTTGCGGGGGGCTGGAGCCTATCCTAGCTGGCAATGGGCGAGAGGTGGGGTACACACTGAACCGGTCGTCAGCCGATTGCAACATAGACAGACATACAACCATTCACACTCACACTCACACCTATGGACAATTTAGAGTCACCAATTAACCTAACGAGCATGTTTTTGGTCTGTGGGAGGAAGCCGGAGTGCCCGGACAGAATGCACGGGAAGAACGTGCACGCATGCACGGGAAGAACATGCAAACTTCACACAGAAAGGCCCTGCCCGACCCGGGGATCGAACCAGCAACCTCCTTGCTGTGAGGCACGTACACTACGTTTTGTGCCACCATGCCGCCCCTTCCTCTGTATATACTCTGTTTATTTTTCTCAGTGTATATATTTTGTTTTATATTTGTATATATATATTTCAGTATAAATATTCATCTCAGTATAAATATTTTGTTTTATATTTGTATATATATATTTCAGTATAAATATTCGTCTCAGTATAAATATTTTGTTTTTTATATTTGCTTTTTATATATATTTTCTTTCTCTTTTCTTCCTTTCTAACTTATTCTTGTAAGGAGCACCTGCAAAAAATAATTTCCCCTCGGGGATCAATAAAGGAATGCTGATTCTGATACTGATTCTGATTCTTGTACAGTTCAGCCTCAAAGTGATGCACTTTTTGCATTTCTGCATCAAATGCTGCTCTACACTATATTAGAACAGGCAGCACAACAAGGGATGCAGCGTGGCCTTGACTAGTTGAGTAGTTACTGCCTAACAAAGCATCAGTGATGTGTGTTGGATAAGATAAGACTTTATTGAGGCATACCGTCAGATCACTTAGGAAAGTCCTTGCCTCTGTAATCGTTTTCAGGCTCCAGCTGTGGATATTTGTGTGGTTGGGCAATAGGGATTTTCTACTCAAGTCTTCTTGGCATTTCTGTTACATTTCAGCTAGTTGTAATCACTTGCGTTGTAAATTTTGCTTCCAAAGTAACATGGGTGCTTTTGACTCATTCTCGTCTTTCCAATACTGGGTTTCTGGGACTCCTTGATTTTGTTGTTCCTGAAATGTTTTCTTTACTTCACTGTCTCATACACGTCATATTTCTTTATACCTTGATAATAAAGCTACAACTGGTACTGTACAGGGTTTGCTTAGTCTGATAGTATTTTGATTCATACAGCTCTACTGTAATAGCAAAATCTCTCAGGGTACTGTAACAGTGGGTCTTATTGCTCATGAATTCAACTCGGTATTTGTGTGAGTGAGATAGTGTTAGTTCCTCTTTCAAAACTGACTGTTTGAAACATTGTTAAGACAAAGTTGTTTTTTTTTTTGCTTTTTTTTTTAACTACTTTGACGAAGCAATTGCATGAATGTGACTCAGTACACAACAAGGAGAGAGGTTACAGTTTATGAACAACTGCTAAATTTACAAGAGTAATCACTATGCAACATCTATGTAGATTAGCAGTTTCATTTTGGTTTGTGAGCAAAGAAGAAAAACATATAGACAGACACAGGTGTAGTGGTGAAAGGAAGTCAGTTAAAGAATGGGCTAACTTCACACAGCTAAAGATGATGGGTGATCACTTCCCTTTTGTCCATGGGGAAAAAAAAAAAAAAAAAAAAAAAAAAAAATATATATATATACACACACACACACACACACACACACACACACACACACACACACACATATAGGAGGCTGCAGAGGGTAACAGGCCCCCAGCATGGGCTACAATTGTGGCTGTCCACGCCACACCTGTAACCGCACCATGTATCAATCCATGTTATCAATCAATGTGCAGTATCAGTTGCTCTTTGATCTTTCAATGTAAAGAAATGCTGATAGACCTTTGATGTCAAATGTATACCAGGAAGTTTTTGTTATCTTTGCTCAAGGGCAAATTAATAATGCTAAGCTAACTAATAGACCGACTCTATTATATTGGTGAAATTGTTTCAACTATCATCTCTTAAGTGCCTACTACAACCTCATAAAGCTGTACTGACTGCCATTTTTTTACACTCAGCACTTCTATTGAGGTTTTCAAATGAAGCTTAGAATGTTTGTTGTCACATTTTCTGAATCATCATCAAAACAAATCTTTGAAAAAAACTCTTAATCTGAATAAAGTGACCACCCTGTTACTACAGTGTGTTGTAGCTTTTTGACTGCAGTGAAAATGTTGTTTTTGAAAGGCTAAATGAAAATTAATTGAAACGAAACATTTTATTAAATAAAAATAGGAATTCTGGAAATTAATACCTTCATTTCCAAAATTTTGTCTTTTGGTCTTCACAAAGCTCTGGGGTTACTGGAAATCAGATCACATTTGGAAACATATCTATGCAGTCAGCACTGTAATGTACTTCTACAAATAGTGTAATAACCCAAAAATAACCCAACAGCCTATCTGGACCTTTTGGAGTTTGTGTTACCAGCACATGGGCTTCATTTGTGGTGCCACTGACAACCTCTGCTGAAAGAAGTTATCAATTAAGCCAATCTTCTCCTGATTAAGCCAGTAACTGGACAAAATCAAAAGACCAAGCAAAAGCAAGACGTGGAATATACTCTGCTTCTTCTTTCTTGTTACATACAAATCCATATGGAGGAGAGCCTCAAAATGTGCACATGCAAATGAATTACTGTTGACATCTGGATCACTCAACCTTAAATTAATGTAATGCTCCAGTTTTACGTCAAGAATGAGGCAGCAATAATGAAAGAAGGCTATGGCATAATATGTGAATTGAGAAATACTGTTTGGCTGTTGAAAGCAATGCATGTGAAAAAACCTCAAAAGTATTTTCTTTACCCACCAAGAATGATGGTGTTTGTAATAAATGTAAGGCAATCAGCAACAAGAACCCATGTTGTGAAAAACATTTGGACCAACTTATGTAAATTAAGTAGACAGACATAACACTACAGTTTAAAATATATTATCTGTATATGTATATCTAAAGTTTTTACTGTGAAGCAGCAGCAGCACCAGGAAATAAAGTTTACATTAGCAATTGTAATATGGGTGGGAGGAGGGCACAACAGAAAACAATGAAGCTTCCTAATTCAATTAGATGAAAGTAAAAACAACAAGTAGGAACTTAACTCCAAACCACAGAAATTCATTTTCAAGCTACTTGAGTACTGAGAACTGAACACAGACAGACAGACAAGACCAATACTAGTGCTTTCTATACCAAAGTAAAAGAGTTTGCTACATAATCCAGGACAGATGTTCTCAGTGCACATGTAAGAATATTTTTTGTAATTATCAGTTCCCCAGCACTATTACCTACCATACACAGTATAGACAGTTATCCTATTCAGTGGCTCCCTGAGATTTTCAATTGATCTCTGCTGAATGAGGCCTTATTTCTGACCTTAAGAAACATTCAGCTGCTTTTAACCTCTATGTTGAACTATGTGTGTAGTTGATATATATGGTTCTTTTCCAATACTTTTTGTTAAAAACTGTATTAGAATGGCCCAATGTTCAGTACTTGTTGTAAGTCAAATGTGCTGCCAGTGTAGAGGATGAAATGCATAATTTGTCTGAATCTCCACTAGGTGGAAGTACTGGCAAAATAGCCCAATCAGAGGATTGTATGTCTATGGTAAGAGGACACGTGCTTGTGCATTCCTCCCTGATGTGAGCCTCAGCTTTAACTGAGAGAGAAGCAATGCCTCTACCTCAACATGTCTATGACTGACAGCAGTGTGCCATCTACAGAAACAGTACCCCCCGCCATATGCTGGTTAACAAAATTGGCTGCTGCAGTTTACAGTTGGACTAATTTGCCTACAGAGCTGATGCTAATGGTGAACCCACCAACTTAACTTAGCCTGTATGCAAAATGTGCTATAAAACAGTGTTTTACAAGTGAGGAAACAGTTCAAACCTTGCCAAACACGTCAGTGACAGACACCAAGACCTCTCCAAGGAGTACAAAAGGCAACAGGTTAGCAAATAAGCTAGCTGGCTAGTTAGCTGGTAGGATGGTGATGAGGGGCTAACCTGTATCAGATAAGTAGTGTAAATAGCATGCCAAGCATAGTTCCAAAATGTATTATGCTACATTTATCTGGAGGTCTAAATCAAATCAGTTAAATCACTAAATGACATATGGATACTAGCTACATATCACTTCTAAAATCGATCTATAGTTTTGTATACTTTCTACTTAAGTAGCTCTATAGCATCAGACAGAACAGCCAGTAAAATAAGGCACACTCCCACTACAAATTTAGCCAACATAACATTGCCCATAGTGAACATAATGGAACTATTCTAAGAATATTACATGAGCATTGTGTAAGGCAGATTTATAATACATATTATATTAACCTTACTCAATAAACCATGGATTTGCCCTGATATGTATAAAATTAAATAGCTAAGATTTCATTGTAAATGTATTTTATAAACACTTCTATACACATTTTTGCAACAGCATACTGTATATCCACATTTCTCATCAGCCCTCTTGTTTTAATTACAGAGTCCATGTGAAACCAGCCTACCAGCCAATCAACCTACCATTCACACCAGCCTTCAACTGACTGGGATCATGATTTCCGATTTCTTAGGGATCTAGCATTGAATCTGTAGAATTTCAGTTTCAAGTATTGTTTCACTATCGAGTATTGTTGTACTAAGCTCAGTAAAACAAAATTTCAAGCAAGCATTGTCACTGGGAATGTCGTGGTGCTCTGGGTCCTGGCCTGTTTACAGACATAACAGTGCTGGAGAGGGAGAATATCTGCCTAGTACTGAAAAATCAGCATTGTCTCTTTAAGAGACGGAGAGGCACACACAGCACTTCCTCAATCTGGCATCCCCCCTCTTTAACTGCCATTGGTTGTGCGCCCTCTTTTTCTGTCAGCTGATTCGCTGTTTGTATCTAAGGGCAGGCTGGCCAGCACTCTATAAATAAACCTAGTGCTGTCTCAGCAACCAGCCCACAATACTCATTAGCTACTTCTCTCTCTCCTCTTCCACCTCTCTCCTGCTAAGCAAGTAGCTTCCAATAGCAGGCCTGGCTCTCAGCAGCAGCAGTCTGACATACTCTCCCCTAGCAACCCAACCCACCCTACCAGCCACTATCGCCCTCCCCTTTCCTTCCTCATCCTTCCTGCTATCTCAAACCTCTCTACCTCTTAATTGATTCTCTCTTCTTTTTATCCATGTTTCATCCATATTTCCTTCTGTCCAATTATTCCTCCTTCCTGGCTTTAATCAGATGACTGCCCAGTATGTCTCAGTAAGGGACACTTTCTCTTTTTATGCCAACTGTTTCATCTTGTCATTAGTCTTGGGTTGATACACAATGATGAAACAATACTTATGTTAACAGTGAGGTGTCACTCCAGGAGACACAGCAACACATAGAACAGGCAGAAACTAATGCTTCCTGCTAGATGATGGAAAACAATGCTAACTGTGCATCAGAGTGAACCAAGAGTTTTACACTGCTATGAAAAAAGGTATCTTTACCAACAGTGTGTACACACAAATCTGTTTAAACACAACTGTAGTCAAGACCATTGAAGCTGGGACAGAGACAAGTTCGAGTCTGAGCAGTTTCAATATCAAGTTAAGACCAAGTTCAACAACAGACAGTGCTGAGAGCATTAGTTTGATACTTTTGTTTTTGCTTGATATAAGCAAATTCAGTGTGTGCTGGAATTAGACTCATTTAGAAATTCAAATTGAAACATTTCAATGTTGCATTATTTGCTAAACTCATGATTACAATTCCATGAAAGGTAAGGTATAAAAACTACATGGTTTTATGACGCATACTTAGGCTGTTATATAAAACTAACTGACCTGGCTGGACAACACACACACTTTGACAAAAAACATATAATCTGAAAGCATGCTGAAATATTGTTCAGCCATATTTAAAGTTTACCTTGGCCCCAGTCTCATCCCACACAGGCCGGTGTTCTTCAATACATTTTAAACCCCAGACAGAGAAGAAAAATAACAAAAATATTAAATATTAAATAATAACAATAATTTCACTTTCACAGCAAAATTACCTGTACACAGACACAGTCAAGAGCACCTAATTCAAGACTAAGGTCTACAAAGACAAAGACTATCAACAGTTGCAGGGATTACCATGAAGTAATTGCCTGACTTTTTTCTGGCAACACCATCAGTTCAAAATCAAATTTTTCCAAATCTTTGGCATATGACAAAAAAAAGAAACAGCAAAACTAAATTGTCAGAAGCCACAGCTTTATTTTGTACCAAGTATTATTACCAGTTATTTTAGTTCCTATAATCTTTTATTCTGTACATAATACAGTGAAAGATGCTTGGCATATTTTAGAAATGATGTTGTCACATATTTTGTCCAGCAGAGTATTCTGCAACTACAAGAAGCAGCTCTTAGCAATGTCAACCATACCATGACAAGGTACAAGCTCAAACATAATGCCAAAATTCAGCTGGGATCAAGAGTCAGCTCACTAATGGTTAAATCTATAAAGCAGCACAAAAATGACAGCTAACATCTTAACCACAATGTTCTGAACAGACACATTACAAATACAGCGTGTGCACAAACTTGGAATGGCAGGTACAGTGTATATCTTCTCAAAACTTTATTAATCAATCTCTTCCAAACATATCACAATGAAAACTAAATCACAATTAACCTTTACAAACTGTAGTCAGGCTACAACAAAATTTGGGGTATTGAAACAATAGGATTGTTTAAATTCTTCAGCCTTGGTCAGTTTAACAGGAAACAAATATTCAAGAAGATTTCAAGCTTATGAAAGTCCAATATTACTCTTACAAATGTCACACAGTCACTAATATCAAGTTTGGCCACCCCTGACAAGGATCAGTGCATTAAGACATTGTGGCATACTGTCCACAAGCTTGTTGATGTTGTCAGTGGGCAGGGCATCCCACTCTTCAGTCAGAGCCTGAGCTAACTCCTGTAGAGTTTGAGGAATATTGTCTGTCTCATTGATGGCTTGGTCTGAGGCATCCCAGGCATGATCAATAGGGTTCATATCAGGGGAGCAAGCGGGCCATGGCATCTGCTGGACCCCCTCTGCATCAAGATATTCTCTCACTGCAGCTGCCCTATGTGCTCTAGCGTTGTTGTCTTGTAGACGAAAGTTGTTCCCACAGACTCATCTTGCATGTGGGAAGCAATGATCCTCCAGGATGTCCCTGTATACAACCGTGTTGACGTTTCCATCCATCACCACCAATGGTGTAGTTCCTCCATAATGAATACTGGCCCATACCGTCACTGAGCCACCACCAGCTTGAGTGGTTTCCTGGATGCAGTCATCGCGAAGGTTTTTGCCACGTAATCACTGAACCCGTTGTCTTCCATCTGCATGGTTAAGGATGTAGCGGCTCTTGTCCGTAAAGATAACATTTCGCCAGTGCCCAAGTTGTAATCCTTTGTGCTCCCTAGCCCAGCTAAGTCGACCAACTCTGTGTTGAACAGTTGGGAGTGGACACTTGGTCATTTGTCTTGGTAACAATGCTGAAGCAACCTTTGATTTACAGTTTAGCACGAAATGTCGAGGCATAGCCAAGGAAGGTTTTGTGTCAAATTTGGTCAAAAATTATTTCAGACAATTCTGAAAACGTGGACCTATTGCATGCAGGCTTTAGGCAGGAAACAGACAATACACCAAGTATCTTGTCTTTTATGGCACCAAACAAATGTTATGCATGAATTCATTTCACCTGGGTAACTGGGAAACATAATGTAATCATTGCACCTGGTCAAAAGTGATGACTGATGCATTTAAATAGGAATAAACAGAGGATTGTGTCTGAAAACAAAATTATTCCAACTTTATGGGCAACAGTGTACAAACAAAAAGCAACACCTGCATTCTGGAATATAAAACAGCAAATTAAACAAATTACTCAGCACAATGGATGATGGCAAATGAGGCGCACTGCTACAGTACTCTCAGCACTCTCTGCAGCAGAATACACATCGCAACTGAGCAGACGGTGGGATGGAGTCAAGCGGTGTCTTCCCTGTCAAGTTGCTAACTAGTCTGTCAAATACATGAGTCTGTTAGTGTTGACTTCATGTTACATTGTTACCTAGTTGGTGAGATGCAGTGCTGGAAAGTAAATACACAATATTCTCACTTTTTACTTTCCTGTGACAACTGTCATGGAATCCATGCTTATCATACTCATTTCCTATGTTAGCTAGCTGCCTAACCATGTAGCTACTTGACAGACCTTGTCAGAGTGAACACTAAGCTATTTATATTAAACAAGCAATGTAAATTAGGTTGGTTCTAGCTCAAGTTCAGTTTATATACATATGCTGGTATCAACATCGACCCCAAAATCCAGTATCGGTCAAGTTATGATTACCAGGTCCTAGTGGTAATGCATAAATAGTACAGTACATCTGAGCTATGCCATACTAAGGCTGATAATTATTTGACAGTTAAATAACATACAATGCACAATAGTCACACACATCCATATACCCTGAAAGGCAGGTACTGGACCAATAGAAGACTCCAAAGAAAACATGAAAAAGAAGTTCACATATTGTGAACAATAGCATGAGCTTGAGACATCACCTGTGGATGTTGTCTGTGGACCTGTTCTTTATGTTCATAATTAAATGCATCACATAATAAGGTCAGACAGTACAAGTTTTTAACATAAACACATCATATTCAAAAATGTGTTTAGTAAGGACTCCTTAAATGTGATTATTAAAGAACTGTGGCAAAAACATGTCGTGAGCTGGTTATTTTACAGTGTATAAACAAAGTGCTGTCAGGTGGACAAACTAGGTAATGGACATTGTTGATAAATGCATCTTTTATTACTACTAACTATAACATTATCGTTATCAGACTCCAACATACAATTAAGTTGCCAGTTATTTAGCTATAACCAGCAAAGCCAATGCAGTCCTCCAGTAAATTCATACTGGCACCAGCTGACAAGCCCCCCATCTGCAGGTCTAAGTGACAGTACAAATCAGTGCAGTGCTGGACTGAGGAGGCCACAATATCCTTGCAGGACTGTTTTGAGGACACCAAATGGGAGCTGTACTGTCATAAATCAGTTTCTGCATGGATAATGTAACATCAAGGAAACAGGTGAAGATATTTCCCAACCAAAAACCCTGGTTTCACACCAATGTCAGAGCACTACTTCAGGTCTACAGGTCCAACAGATCCACAGACAATGCCATCTCCATCGCCCTCTACGCTGCTCTCAGCCACATTGAATGTGCCAACACATATATCAGGATGCTGTTTGTTGACTTTAGCTCGGCATTTAACTCCATCAGCCCCAGCCAACTCATCAACAAACTGCAGACACTACAACTTGGAACCTCCGTCTGTGGATCAAGGACTTCCAGACTAACAGACCCCAACACATCCTCCACCTCCACATCCTCCACCATCGTCCTCAATATTGGTGTTCCTCAGGACTGTGTGCTGAGTCCAGTCTTGTACACACTATACACTTATGACTGTGTCGCTACGCATGGCTCCAACACCCTCATCAAATTTGCGGATGATACAAAAGTTGTGGGGCTTATCAACAACGGTGACGAAGCACCATACACACTGCACTTACTGCAGATCTACTCCAGCCGTCTCCTCCGACAGGCCACAAAGATCCGGGATGACCCTTCCCACCCAGGACACTCTCCATTCACCAGCCTCCCCTCTGGCAGACTCAGAGTCATGACAGCCTGCATCAACAGACTGAGACACAGCTTCTTCCCCATGATTCCCTTCTGAGTGAATGTTTAATTCACTTACCACCACTGACAAAAGCATCATGCAAGCTGCATGTAAACAGAGTTCACTCTTTTTTTACTACACTAGTGCGGTGGTTTGAACAGGCGCGTTTTACCAATTATAAATGTGCCTCCGATATTGCTGCATGAACCAAACTACTTCACACTTGATATCAACCACATAGGTTTATCATTATGCCAACACTGCACATAACGATATCTTCACAACTGATTAACAATTCTTTTTGATTAGTTGATTTGATGTAATGAATAATTCATCAACTACTCTAAAGATTTTCATTTTCATATTACTACATGAATTTAACTATTAATTTACCTTTCACTTGTCCCAATATTTCAATCTTCTAATTAACACTGTAATTTTCACATCACTGCTGTTTTATTATAGTTCTAACATTAACTGACACTATTTGTTACACTCCCCATGTCATGTTATTGAATGCATCCAGCTTACCTCTCAAAACCAACTGGTTTGTTGCCAGAAATACCAAAATATCCACAATGGAGGACATATAGACTGTCTCCCCAGTTGTTCTTTGTTAATAATGTGTAAATCTCAGTGTCAGTAGTGCAATGTTTCTCTCGCTCCCTCCAGGTGGCCTGACACATCACATGGGCCCTGGAAGTAAAATGTTTATTAAAGCCTTTGTTAGATCCAGTCACATGCTTCCAAATGCAATATCCCTTTATGGCGCTAATGTTAGCAGTGCTATCTTGCTGTGTAGCAGGGAGCAAAACATATTTGATCCATAGTTGCCTGGGATTGACAAACTGATAGCGGTTTTGAGTTTGAAGGAATAGACAATGAAGGATCCTATAGATTCTGATGTCAGTATGCAGATGGGGTTTGAGCCATTTCCTTGTCTGTTTTGTTAAACTTCGCAAGTTAGCTTCTTTAAAAGTCAATTGCGTGGGGCTCCCTTATAGTTCAGTTGGTAGGGTGTGTGCCCCATGTATTGAGGCTGTCAGCCCTCTGCAGTAGCCGCAGGTTCGACTCCCACCTGCAGCTCGTTTGCTGCGTGTCGTCCCCTCTCTCTGCCCCCTTTCCTGTCGTACCTTCAGCTGTCTCTCTATTGTAACGGCTAAAAAGCCCAAAAAAATAAATAAAAAGTCAAATGCGCATCAACAGGCAGTGATGTATGGCCAGTAAGGCAGCACTGTCAAATTTAATTTTGCAAAAGGGGGCAAATAGTTGTAGTTTTTGTATCAGTGTGTGTCAAGGAAAAAAACACAACCTTCTCTTTTTTTTTTACATTTACATTGTAGATTAATACAGAAGACATCAAAACTAAGAAATAACACATGAAATTATGTGGTAAACAATAAAGAGTAAACAAAGCAAAATATGTCTTATATTTTAGATTCTTCAAAGTAAGCCACCTTTTTCTTTTTTATGCACTATTCACTTGTGATGGACCAATTCACTTTTTTTTCAGTTCTGGTCAGATTCTGGTACCTGAATTTGGGTATCTGTCAAATACAGAGTACTGATCTGAATCCACGATTTGTTTTGTAACTTGTATGCCTCACTGTGTGGAAGAGACCGGGATCATTCTTTCAGTTGAAAAAAAATCAGGCTCAACTTAAACATCGCTTTCCTAACTTTGTAAAACAAAATGTAAGAAATAAATACAGTTACAAATTTACTGAATTGCCAATTATTATTAAAATAATAAATAATTGTGCAACAGCAATTTGGTAAAAAAAAAAAAAAAAAATTCAAAATTAACAGGAATTACAATTCATATGTAAAACTTTTAAATGCACTAAAAAAATGGTTAGGTTCCATTATTAAAGAATACAACTGCATCAATGAGGAAAAAAATGTAAACATTAATTCACAATTTAGTCAAAAACTGGTACAAGCAAACTTGATAAATCACAATCACAATTCACAGAAGTAGTATAAACAAATAACTTGGTAAAAACAAAACATGCAAAATAATCAGGAATCAAAATTCTTCATAAAAGTTAGTGCAAACAGGCATGTAGATGTAGACTTTAAATTGAATACATTGGCCCCTTTGTCACAGATCCCCGACTCAGCTATGCAAGCTAGTATTGGACTGATATTGGTGTCAGATTTGTGTATCTCTACTATTGGTATTCTCTCAATCAGTTTAATGAGGTAGTCATGTGGAAAGGTTTTAAATCAAAAGATATGACTTGTCATAAGTTAATTAGTGGAATTTCTTTCCTTAATGTGTTAGAGACAATCAACTGTCTCGTTGCGCAACCATCAAACGCTATGATAAAACTAGCTCGCATAAGGACAGCCCAAGGAAGGGAAGGCCAAGAGCTATCTCTGCTGTCGAGGATGAGTTCAATACAGTTACAGTCTCAAAAATTGCCAATTGAAGGGACCATAGATTAGAGCCTGCATAAATGCTTCACAGGGTTCAAGGTTACGAGGTTACTACCTCCCTAGAAAGCCATACCTACGCAGTAGATCAGACGCAGAAATATAAATTAGGGTTAAGGTGATGGCATAGGTGATGTTGATGAAAGTCTGTGAGGGTTCAGTGCTTAGCAAGGACATGCATTTCTGGCAAACACTAACCAAATACATTTAACAAGAGTTGTGACAGGTCACATTTTTCTATACAAGTTCTAGATTAATTCATAAAATATACACAGGGAATACACAGGTAGGGAAAGCTGAACACGCAAACCACAAAATGTCAGGGATCAAATTTAACTAACTGTATAGTAATCAACATTTAGCCCAGAAAAATGCAGTACGAAACAGCTGAAATTCCCCTCTAGGGATCGGTGGAGGCTTATCTCTATAAGTGGTATAGGCTACACCAATTGACTCCTTTATGGTTCATTGTATTACATTATTTAACAGAAATGTAAATCTATTGGAGTCCGACATCTGAATGTGTATTCATGAGTTTTTAAAAAATTTCTGCCTTGATTCGATGATTTTTACAGTCTGTGCCATAAAAAACAATACAATTCAAATTCACACAGCCTGCAGTTTCAGATCATACGTGATCTCAATCCCTAAATGAAAAAAAGTGATGCAGCACAGACTGCTATCAATTGTCATTAATGCTGTAATTGTTTTGGCATTTTATGCCTTTATTAGATAGTGATAGCAGAGAGATTACAGAAAAAGAACAAAGAGAGAGAGAGATGTAATAAAAGGTCCCCAAATGGATTTGAACCTGGGACGTTGCGAGTCTTAGTTGGCTTCTTAACCACTAGGGCATGGGGGCATCTCGACTGCTGTCAATTCTTTATGTGAACAGTTGTGCATGTGTACATGCATTGCCATGAATAAGGACACAGGGTTGTCAGAGATGTTGCATTTTGAATTGAACAACTTTGCTGCCTGGGAACAAGCATAGTTGTAGCAATAGCAAATTCTGTAAAATCTCTAGCCTTTGAGGAATGACATCAGGAATGCACATCCCACTACGGATTATCTTTCTTTTAACATGAAAAAGTATTCTAATAACAATCGAAAAAATAACACAGATTTGTTTTCCTCTGAGGTAATTGAGGACAAGGCAATGCTTAGGCTCATGTAATCTGAACTACTACAAACTTGGTATTATTTCACAGTTGGTCTTCATGTTCATTCCCAAAACACAAGAAACACACAATGTAAAATATCACCACAGACATCTTTAGATAAAAATTAAAGTCCAGTCATGTGGGAAAAAAATTACAAGATCAGTAATCAGTAAAAGTGTGCTGCGTCCCCATGCTTTCTATCGCAAACATTCAGACACAACCAGTCACAACACAGTCACATGAACATATGTGATTCTATCGTTACACTGTATCAGTGGAAATGAACGATAAGAAGCAACTTGTACTTGCCACTAATGTAAACTAGCAAACTGTAGTGTAAGAATTAGGTCAACAATTGCATTCCTTGCACTTACTGTATATACAAACCAGATTCCAAAAAAGTTGGGATGCTGTGTAAAACGTAAATAAAAACAGAATGCAATCATTTGCAAAAGAACTGTGTTTAACAACAATGTTTTTTCTGAAGTGTTCCTGAGCCCTTGTAGTAACATCCTTTACACAATCATGTATTTCACAAAGTGGTGAACTTCACTCCATCCTTGCTTGTGAATGACTAGGCCTTTTTTATAATGTCCCTTACACAGCCAAACATGATAATATCACTGGTTACCAATTCACCTGTTTTCCTGTGGAATGTTCCAAACACGATTTTGCTTTAGGAGCAGTCTTTTGTTGGCCCTTGTCACAGCTTGTATGGAATGCATTGCTGACAGCATCTCAATATTTTTGGAATCAGGGTTATACATGTTCACAAATGACCAAAGCAATGTACATTGCAATGGACTAAAATGTTGCAATATTGCCCCCCCCCCCCCCCCCCCCCTTTTGGGTTAACTTGTACTTTTAAAATAGCTTCCTCTCAGTCTCTGTTACAAGCAGCAGACCCAGCATTAACAGTATACTTGTGGTACTTTGAAGCAGCATGAATATAACAGTTGTTCTGGACATTCACTACACTGCAAAGTTGTTGTTTTTTTTGACAAAGCTGATCCACATGCTAATGATCCACTCAAAATGGACTTGTATCCACTTTTGCACCCTGGCCCACCTGCTGGAAACCACCAACATAGATAAATCAAAGATAAAAGGGATCGCGGTCACTGATTTTTCAGCACAGACAGCATCCTCACATCCTGTCCCTCAGCTCAGTGTACCTGACAAATGTCCAACTCTCTGACCATGGTGGCTGCATGGTGAAAAAAGATAGATGCTTCAGGTCACACTGACAGGAATGGAGCGCGAGCCTATTCAGACCCAGAGCAGCCAGAATGCATATTAAGTTCCAACATTACCACTCAGTGCCAGCAGATACTGAAATGCACACAGTGCCATTGCAGCATGTTCATTCTGTGTAATGTTCATCATAGTGACAAACTACACACAGCTACAATAACACACACAAAGAGACATGCACACAATGATTTTAGTCACTTATGGGGACATCACATAGACTTATATTCATTTCCTGAAGCTTTACCCTAACTCTAACCGTAACCACTACCCAAAATTCAGTTGTTTTCTGATTGGAGACATGGCTTTTGTTGTCTATTGGACAAAAATAGCCTATGTCACAAACACACTAACAAGACTATCAACACACAGACTCCATGACAGTTGACTCACACATACTTCATATTATACTATGAAGTAAGAAAGAGCTCCAGTTTTTATCAGTGAGATTGTATGTGTGTGTGTGTGTGTGTGTGTGTGTGTGTGTGTGTGTGTGTGTACTAACTCTTGTTCTTGCGCAGCAGGGCAGAGGTGATCCAGGGTTCTGTTTGGACCATCCTGCAAGAGGGCACGGTCTTGTCCTCCACGGATGACGATGTGATCACCATGGAAATGCTTGGCAATTGTTCAATCCAGTGTGGAAATACTATCAAAACACTAAACAGATATGCGGAGCTTGTGGGGTTCAGGTAACTGTCATTAGATGGGTTTCCAATCCCAGAGTTCACTTCAAATGTTCACATCCAACTAAACCAATCAATCTTGAAATGGTGGGAAAGTGACCAACCAATCAAAAGGCACCGTCTTCTCTGGCTTTTTTTTTTTCTTCTTCTTCTTCTGTGACTGTGGTTTCTAAGGCAACCAACTGGTGTACAGGCAGCTTTTCTCTGAAGTAAAAATATAAAAGATGTAATCTCTTGTCTTCTGTGGAGTTACACTATAGATAAAGATCTTTCATTCTACATATATATTCTGTTTCTCTGTGGGTCTAGGGAGTGGGGAGAAATACCATATTTGGTTAGTCTGGTTAGTCTTTTGTTAGGTTGGTTCTGGCAGTTTCATGCATTCTTTCTGTGTGGTGGAGGTTTGCACGGCTCTTGATCGCTAGTGACTAATATTTTAAGAGACAAACATGAAACATTAGCCGTTCCTCTATAGTGTATTAACGAGTGGCTACTCTGATTAAAAGTTTAAGTTAAATGTCCAAGGGGTGAAGGCATAGACTCTACTTGCTTATGCTAGTATGTTCGTCAGACATCTTGGCAATAATCCAGGACAGGGTTCAATGTGTAGAATGCAGCTAAAATTTTCAGGTATTTCCATTACTAAGACTTGATGGCCAGTATGATTCCAAGAAATATGTTATTCAGCTTTTTCCTCAAAGACTACATGTAAAACACATTAGCTAGCTTTCAGTCAAGTCTGTGCTAACCAGGCTCGCCCAGCATACTGCCAGGTGGGTTGAGCGAGGTAGTGTGACAGAAGGGGTGGAAGAGAAGGAGGTGGAGGGGAGTTGGGCTTCCAGCTGCCTGTTTTTACCCCATCCCTTGTGCTAAAAATACCTCCAATTACTGGCACTTGGGGGCAGTGGGGTGGGGGGTACACTGGAGTAGGACAGTGTAGAATGATGTTAACACTCCGATTAATCCAGTGACACACACAGCCCTCCACTGGCAACGTTAGAGAGCCAGAGCTCCACGATGCCTGTCTGTATTCTGGTCACTCAGCTCCCCCTTCTCTCGCTTACAGCAGGTGACTGGCCTCTGCCATGGTGAGAAGAGGCCCTTTTAAAAAGCCAGACAAAACTGTAATCGCCATACACTATACTATATATATTAATTCCGTAACAACTAACAGTTGCACAAACACATGTAAACAAACCAGTCCACTACAACGTGTCGATTTCACACAAACGTGATGATTAAAATAAGTTTCTCCAACTGGATATTCATATATATTGCAGGACTGTTTGCAGGAGCGAAGTGATGAATTTTTACAAGCACGGACACTGGTGCTCAGTTGCACAACTCTTTCGCGTGGCTGTAGAACTAGTATATCTGATTAAATACCAAATGTTTCCCCGTGTTGAAGAAATACACAGGAAAAGCCGCTGACGGTTTATAGTATTTCCAAAATCCGATATTGTCTTCTGTTTACCAAATCGTAACTCGATCCAAGAAGTCAGCCTCTGAGGTAATCACAATGAAGTAAAATCACAAACAACGTCTGAACTGCAACGAACCAAAACTTGACACTCGTCTCGAAGTAAACTGCGGAAACACAATCCCGTGAAGTTCCTGAGCTTGCTCTACGACGCCTTTGATCGCCTCTTGACGCGACTCTTCCGTCTGATTCCGATCTTTTTTCTCACACAGTATCCTCATTTACTCGTCCCTCTCAAAATTGAGGGAGATTTGTTATTCCTTCAAGATGGAAACCTTCGCAAGGGCCATTTCGACTCATGTTTCTCACCCGTTTCCCTTTCTATGCTTCTCCGTTAGACGGAATCTGTGCTCCACTCCCACACTGCTCCCCCACCCTGCCATGGGGACTATACCATATGCCTGTGGCAGGGGTCGGAGCTGGTCTGCCTGGCGCAGCGTCACACAGTACTGGTAAAATCAAAAAAGATACACATAACTTGGTGTGAATAAAATTTCACGAGGAATTTGATATCAAATAACACTCAGAGGCCGACTGATTTTATGGAACATCATCAACAAGTGAGTTATGTTAACAGTAACCGTCCGTCTGACCGCAGTAGTCTGTTCCAGGCAGACCTCTCCTGTCCTGTCCATTTATAGTAACAGCGGCATATATATACTGGAACTTTATATACACGCGTGCATGGGCAACCTTTTCTTGAACCGTTGATATAACTGTGTTCAATAAACTCTGAAAAAGACGATTTGATATATACTTAAAACCACTTCCTACAAGGTCAATGATGGGTATTTTCTTAAATTATTAGTCTGAAACTTGACAATAACATAAAATACACTGAAGGCATTTTCTAAAGGTTTACAAAAACATAGCTTACGTTGTATGGATTTAGAACGTAGGGTCTGAAAAATATATTGTGGCCTGTTTTCTACAAGCTTATTGTGCAATGTTTATGGAGACCAGGGCCTGAGGGAAGGGACAAGACAGAGACCTATTGATGAACGCCATCAAAATAAAGAACTGCTTTCAGGGGACGAAGATTAAGGCAGCAGACACAAACATTAATTGTGGCAGTTTACAATATTCGAATCTTTAATGTGACTGACAAATGACAGACCAACAATTAAATAAGCAGTTGAATTAGGTTTTATTATTGATACCATTTAACACATAGAGGTGTGTTCATTCAGTCTTTCAAAATATTTCAACTTATCGGTACTCATATAAACACAGCCTCTACCTTCACTCAGCAAACACACTCTTCGGGCTCTGTTGCTACCCGACGCTAAGGCAGCTGCAACTCAGTTGGCTACATAAAGCCCCATCCCTGGCTGTAATTGGGTAGCGGATGGATCAGTGGGAGGGGCGTTGGGCTTAGTTTCTCTGTGTCTCTTCTCACGATGCAAGGCAGGAATGACGCGGAAATAGTTTGACGATGTCAGGTAGAACTGGAAAGAGGGAGGGGGAGACCTAGGGGTGGAGATAAAGCCGGGGAGCGGGGGAGAGAGCGGAGCAAAAGGCTTCCGTAAGCACATGGTCACTAAGTGAGTCTCTGCAGCTGAGATGTGTGTCTTCTCCTTACAACCCAGCCAAAGCTAAAAGTTGTTACTGTTGCTATCCGAGCATTCCAGCTAAATCAGGCACAATGCTGCCTGGGAACAGCTCAGCACACAACAGTGTCATAAACCAGCTGACAGCTCTTAAAGGAAAATTCACCCTCAAATACAACTCACTGCACTGGGAAATGTGTGTCACTTGAGTTCTTTTTCTTTATTGTGATTTTAATCTTAACCCTGTGCAGACTAATCAGTCAGTAATATGTAATAAAAAGTGACACCGAAAAGTCAACTAAAGCTTGCTTGCTGTACAAAGGCATGGTCTCCCATGATAATCCTGGATTAATTTTGGTGGACAGGACTCAAACAGTCCTCTCTCTCTCTCTCTCTCTCTCTCTCTCTCTCTCTCTCTCTCTCACACACACACACACACACACACACACACACACACACACACACACTTAACAGGTTCTTCTATTGCCTTGACTATTTGCTGCAGCAATTTCCATCTTAATTGCCATACTGAACTATGCTTTAAGCAGTCCACATTTTTTAGATAATATTTGATATGACACACTAATATTGTACATGAAGCCCATATGATGGTTAAGATGCAGCAAAAACAAATTTGGTTAAAATGAGCTGGTGTAATTTGGAAATATTCATTTTTAATTAAATGTTTTTAGTTTAGAAAACTGAGCTAAATTCCAACACAATGTAGTTACTGCATTCCAGCTTTGAAAGGTATATTTGACTCCAGTTTCTGCAGCCTTTCTTGATAATCTACTCAACTTCCAGGCTGCAGGACCCATGGCTTAAAGCACTGTCCACTGAGCATGTCACAAAGGAGTAGTGCACGTACACACACACACACACACACACACACACACACAGGTCTACTGGAAGACAAGGGATGGTGTCATGTTTTTTAGTGACTTTCTGTATGGTTGCCACCCTTGGGGCTTTGGTCCACACAACACTGAACTCTGCTGAAAGGTTTAAATACAGTGCTCAGTGCAAATGCCAGTATAGTCATTGGATATGGAGGTCTATCACTGACACCAGATATGGATTTGGTGCCACTTTGTATGGAGAAAAATATAGTTTACAACCTTAACCAAACAAGGGGACAGTTTTCTCAAAAAACACATGAAAATCTTGAATGAGGAGGTGCGAGTAACAGCTTTCATTGAACAAAAATCATCTCCTGTCCATCACATTCAAAAAGCAATCCAGCACATCTCCACTTGAAAGATGAACACATTTAGAACTGAGTCAGTGCAGACGTTGTATTCGAAGACAATTTGACACATTGTTTATGCCAAAAAAAGGCAATTTCACCTGTGCATGCATACAAATTTGGATTTTCTATCAAGTGTATATTTCTCCATGGCAAGGCATGCCAGATACAGAACAGATACAAAACCAACTGGTTGCAAGAAGGTGGCTGGGCACAGAAATACAGAAAAACAACAAGACATAACTGTACTTTTCAGTCGCCCATTGTGTACCATATGTCTATTTACACTGAAGAGAAACATGGAGTATACTGCAGTTCTCTTCTCCCTGCCATGCATAACCCACAATTATCTCAGCTCCACAATTACAGACAGATGAGTAACAGGTGAACAAGTATGTGTGTGAATGTGCTAGGGATGACAGGACATTCATGTAGTATAAACGGATGACTGGTAAAACTGTTAGTGCCGCTAGTTTCTCTGCTAGTTGTAAAGAGATTTGTTCACGAAAATGATTACACTGTATCATAAAGGCCTTTCAGTACAAATTATTATTAGTTGTTTTTGAGATATATGCTACATACTTTATACATTGTAACAGACAAACAAACAGGACATGAATAAATAAAGTGCAACATTTGCATCTAAAAATCATTGAACTAATATTCTATCACCTATCTATTTAAGATAATATGCATGTTGACTCAATGTCCTGTATAGAAATCACATTTCATTCAAATTAGTTTCAGTTTTACAATACAACACAATACAAATTGATTTCAAATCATTACTTGAATTTATATTCTTAAATTTAAATATAGATAATATTTATATTGATAAATATATTATCCATGGACGACTGCAATTTGCAGTAATAAATGAATACACACTGGTGCATATACAAAATAAGTACTTAATGTCTTTAAAGCTCTTTAGTGCAAGTTGTCATAACATGAACATCAGTATCTAAACCCATTTGTCTGAGGTTTTGCCTTTATTTTTTTTTATTGATTTTGGCATTTTGATATATATAGAGTGTGTGTGTGTGTGTGTGTGTGTGTGTGTGTGTGTGTGTGTGTGTATATGCAGACTAACACATACACACACACACACACACACACGTCTGTCTATATACATATATACATAAGTACATATATGTGTGTGTGTGTGTGTGTGTGTGTGTGTGTGTGTGTGTATATATATATATATATATATATATATATATATATATATATATATATATATATATATATATATATATATAAAAGAACTTTTAAACCTCATATCCTGCATCAGTGCATTGTTAGGTAGTGGTACATATATTGCATTGGCAGAAAAGGAGTTTCTTAATAGTGGACTTTAACAGGCTCTGGGATTTGATGCAGTCATTTCCTGTTGTCTGCACAACCGATTTTCTTTCTCACTGTATTGATAGTTGTGAAACGCTGAAACGGCTATATTACTAAACATGTGAATAAACGTTAGTAATTCCCTTTACAGAGTAACTGACTGGCTTCCACTAAATTGCGTTCAGCTGTACTAACGACCAGACAACAGAGATTACAATGGTAGTAAGAGGAGGCAAGCAGACTCTGAAACTCACGTGCCTTGCAGCAAAATTCCACCCGGCAACTATACACTGTACCATGGCAACAGTACTGCCATTGGTCCCCGGTGCGTTTTCAAATGACCAATGGGATGGCCAGCCGCGGGTGATGCTTGTTGCTAGGTAAACATGATGCAGAGGGAAGACAGAGGAGCAAAATTATCATGCTGCTACTGCAGGGTGCTTTCAGCAAGGAGTGGAGGAGCACTTCATACTCGGAGATACCCTTCTCACTTGGCGGTGCCAGAGAGACAAAAACCAAACGAAGCAGGAATGACACAGACAAGAAGAATAAAATACAAGACTGGGTTAAAGCATGTGGGAATGGTGCTGCCCATACGCTTGCCAATGTTTTACATGCACAAATGCCATAAATGTTCCACATGCACAAATACCATAAATGTACATTAAGCTAGCCAGGAGAGAAGGTTAGCTTAAAACACTCAAAGCAGTTTAAATAATCAACTGTAAAAGGCCATATAGTCTGTAGTAATGTATTACAGTTAACAGCATCAATACACAAATAAATTAGTAATAACAATAATAATTAATGCAGAATGGAAAGAAAAAAGGCATGACATGCAGCAAAGGGCCACAGGTTTGAGTTGAGCATGGGCCACTGCAGTGAGGACACAGCCTTGGTATATGAGGTGCATGCTCTACCAGGAGAGCTACCTGTGGGCACCCCTCAATATTTTGTTTCAACTGTAGCTTACACTTTCCAGACCTGAACCGTCTATGACCTCATTCATGGACCTACGGTTACTACATAATCCAAGCAATTAATTCTCACGTTTGTCATAATCATTTGAGTAGGATGTATTTTTGTGTTCATAAATGTACATCAAATATCTAGCTATAGAGTGTGTGCATGTGTGTGTATACACACTTGTGTGTGTATACAGTATATAGTTATGCAGCGTCCCCAGTTAACTCTGACTGTGATGTGAACCTACATACACATTACATCCTCCTGCTGCACATCCTCAGTGATCAATGAAAAAAGTGGCTGGTGACTCCAAATGGAGTAGACATGTGGCTATCTACAGTGGGAGCTAGCAGCCACAAGAAGCACAGAGCAGAGGAAACAAGCCATTCCAAACTGAAAGAAAAGGGGCAAGAGTTACAATGTTTGACCAATTCATATCAGACTTTGTTCAGACAAATTCTTGCTCGAACAACTTTTTCAAATACCTGCCACATCCATGGACTCATGGTAAGATGTAATGTACATTTACTCAATACTGTACACTGTAGTTAAATTCTATAACACTTGCACTTCCTTGAGTATTTCAATTTTTGCTCTATTACACTTTTACATCACTACATTTCAAATTAAATTATCCTTTTTAACACTGGCCCCCAAATGCTGACACCTTTCCGGTGTCACCATCTGACCTTTACGCCCGCTTCATGCAGTGATTCAGCTGTGTGGAGGTCAGACAGTAGGTTGTATTTGAAATATTTCTCATAAGCTCTCTTTTTCTCATTCTCTACACAACTACTATTGGCACTTTTCACATGAACAACCAAGTGCAGCACTATAAATGTCTTCCAGGGGTGACTGTCACGGATGAAAGATTATCAAAGTACATGGAACTAACATAAATGATTGTTTGAAAACAGCATTTGTTAAAAATTAAAACATATACACATTTTTCTGAGAGCTTTCTAGTTACTTTTGTTATGAATTTTTCAGGTCAGAGATGGTATTTGAATACACAAAGTTACGTTTTGATCGAGACAATTGATTTGAATCCCAAAGAATAGTGAAGTAATCACATTTGAGTGGGACACAGTTGGTCAATACCTGACTGTAACCCTAACCCATATCCACAAATTGACCAGATAACACAACTGTGTGCTTTTCCACTATGAGACTGACATTTTAGTTTTTTTTCTGTGAACTGTCTCAGCAGCTACTGGATGTATGGACATGGAATTTGATACAGACATTTATTTTCCCCTCAGGATGAACTATTGTAACTTTGATGATCCTTCGATCTAGCGCCACCATCTCATCAAAATTTTAATCTGTCCATTACCTGCAAATAATCACATTCCTGTCAGCCTCAGCTGCACTTTGCGTTCACTGGTTACTGTGTTAGCAGGCTACCAAATGGTGAACATACATTAGCACGCTAAGATGGTCAACATGGTAAACACTATACGTGCTAAACATTTAATGGTTTTGATAATGGTGGTGGAGCGTGTTGTCTAACACGTCACTCCTAAATCCCCCAGAGGTGTTCAGTTGGGTTGACATCCAGTGACTGTGAAAGCCATAGCATATGATCTGCATGATTTTTACACTCAAACCTGTCTGTGTGTTCTCTAACTTGAATGGAAGCATCTGTATTTCAGTGTTCTATTATTTCACAAAAGACATCAGTAACCATCAATAATGGTTATGAAGACATTTGGGGACTGTGATGTGTTGATACTGTATGGCACATAGTCAATAACATGCACATACACATAAGTTTTATAGATAGTGTAGGCTTTTATACGTACAGTAAGTACTCTAAGACCATAAAGTTGTCCACTTATAGCACATTTGTCGTGCACCAATATATTTGAATCAATATATCAATACTTCAAATTATGTTTTTTGTGAAATGTATGTTGGATGCTGGCGTACACAGTCTGGCCTTAGTTTTCGGTCAGAAAACTGCAGCTAGTCCAGAGAGTTTTGTTCTTCTTCTTTATTAGTTCCACACATGAACAAGGTGCAGGATGCGTTGTATTGCTTTATGTTGTGGTTTCCTGAAGTATGGAATAAATAAACAATACAGCTATTAATATGTCTGTGATATAAACACCCGAATGGTAGCACACAAAGAACGCAGTAAAACAACAACTTTGGTCAAATAATACTTCCTAATGGCCGCACGGGGGCGCTTCAGGCTGCACCATTACAATCTAACACACAACGTAACGTAAATATCGTCAGATATTGCAACCATCCATGTATGAAACACTCAACCATAACAGATTCATATGGTTAGAACACATATATGGATAAAGATGGACGTATTACTGGCCCGTAGCAACATACGTCACTTAGAAAAAACTCTGTAGGCGAGAACGTGCATCAGGTATGGTGGCGCGTTACAACACATAATAAACAACAGATGCAAACGTACTTTGTACTCATGCACAACAGACACAAATAACGACGTGGATGGCCACAACCCGGTTGTTTAGCGCTGTCTCTACTGAACAAGACGTGCGCAGCACGCTACACATAACTTATCTGTCGTCCTTCGGGACTACTCGGGTCTTTCCGGTGATGTTCGGTGATGCGACGGTGACGCCCCAAACTCAGCAGAGCAGGGAAGTTTGCACATTTTTGTACATGTATTCTCTTTGTCCTACATATATTATAATGGAGTATCAACAACATCTACCGTGAACACATTCCATTATCCACATACTCTAGTGAAGTAGCACATCATCACTCAAACAAAAAAATGTGAATTTACATGATAAAAGTCTTTGACAGATTTATAAAAGCATATTAAATCCGGTCCCCATCAAACCAAGGACAAACACATAAAAACTACAGTAAGAGTAAAGGTAACATTTATTATTATCCAAGCATCACATAGTCAGCCAGCAAACACTTCCTTTAAAATAGTGTCTGTAAAAAATAAATAAAAAATAAATAGTGAGGAATTCTTGCCAATTACTATAGACAATAACATGTCAATTCCATACTGTATATGACTTGACAAACCCAACTACAAACCTGTATTTGGAACTAAAGCATTCATACTGATAAATGTGTGTCAGCCTTTCTTCTCTCTGGGGCTAGTCTGGAAGTCCTTAGGTCTTAAAACAGCAATCTGGGAAGATGTGCTGGCTTAAATGCGGGGAAAAGCAGTGCTTTACCTATCCACCATCTAAATATTTTTGTTACCAAATGTAACTAAACTAATGTGATTTCTGCAACAGTTTGTAAAGGCATACAAGTAGACCTAATGAGTCATGCACTGACTGTAGATGCATTTTACATGTATTTAGACCAACTACTTTCTGCATTAGAAATCGAAGGAAAACACAAATGAGTCTGACAACAGACACCCACCAGATCATTCAACACTAGCACATGATGAAAAAAAAACTGTATAAATCAGATCAACAACACGTCATGTTAATTGATGCAGAAACATGGTGCCAACATTAGCTTCATCACTGTTATAGAAAAAGGTTCAACTGGGTCACTGTTCTGCTGTTACAGCCAGTCCATATGAGCCTATGCAACTTTGGTCCAGCTGTAGTCAAGAATGGAATAACGTCCACACACACAGAGTGCAAACATATATATACAGCCACTGTTGCCAGGCGAGACATAGTCTGGTTCAGTGCAAGACCCAGAAATAGTCACAGTAAGGACAGGTGGAGGGGTCACATGCCCCCCCAGAAAAAAAAAACACACATACAAAAAGAGAAAGACAGACTGAAATAAACTAAAGAGAGGCTTTATCAGAAAGAGCATGTGAAGTCTATCACATTATGACTGATAATGTTGTTTGCCTTTTAGTGTGTTATGTTATTTAGATGTTAGGACAATGTTTGTGAGACAAAACAGACATTTGCACATTAATATTTTGTCTCATGACTCATTCCTCATAGTTTGAGCTCCTGTGTGTATGAATGACTTAATGTCAATGGTCACATGAACACCTAACACTTCATTCATACTAGTTGATTCAATACATTTTGTCTTCTCTGCTCCTGACATCAGCATAGTAGAATAAATTCAAATATGTGTAGATAAATGGATGGATTATGGATTAGGCATGTATTGGTTCAAAACAAGGTTAACTCAAACTCATGATTCTCAAAAACACAAAGTAAACAAAGATAAAGTCACAAAAAAGCATTGGAGTCTGCTCAGTTCTCATTGGGACAATAACATCTGATAAACTATGAAAATGTATATAAAACCTGATAATATTAAGGTAGGTTCACTCCAATTTACAAAAAACATTTGCTCACATTGCCTCTAATGATAACTAAGTCACAGATGGTTCTGTTGGGATATGACTCTTTCTTCTGAGTCATATTCTGAACTCAGTCTGAATGCAGCTGAAGGGTTAGTTAAGTGTAATCAGACCTAGTTAGTAAGATGTGTTGTCTGAATACATGGGAAATTAAAAGTGTTTATAAGTATTCTGAATGCCCACACAAGAAGGTGGAGAGAAAAAAAAGCCATCTAAGAGAGGGAACATGATAATGTTAAAATATAATAACAGCTAACAGCGCACATTTTCAGAAAGCCTGTCCTGAAAGACATTCATAGTGTTGCACTTGGTTGTTTATATGAAAAGTGAAAGAAATGGTTGCATCAAGAATGAAAAAAATAGAAAAAAAAAGCTGGACAGAAGTTCAAACTCTGGCTCCTTTCTCAACTTAGAACGATGGCCTATCACAGTGTGAAGTGGGTGTGAATGTTGGATCATTGATTTAAGAAAGCAACATCCAATGTCACAAAGGTGTGAGAGTTTCTGAACCATCTGACATCTGACGGAGTACACTGGCTCTTTTATACATTTCACTTAGAATTTTAGTGGTCACAGCAGTTAAAATCAATGGTCACACAAACTATCTTAAACAGGTTTTCTGCTTTCACTTCAAGTGAAAAGGCAACTGCTTTTTTTTGCTTACAATTCAATGAACACCTCCTTTTGATTCTCACACATCAAATGGTACTTGACTGATTAAATATTAACGCTTCAACTCCTCTCAGTGCTTCAATTGCAACTGTAATTCTCAACATGAGCATGCACTCTTAAATGTTCTTCAGAAATATATTTATTGTTATTGATGCGTTCTTATATGATTTGTATACAAACAGACACCCACAATAAACCACAGCTGATATACTTACAGTATATTTCATTGTAACAGTTTGCAAATGAAAACTGGGAAATTATGTCATTTCATTTATTAGAGTGCAACAACGCAACTGGGACTAATGTGTTGTGTGTATGAGTTTTCCCCTCCAGTGATGCAGTGGAGGTGTGGCCAGGCAGTTTGGTGGGCAGACGGCACGCCTGAAACTCATCCACTGATTTTCTCTCCATTTAAGCGGCATGGTGGAGATGTGTCGTTGTCAGATTGTCTCAGCTTTTTGCAAGACTTTCCAGCCCTTTGTCTTATGTGTTAGAGAGTGTTCCAATTCTTGTTCCTATTGCCTGTGTGCATACTCCATTAGAAGTTGGTTTGTTTATCCCTAGATTGTTTCTCTAGTTATTCGCTTGTTACTAGTTTTGTGTGTTTTCTTACCTGCTAGCCACAGTGTTGTTGAGTGTTTTGTTAAAGGGCTGTTTTTGTGTCTGAGGTCATGTTTTTGTTTGTTGTTATTTGAACTATTGTATAGGGGTTTTTTTTGTTAATGTTGTTAATAAACTGTTTTGGTTTTAACAGCTCCCTGTGCCTTGTTTCTGCCCCTTGGATCCTGTTGAAAGAAAAGAAAATTCTAAACGTAACATCAACAAAATGAGGGGGCTGTGTTTTTAAGACAAGAAAGACAAGTCTGAAACACCGGTCAGCAGCAATGTTCACACTTTACACACATACAGCATATCTGTGTGCTGTATATCTGTTTATATAGAACAGGGGTGTCAAACTCAAATACACAGTGGGGCAAAATTAAAAAAATTCTTCCAAGTCCAGGGCCGGACTGGTTCTATGTTTATTGAAAACTGATTGAAATGACCTTATTGCATATATTGAACATGGATCTAACACAGCCAATAAGTATTTGCCTATTCTTATGACTTTATCTGAAGCTTTCCATAGTAATTTCAAATGAAAACATTCCAACTGGCCAACAACAGCCAAAAAATAATTTCCTTCAAAGAAAAACCAAACATGCCCAGTGGTAGCAAGACAAGAGTGCAAAAAGTCAACATATATTAAACCTTAGCTTGCTGCTCTCTGATGCACACTAGTCTAAGCCAGATACTTGAACCTGGAACTAACAAAGTTTATAAGACCATTTTTATCTATAAACAACAACATTAAACATTAAATACAAGAAAAATCAGTTGCATTAATTTCTTATGGCTCTTCACGCAGCTTTTCCAGAGTAATTAACCTATCATGGTGTTTTGTTTCATAGTGTCTTCTTGAATGGAACAGTTACACAGCAACCAAGACAAGAGCCGGTGTTTGGGATCGCCGCCCTCAACTGACATCAAGCCGAGAAACATCACCTGTGCCCTGATCTTTGTCTGACACTGAAATGGACATAAAGTCAACACAGTTAGCACAACAAGTAACAGTAAAGAACATACGTTGCTAACGTCAGCTAGTCATCACAATGAACTTTACAAGATGCCTGCAAAATCTGTCAAAGATATCTATCAACGATGTTCATCGTATCGTGGATGCCCACTCCCCTGCTCCGAAGAGCAAACGGGAAAAAGGGTTTCGTCTCTACATCTCTAGTTACGTTCACCAGTACGAGGATAAGTGATTTATTGGTGATGTTATGTGACTAGCTGACGTTAGCAATGTGCTAATTTTTTAGTTTTGTGTTTGCTTCGTATGTTCTTTACTGTTACTTGTTGTGCTAACTGCGTTGACTTTATGTCCATTTCAGTGTCAGACAAAGATCAGGGTACAGGTGATGTTTCTCGGCTTGATGTCAGTCGAGGGCGGCGATCCCAAACACCGGCTCTTGTCTTGGTTGCTGTGTAACTGTTCCATTCAAACAGTGTTGGCACTGCGTTTGCTGCTAAAACCCGTCTACCTTTGGGGGTATTTCGAATTTGGGCATTTTCGAAATGTCGGCTGCATACCTTCGTATGCTGAGTTACCGAAAATCCCGTCCTGCATATTTTCTACAGCCACTGTGCACGAAGTTCGGTGTCCTTCGGGAAGCAGTGGAAGCTAAGCTCGCTGTTATAGCGACTTGAGCCGGCACAAAGTGGCACACAACAGTGCTCATTAGAGCCACCCACCGTCTTCTGGAACTTAAAAGTCCCTCTCACATTATACTTCGTCTTCTTTCGTGGATGTTGAGTCATTTTTCATTCCTTGTATTTATTTTAGCGCTGTTTTGACTGGAGAGGGAAGTAAACCGGAAACTGGTTTGCCGATTTCAGGCGGAATCGGAAGTACGTCACGAGGCTTGCGCACAGAGCCTATTGAGTGAATGACATCACAGGCTGGGAAATATATATCGCTATCATGATAACATGAGAGAATTCCTGCGGTAGGTAGTATGGCCTTATGATAACTGATAACAGCTCAATGTCCTTACTGGAGAGTTGTTCAACCAGAGTTACACTATCTATCATTAGCAATTACTGTCAGGCCTCCTCCCTTCCTCTTACAATTCTTTGTCCTGCCTGCCTGCATCATCTTCAAACCATCCAACACTGTCTTAGTGTCCATAGTTAGTGCAGTTAGTCATGTCTCCGTGAAAAGCATAATGCTATGCTCGCGGAATTCACTCTGGTGCCAACTAAGCGCTGCTAGTTCATCGATTTTTTTGGAAAGAGATCTCACATTACCCATGATGCTCGAGGAGAGGACTTGTTTGTAATGTTACCTTCTCTGGCGCAGATTCCCAGTCTCTTCCTCCTCAGCTCACAAGGAACATTAGGTCTATTCCCAGGGAATACTGCCATGTTACAGAGCACTAGCAGGCCCATGGCTTCACTTGGGATCCCCATACAGTAGAAAGACCAGGACAAACTCATTGTGTTTAGTGTCCACAGTGCACAGACAAGTTATAAAAGAGTAACTGCACATCTGAAATACTAAAAGAAGGCTGCCACTCAGGGCAGTGGAAGTATGATAAGTATGACAATACGTGCAACATGTGCAAATTTAGCATGATGCAGCATATTTACTGTATCAATCCTCACTTTCATACAAATGTCGACCAGTATATGTAGCATAATGTAGCATATTACATTATTCTCAATTACATATAATTCTTGTGCTAAAATGTAACTTTTTAAGTTAACCTTTTAATTTTTACAATTCTTGTTTCACTCTTGTATCACCAATATAAGCAATTCTGAATCTAATTTCTATTTTTCGATCATCCAATCACGTTTCCTGAGAACACAGATCACAGCACACCAGTGAAATGCCAGCATGGGAGACTAGGGTCAAAAAAATACAACCACCCCACTAATGGTTAAAACTATAAATCAACACAAAAATAACAATTACCAATTACAGCAGTATAATGTTCCATCCATTTGGATCGATGTACTGATTCAGTGATTAACAATGCAATATCGTTGATGGAAAGTGAAAATATTTATCTATATCATTATCTTTAAGATGCACCTTTGTTTTGAAATTCCCATGGCATGTCTGTGTCACCATTTTCATCCGAGTGCACCTCCCTCCAAACATTCAAACAGTGCTAGAGCCAGGCAGACAATGGCAAGCAGACAAAAAAAAAAGACAATTCAATCAAGTTATTACCAGATAAAATACTCAGGAAACATGACAAAACTGGCTGGGCATCTGAAAAACAGGCACTGACCATCGCGTTAGTGTTAATCTGCCAGATGCCACCTGCTCACCAGTTTTGACCAGCTTGTTTCCACAAAAACTGAACTACATCTAAGAGTAATGAGTATCAATTCAATTCAATATTCCTTTATTTGTCTCGCAAGGGGAAATTCCAGAATACAGCAGCATCAGTAGAGCAGATTGATATAAGAAGTGCATGCAAATTAGAAACATCAGAATATATACAAAAGAGTGAGAAATTTTAAATAAAAAAAAATAAAAAAAAGAAAAAGAAAGAAATTGTAAAAATTGTAAGAAATTGTAGATAGTATTTACAGACTGTTATGTACATGTTTTATTGCACAGCTTATTAGCTACCATTTCATATTTCAGTTGCATGAGGCCTTACAGTGTTGTTGAGAATGATTGTTTTGTGAGCTACTTCATTGTCTGCAGCCAAAATATGCAATCCCATTGAGACAGCACTTCAGTGTAACGCATATAGAGTCTCTACAATTTTGAAAGACTATCAGTAATCAGTTGTGCCTTGTTTACATGTACACTGCAGTCGCTGACTTCAAAGGCTGCTGCATTTTTTGAACATACATGAGATTTCTCAAATTTGGCATTTGTTAGTAGTCTAGTCAGCTATTGTGTTTGTGTAATTTGTGATGTTTGGATACTGTAGAGTCAGCTTGAGCAATTTTGTAATACTTTTTTGTTTTTGAGATGTGATGTATAATAACTGGTCAGCTTGATGAGTTACTAATGTAGATTTACAGGAGTTAGTTTTTGGATGTTTTTTTTAAGAGATGACAAATATAAAGGATTGTGTTAAATTGGCACATGATGTCATCTCATATCAATCGAAATCCTATTGTGCCAGACTTTGTGATATCAACAAATATTGTATTATCTTCCAAAGAATCGCTGTAATGTTGTATCGTGATTAAACTTTTTATACCCTTATACACCATAAACCACCATGTTCTGAACAGGCATATAACTCCCTGGATAAAGATGGCCTCACCAGGGTGGCAGCCAGTTACAGTGACTCTAACCTCATCTTTTTTCTAGTTTGTTTTTATGTTTCTGTGTCTTTCTTTCATCACCAGTCTCAGTTGATCTTGTGCATGTATGGATGTACAACTAGTGAGACTAGTGATGAGCTTTCTCCCTTTTGGAATTTGTAAAACATTTTGGGAGATCCACTGAGCCACAGCTCCATTGTTTACACACAGGAACAGCTGTTGGCATTCTGCGACACAATGATACTCTCAGTGGACAGACTGGAGATCCCGCAGAAATAACAGAAATAAAAAGGAAGAGAGGATGCAGAGCTGGAGTGTAGTGCCATAAGAAGAAAAGATGGTATAAACCGTCCATACTACCTCTCATTATGGGGAACATGAAATCTCTCCCTAACGGTAACTAATGGTGCTAACCAGACTGCAAAGGGAGTACCAGGAATGTAGCATGATGTGCTTCACAGAGACGGGGTTGAATGAACTCAATCCATATGCGCATGTTACTTTGGATGGCTTTCAACTGCTGAGAATGGACCGGAGAGCATGAGAGACATAGAGCTGGTAGCTGTTAGCATTTGGCCATACTTGAGGTTTCGCATGACATCGTGATAACAGTGTACATCCACCACAGGCTGATGCTGCAGCGGCCCATGAACTTTTTCACACTGTGGTCTCACAGCTGCAGACATCGCACCCCCAGTCCCTCCTCATCCTCTCCGGAGACTTCAGTCATGCTTCCCTGTCTTCAATTCTCCTCACTTTCACCCAGTATGTTCAATTTCACACCAGAGAAAATAAAACCTTGGACTTACTGTATACAAACACAAAGGACACTAACAGTTCTTCACCCCTGCCCCCACTGGGAGGCTCTGATCACAACCTGGCTCATCTGCTCCCTGTCTACATACCTGTGGTGAATAAACAACCATCAACCGCAACGTATGTGAGAACATGATCTGATGAGTCCAGTATGGCACTGAGAGACTGAACGCATCCAGTGTGACACTTCTGTGTGGAAAACACTATGCCTATCAGGTAGGTACGGTGTTTCCTAAATAAACCCTGTGTCTCTACTAAATGAGAAGAAGAGGGTTTTTAGATCTGGGGACAAAAATGAGCAGAAGAGGGTGCAGAGGAAGCTGAAAAGGGAGATAAGCTACAGGAAGAAGCTGGAGGAGTCCCTTGAGGGGAACAACGACAGAGAGGTCTGGAGAGGCCTGAAAACCATCTCTGGCCATACCAGTGACAGTGGAAGGGGTCCAGAATCTGGAGACTGGGGATAGGCAAATTAACTGAATCTGTTTCTCAACAGATTTGATTCTACCATTTATTCCAATGGCTGTCACCGTTGAAATTCAGAATAATTTAATATAGCAAAGTGTTGTTGATCACAAACCTGCTTTGCACTACTGTTATGTTTTAACATTTGCTAAAGTCAATGTCACCTGTGCAAAAATCTTTGCAATATTACATATTTTTCTACCGTGCAATAGTAGAAAAAACACTGTATTTTTTTTAATCCATACCTGACTCATGTGCAATTCAAAATTTTTCCTTTGTTCTTTGAGAAACTGAGCCATCCTTTCTTAAGGCAATAGCATTCTTTTACCCTTCTATATAATGTATACACACACACACACACACACACACATATATATATTTAATTTAATATTTAAATTATATATATACTAGGGGTGGGACTTTAACGCGTTAATTACGATTAATTAATTACAACAAAAAAAAATGCGTCATCAAGCATTTAATCGCAGTA
This sequence comes from Chaetodon auriga, assembly GCF_051107435.1. Lineage (NCBI taxonomy): Eukaryota > Metazoa > Chordata > Actinopteri > Chaetodontiformes > Chaetodontidae > Chaetodon > Chaetodon auriga. The sequence continues at coordinate 436,977 of NC_135081.1, forward strand.
CAAACTGCGATTAAATGCGTTAAGTGCTCGAGTTCCTGGTCCACCGATCACACTGATGCACAAGACGCGTCAGAGCTAGGGTCGTTTCCCAATACCAAGTACGCCAAGTTCGGACTTACGAACTTGGCAGTTCGGACTTAGCAAGTTCGACCTGGGAGTACAGTCTCTCCAGGACGGGAGGACGCAGGACAGTCATTCTGCAATAGGGACGGCAGCGTACTTGATGACGCCACCATCACAGCTTGTCTGCCGGTTATCTCCGAAAACTTTGGAGCAAATTTTAAACTATGCACTATTGTGATGAATCGACCACAGATTTTAAGTTTTAACATCCACTTTCTCACATAAAATAATCTTAAAACCACATTCCGTACTACTAAAACAGTACTATTTCGAGACTTGTAACTTTACAGTTGTGAGTCCTCTCCTCCGCTATCGTTGCTACGAAATGCATTCTGGGAAACGTGGCTGCCCCAAGTCCAAGATAAGAGCGTGGTTTTGTGCAAATTGTACAAAAAAGAATTTGCCTACCACTGAAGCACATCAAGCCTACGGTACCACCTGAATGCAAAGCATGTTGCAGTGAGCGCAGAAACCGCCGGAGCTGTTAGTGCTAGCAGTCCTGGTCCGAGTACATGCAAGCGGTGCCGACAACGAGTCGAGTCCCACCCTTAATATATACACTTCATCCTCTTCTCACCCCGCCTGGGGCGGTATTGTGCCTCCTTCAAGCTCGGGTCCTCCACCAGAGGCCTGGGATCTTCCACCTTGATCCTGGGACCTCCAGCCCATACTCGGCACAGATGTTCCTGTGTACGATGCTAGCCACCTGGTTATGGCGCTCTATGAGTGCCTTCCCTGCCAGCATCTTACACCCTGCTGTTATGTGTTGGATTGTCTCAAGGGCATCTTTGCACAGCCTGCACCTGGGGTCTTGTCTGCTGTGGTAGATCCCGGCCTCTGTGTTTTTTGTATTTTTTTTGTTGTGCAGCCATGATCAGTGCCTCTGTGCTATCTTTCAGTCTAGCCTTTTCCAGCCACAGGTATGTTTTCGCTATGTCAGCCACTTCCTCAAGCTGTCGATGGTACATGCCATGCAGGGGCTTGTCTGTCCATGCCAACCCTTGTGGCTCCTCCGTACTGGGCTTCTGCTGCCTGAGACATTCACTCAGCAGGTCATCACTGGGGTCATCTTCCTGATGTACTCCCAGAGGCTTGCTGTTTCCTCCTGGATAGCGGCTCTGATGCTCACTAGTCCGCGGCCTCCTGTCTTCCGCTTAGTGTATAGCCTTAGGACGCTGGACTTAGGGTGAAACCCTGCATGCAATGTAAGGAGCTTCCTTATGTTGATATCAGTGGCTTCCATTTCTTCCAGTGGCCAGGATATTATACCAGCAGGGTATCTGATTACTAGCAGGGCGTAGGTGTTTATTGCCTGGATCTTGTTCTTGCCATTCAGCTGACTCTTCAGGACCTGCCTCACCCTCTGAAGGTATTTGGCTGTGGCTGTTCTCTGTGTTGCCTCGTCATGATTGCCATTTGCCTGTTGGATCCCTAGGTATTTGTAGCTGTCCTGAACATCTGCTATGTTGCCTTCAGGTAGTTCAACCCCTTCAGTGGCGATCATCTTCCCTCTTGTGCACACCATCCGTCCACACTTATCCAGTCCGAATGACATCCCGATGTCATTGCTGTATATCCTGGTGAGGTGAGAGAAGGAGTCAATGTCACGCTCACTCTTGGCATACAGCTTGATGTCATCCATGTAGAGGAGGTGGCTGATTGTAGTTCCACTTCGGAATCTGTTTTTGTTGCTCTCATCTGAGGCGTAGGCATCTAACTGCAAAGGGTCTTGCCTGCCTCCCACCTGGATATATTGTCCTAAGTGGGATTCGAACCCCACCCTCCCGTGTGGCAGTCAGTAGCCTAAACCACTATCCAGTCAGTATATATCATTTAAATTAATATATATTTAATTTTATTCTGTGTCCTTTTTTATTGTCTTTTTTGTTCATTTTCTATGTCTTTCTTTGATTTTCGCTGTCTGTAACAACTTAATATTCCGGTGTGGGATCAATAAAGCTTTATTGATTTAGTTTTATTGAAGTCTGAGGTTACAAACCATGGTCTTATTCTAGATTCAAATCTAAGCTTCAAGTCCCACACGTACAACCATTTATAAATCAAAAAGATGCTGAAATACTGATTCATGCCTTTATTTCTTGACTCGATTACAAACTATTACAAACTATTTACTGGCCTCCTGAGAGACTTCAGCTCACTCAAAATTCAACACTGGCTTCCTGTAACATTGAGGAATTGCTTTTAAGGTCCTCCTCCTTGTAAACAAAGCCTAATGCACTAGGATCAAGCTACATTGCTAAATCCCTTGGTGATGATTTGCCTTCAAGAACACTGCGATCACCTGCTGCTGGTTTATTATTATCATTCCCATCAACAGTTGAAAGATAATTGGGGATGCAGACTTATATACCTCAAAACTCTGGAAAGCATTACAGATATAAGGTAAGCCAGCTCGCTAAGTACCTTTAAAAGCAAGCTAAAAACTTATCTCGTCAGCCTTTCGGTAGCTACGACTTTCCTGAGACAGGTGTAAAACTTTTGCCCTTTGCCTCACACTTATAGAGTGCTGTACCCCATTTAAAATGTTGTATTTTATTTGATTTTTTGCTTTCTATGTACTCTGCTTTTAACTTTATTTTATTACTATTATTCAGTGGATTTTATTTTCTATATTATGCCATGCATTTTCTTAATCCTACTGTCATCATTATTCTTATTCTTATTTTATTATTTTCACTAGTATTGAGTGGGTTATGTATCCCTGTTTTTATATTCATTCTGTCTTTTATCATGGGCGCTGCACAAACAAGTACATTGATAATACTAAAATATATAGACAATAAAATATTGGATTATGCTAACACCACAGAGCCATATAACTCATACATAAGCCATCAGGCTCAGGCATCATGAGCCAGTAAATATAAGCAACTACCTGGTCATTCAGACATCACAGAGACATGCTACTTTCTTGTTAACGGTTGGGTCCATGATCTCAGTACCAAAGTGCTCAGTACTATTGTTTTGCTTTTGCAAGGGTGTGTAGCTTTCACACTTTCAGCACTGTGGTGCTGAATGTTGACATTTTACATTACGGTTGTTTGGTTGTTTGCTAGTAGACAGGGTAGGTTATTTAAGTTCACCTGTCTTATCTGAAACTGTTGATGCTGATTTAACAAGTGTTAGCCGGTTGCTTGTAGCTATTACTTTAAAACCATCACCATAGATTCAAAATAATAGCTAGTTTGTGCCACAAAAACCTATTCTGGTCTGTTAACATTCTATAATTCACATACTAAAAAAAATAATCAATTAAAAATGTTTTATTTATTTAACTGCTTTGTCCAATGTTACTATTTAAGACTTTAAAGAGTGTAGCAGACAGCATTGTCAGATTGGTTTGATGGTTTCCTGCCCAAAAATTACTCAAAATCTCCCCAAATTGACAAAAGGAGTGGGAGAGACAGATAGATAAGGAGAAAGAGGGAGAAGTACATAGTGCCTGCTATCTAATACAATGAAACACAGATTTGCAAAAATACTGCAGCTCATGACTGTAGGGTCAACTACACCATAAGCTGCAGGTGGGTGTTAATGATGGTAACTCGTATCTCCTCTCAGCACAATCAGTAAAAATTATATTGTGTCAAAGCTGTACTGAGTGAGTGGATAGGTTCACATTACTGAGGAACAGAATTTATGAACATATTTAGTATTTTTTAATGTATTTAATAATCAGACCAAGTTATAGTTATCCAGCTTTGTATAGCTATGTGCTGACCAGAGAGAAAGGTTGTCATCATGGCTGCGCCCTCTGCCATGGCCCTGCTAAATGCCCACCGCTGCTGTTAGTTATTATTACTTATATTTCTACTATTAATACATAAATATTATTGTTATTATACACATAATATAGTCATGTTCTATCATATATTGATATATTATACCCTGTTTCCACCTGTCATTTACATTCATCTTGGGTGATCCCATCACAAATGGACAGCCAAGACACATCCCTGTTCACACCTGTGCTTATCATGCATCCACAAGGTGACCTGCTGACCAGTTGTGGTCAGATTTTGCTACTGCCTATGTCACTTCTGCTAGATGCTAAAAGGGTGCCGGACACAGGCTGGCTAACAGCTAGCGAAGAAAACAAAACTGTCAAGAACTAACATACATGTCTGGGCTGTTTCAACTGTTGAGACTGACAGGACAAAGTAATTTGTGACTTCAAGATGAGTACAGGACAAGACAAAGAACGAACTTATACTCCACACACATCAATGTTCCTTTTTTTTTTTTTTGGAGCGTTTGTGCGCTGTGATCAAAACAACCACCATGTCCTGCACTGATGAGGTATGTCGGGGACGCATCAGCACGCATTAGCATTAACACTACAAAAATATGCATGCATGCATACATATGTGGTCACATGCGTCCTGGAACACCTTTACGAGTAGTTTAAGTGACTGGATCACTACGCGTCTTGGTAGTCGTTTACACCCAAGATGCAGGTTCATGCCAGATGTAAACAAGGTCATAGGCTTATATTGCGTGTATTTTTATGACATTTTGAAGCTGCGTCCTCTCTAAACATGTTGGTCGGAGAGTTCTGGTCATTTTCTTCGCTACGGAATTGCAACTGTCACTGGGACACAGCACCGATGCACAGCGACTTCATGGTCACATTGTTTACTCCAGAGATCAGCTGATAAAGCTGAGGCTGGCCAGCTTGTCGGCCAGAACATGTGAGATCCCCACTGAAATCTGGAGGAAAACACACAGAGGATGCAGGGGAGGACTGAAACAGCGGAGGAAAAGAGCTGGGTCGAGACAACTAAGGTTTATGAAGAAGAGGAGATATAAGCCGTGTCTTGCCTCTCTCATCATGGGCAATGTGAGGTCGCTGGCAAATAAGGCGGATGAGCTAACAGCACTCGCCAGGAGTCAGAAGGAGTACCGGGAGTGCAGTCTGATGTGTTTTACAGAGACATGGTTGCACCAGGACATACCCGACGACAACGTCTCCATTAGTGGCTTTCAGACTGTTCGGGCCGACGAACCCCCCCCCCCCCGCCAACCTGACGTCAGCATGTGACGTCATTCACTCCGCTGTAGCCCATCTGCAAACTCAACACCCGAATGCATTCATCGTTATCTCTGGTGACTTCAAGCACGTGACCATGGCAACAACACTGCCCAACTTCACTCAGCATGTGAGCTGTCCTACAAGAGAGGAGAGAACCCTGGACTTGCTGTATGCTAACGCCAAGGATGCATACAGCTGCTCCCCCCTCCTCCCTCTGAGTAGGTCAGACCACAACCTTGTGCACCTCAATCCCTGTTTTGTGCCTCTGGTGAAGAGTCAGCCTGTGACCACAAGCACAGTGAGGAGATGGTCAGAGGAGACATATGACACACTGCAGGGCTGTTTAGAGGTGACAGACTGGCAGGCACTCTGTGAGCCACATGGGGAGGCCTTTATCAGGACTATATCACTGTATGTGTGGACTCCACTGTCCCAGCCAGGACTGTCCATTGTTATCTAAATAACAAGCCGTGGGTAACAAAGGACATCAGAGTCATCCTCAATGAGAAGAAGAGGGCTTTCAGAGCTGGTAACAGGGAGGAAGTGAGAACAATACAGGGGGAACTCCAGCAGAACAACTTCAGAGAGGCCTGGAGTGGAATGAGGACCATCACTGGCTTCAGAACGACCAACAACAGAGGAGTTAAAGGCAGCGTTGACAGGGCCAATGAACTGAATCTGTTTTTTAATAGATCTGACACTGCAGGCCTGGCTCATCCCCCCCCCCCCCCCCCCCCATCCTCCTGTGTGAGCCCTGTTCACACCTCCTCCTCCTCCAGCTGCCAGACTGACTGTACTCTCCAACCTGAAGACTACACCCCTCCCCCACCTGTCACGTCCACAGTGTGCTTCACTGCTGACCAGGTGAGAAGACAGCTGATGAGACTCCACTCAAACAAGGCTTCAGGCTCTGATGGTGTCAGCCCCAGGGTGACCAAGCCTGTGCCCCCCAGCTGTGTGGAGTTCTTCACCATGTCTTTGACATGGGCCTAAGTCTCCAGAGGGTCCCCATGCTATGGGAGACGTCCTGCCTCGTTCCTGTGCCAAAGACACCACGGCCCAGGGCCTCCATGGACTACAGACCTGTGGCACTGACCTCCCACATCATGGAGACCCTGGAGAGACTTGTCCTTGAGCAGCTCCGGTCCATGGTCAAGCCACTCTTGGACCCCCTCCAGTTCGCCTATCAGCCCCAATTTGGAGTTGAGGACGACATCATCTACCTGCTCAACCGTGTCTACACCCACCTGGACAAGCCGGCAAGCACTGAGAGAGTTATGTTTTTTGACTTCTCCAGTGCATTTAACACCATTGATCCAGCTTTACTGGGTGACAAGCTGACAGCAATGCAGGTGGACGCCCCCCTAGTGTCCTGGATTGTGGACTGGCAGACCACAGTATGTGTGCTTACAACACTGTGTGTCAGGCAGAGAGGTCAGTAACACTGGGGCCCTGCAGGGGACTGTCCTCTCTCCCTTCCTTTTCACCCTCTGCATCACGGACTTCAACTATTCCACAGAGACCTGCCATCTTCACAGGTTTCTGATGACTCTGCCATAGTTGGATGTATCAGTAAGGGTGATGAGGATGAGTACAGGGCTGCCGTGGACAACTTTGTCATATGGTGTGAGCAGAACCATCTGCAACTAAACGTGGCAAATACTAAGGAACTGGTAGCGGACCTGAGGAGAACCAAGGCACCAGTGACCCCTGTTTCCATCTAGGGGGTCAGTGTAGACATTGTGGAGGATTACAAGTACCAGGGGGTACATATTGACAATAAACTGGACTGGGCAAAGAACACTGACGCTTTCTACAGGAAGGGTCAGAGTCATCTCTATTTTCTGAGGTGACTGAGGTCCTTCAACATCTGCCAGACTATGCTCAGGATTTTCTTTGAGTCTGTGGTGGCTAGTGCTATTCTCTATGCTGTTGCGTGCTGGGGCAGCAGGCTGAGGAGGGCGGACGCCAACACTCAACAAACTGATCCACAAGACCAGTGACGTTGTGGGAAGGGAGCATGACTCTGATGGTGGTGTCAGAGAGGAGGATGCTGACTAAGCTACGGATTATCTTGGACAACGTCTCACACCCACTTCATGATGTGCTGGTCAGGCACAAGAGTACTTTCAGTGAGAGACTCATCCCACCAAAATGCATGACTGAACGCCACAGGAAATCATTCCTGCCTGTGGCCATCACTCCTCCCACTGAATGGCCCTGGGACTTTTTCACTCCGTCAGATCATTCATATCTATACTGCCCTTCACGACTGACTAAATATAATAATCATGTGCAATAACTAACAGTGCAATATTTCAACTTGTGTAATATCCACTGTCATACATTTATTTAGTTTTTCTGCTGTTATATAACTTATTTTTGTAAATACATGTAAATCTCTCTCTGTCATCTATTCTTTTAAAAAGCACCTGTAACAAAAACAATTTCCCCTCAGGGATTAGTAAAGTATTTCTGATTCTGATTCTTAACCCAACTGGTCTCTCCATGCCCATGTGGAAAATACAAATTCAGCCATGCAGCTGCTGCATTTCAGCTGAACAGATACCACCTCTCAGTAGCCTACAAGCTGATGACAAGAGAGTCAGCTGCTGACAACAGTGACTGGCTGAGGGACAGACTCAGGGGTAGGTTCTCAGGAATGTCTTAGCTCTTTACCTGAGCCAGAAGAGGAACCATTCACCTTGGCAACACTTTCTGTTACTAAAATTGTGCGTCTGTGGGGCATCAGGGATCTGAGGCTATCCTGGCCAGCATGGCCTTGTCAGAGGAGCAACAGAAAGCCATTCACGTGGAAACAACTGACCAGTGGACCAACCCAAAATGGCATTTGTGTAGGAGAGGGACCTGACTGCCAGCAACTTTGGAGCTGTCCATAGGTCTAAGTGTGTAACTGCTTCACTTCTTGCCAGGGTACTAGGAAAGCAGAAATCGCTGGATGGTGTTTTGTCTGTACAGTGGGGGCTGTGAACATGAGTCAAGGCATCAGGGCATTCACCACTGCAACACAGATGCCAGTCCAGGAGTAATGTTTATGGCTCTTTCTATCAGAAATACTTGGAGGATCTCCCAATGGTCTGCTAAGGTCTTCAATGGTGCTGGAGGGAAATGTCAATTATTGAGCCATTGCAAATCAAGGGCTTCTCAGTCAGTTAGGAATGAGGTAGTTACAGCCTGCATGAGGACCATCCATACCGGCACCAAGTATAGGGGCAGATTTATTTCACCGTAAGGCAGATTTGCAGATTTATGTTCTGGCCTATAACAGAAGTGTCAGAGTGTCATTAATCCCATAGCCGAGACGACAATTGACCAAAACCCATTAGCTCTGGAGGACTTTCTCAAGGCTGCTTCCAAAGCTGGCACTGTAGTGAATTTGTATGTAAATAGTTTTTTCATGTATATAGCTTTTGTAAGAGTAAAGTTAATCATAATCAGTTCTTTTGGGAGGCAACGGATTAGCATTATTGTTGTGCTTCCCATCAGCACCTTTGTATGGGGAAGCTAATGATCCAATCAAACAACCAAATTCAATATAACAATGGTGTGAGGGAATTTTCTATCACAGGCTTTCTGTACAGTTAGGCACCCAGAGGTCTCAAGGTTGGACAACACAGAGACCTCAGGCAGAGACATGTTAACATAATATTTAGAGACCATTCTAGCAGACAGCCGTTAGGGAGTCTCTCCCCCTGTACCTACTACAGAGGTAGCCATGGTCTTATAGATAAACCATACAGACATGGACCAGACAAATTCTAGGAGGATTGCTGAGTTCACATTTTAATTATCTCCTGACCTCAAACCTTCTAACTGAGGACACTTTGACCTAATCCCTTATTAAAAGGTAGTGTTTCTTCTTAGGTGCGGAATCAAGTGTGTTTAGTGCAGGATTGACTGTAAAATGAAAACAGATGGGAACAGAGAAAGGGAAGCAAGGTTAGAGGTCTGTTACGATGGCACTTTTTTAACATAATTTATTGAATAATATAATTTTATGAAAAATAGGGGTGTAACATTTAGCTATCAAACTCCTCTCCTGTGGAACCATCTTCCAGTCTTTGTCCGGGAGGCAGACACTGTCTCTACATTTAAGAGTTGGCTTAAAACTTTCCTTTTTGAAAAAACTTATAGTTAGGGCTAGCTCAGGCTTGCCCTGGACCAGCCCCTAGTTATGCTGCTATAGGATTAGATAGACTGTCGGGGGACCTCCAAAGATACACCAAGCTCCTCTGTTCTTCTTTTCCTCTCCATCTGCATGCTTTAATGTCCTACCACAGTGTGTTACTAACTTAGCTTCTACCTCGGAGTCTCTGGGCCTTGTCTTCTCACAGGTTCTCATGGATAGTGGCTGAACTTGGATTGTGGATTACAGCTACGTCTCCTGCCATTGCCCTGCCTGACATCCTGACAACTGCTACTACTATTATTATATCCACTGTCACTGTTACTGTGATTGCATTTCTGTCTGTCTCTCACTCTCTTGCTATCTCTCTCTAAACCCACCAGTCGAGGCAGATGGCAGCCCACCCAGAGCCTGGTTCTGCCTAAGGTTTCTGCCTGTTGAAAGGAAGTTTTTCCTTGCCACTGTCGCCAAGTGCTTGCTCGTGAGGGAATTGTTGGGTCTCTGTAGATAAAAGAGCTTGGTCTGTACCAGCTCTATATGGAAAGTGTCCTGAGACAACTTCTGTTGTGATTTGGCGCTATACAAATAAAAAAATACTGAATTAACAATACACAAACTTTGTAGTTCTGTATGTACCTTGGTTTGTGGGGTCACAGTTCAGTACATTTTGATACACCAGGGAAAACAAAAAGGTATAGTAATCTTTTTTTCTCTATTATTTTAGTGTTGCTGATCATACTGGAGCTGTTACCAGTGCAATGTAATTGAAGATATAAACATAGTGTGGAAGGAAATTAAAGTTTGTCATTTATTTTGAAAAATATAAACTAAACTACTAAACAAATGGTAAACAATGATTCCTTTGCCATAATTGTTACCGTAATAATTAAGCCCCTTAAATGATGGCATACTGTCAATAGGAAAATGATCTGAAAATGAAAATGATAATTGGACCTTAGCATTTGTTTATACAGGGCAGGCAACACAGACTGACTAAAATGCATATGTGAGGGCACACTGTAGTGGAATTCATTTTGACAATATACTTAAACTTTGTATTCTCTACAACCAAGAATCTGCAGTTGCAAATCTGCAGAGACAAACAGCCCTATAGTATTGGTGATTGCTATCTGAATATGCAGCGAGAGGCTGCTTGGATGCTATGGTGAGATGGAGACGCCTCCTCTCGGTTTTTGTCTTATTCTGCTCATCAACATCAGAGGTCTCAAACCAACCAAACGTCCTGTCGTGCATGGTTTGGGACAAACACACACACTGTTACAACCCTAATGAAAAATGGAAGGGGGGAAAGGAGGAGAGGGACAAGAGTGCTGACCTCTTCAGTGAAATAGCAAGAGGAAGAGAGCCCAATGTTACTGGCTGGATAGAGAACAGGAACCTGGTGTTGCTGGATGGATGGAAGAAGAGAGCCCACTGTTGCTGCGTATTTGGAGAAAAGGTGCCTTGTTTTGCTGGCTGGATGAAGGAAGCAAGCTTGTGTTGCTGGCTGGCTGGATGGAGGAAGACAGCCTTTTTGCACTGTTCTGCTGCCACCTTTAATGGTGGACTTGGGAGGTTGACTGGAACAGTATACCTAGTAAACCAGTTAATCTGCAAAATGCTGCGGATTTGAGGGTGCTAAATTTGCATTTGCCCTCTCAACATGAATCCTATTCTATGCAATCAAATTGGATAGAGAGAAAGGAGGAGAGAGACAAGAGTGCTGTGGCTCAGGAGGTAGAGCAATCGTCCACTTATCAAGGTGGGTAGTGCCTCAGCAATCTATATGTATCGATTATTCTTGGGCAAGATAATGAACCCTAAACTGCCGCTGATGCTATGCTATTAGTGTGTGAATGTGTGCAATGTGGTTAATGCTTGTAATGAGCACAGAATGAATGTGTGAATAGGTAGAGGCAGACAACACAAATAGGCAGATATGTGCTGTTAAAAAAATACAGCTTTGAGAGCTCGCCAGACTAGAAAAGAACTAGCCTATTTACCTTCACTTCACAAGGTTGGCTGGCTGGTTGGAGAAAAAGAGCTCTATTGGCAACCAGATTGTGGAAAAGAGCTTTTTCTCGCACTGTTCTGCTTCCACTTCTTTTATGAGAGGACTTTGGATGTTCACTAGTGCACAGCATATCTGAACCAATTTATCTAACAATCACTGCAGATAAGATGGGATGAATTTCAGGATTTTAATTTTTTCCAATGGACATTTGTCCTCTCAAAATGAATCCTATTCTGTCCAATCAGCTTTATAGCATGTGCTTTGCTGTGCATCAGTTGGCCATGAATGCGGAATGGGCTATGTTTACTGCCTATGTTTGTGACTTCTTCAGGCAGAATATTCTGGATCAGGAATCCCTTGTCTGCCAATATCAGGTCTTCAGACTTGAAAAGGTCCTGAATCGCATTTCTCTCTGGGTATCCATTTGCTTGGGGAGTTTGATGTCAGTGCAATTCAGTATCATCCTGCAGTTTTGGAAGTGCAGAAATGAAGAAGGCAAGCTGATTTTATTTTTGTCCTGGTTTCAGAGATTCTGAATGTTACTGACACATTCCTGACAGTATTTACATTGCAGTGGAAGAGTGCAGCCAGGCCCAAGTGTGTATAGTTATGATGAAATTTCATGAGAGTCTTGAACATTTGGTCTTCAAGAGTGAGTTCTATGGGGTTCCAACCAACATAGTAATGGAACCCTGAGAACAAGCAACATAATCACATACAGCACTGAAGGTAGGTGTCTGATTGAATTCACGTAATTGCTATACTGTGATATCTATTGTTACCATTATGTAAAATTAGATATACCGCAATATTTTTGTCCTAACACCCAGGTGTTTTAATCTAAAAATCCCTTCTCCATCCAAAACCTGTTATGACAGTAATTCTGTTTATCTTTCAGAGAACTCAACTCTGCTGTGGACTGCTCCGGCTGGATCTCAAGCTGAATCCTACTTCTTTGTAGCTTTTCTTCAACTGTTTTACTGCACAATTGTTCCTCACATTGTTGGTAAGGGGGTGAGGGCCCTCTACAGAAACCAATTTACATAACATTGCAGGCACATCCTGTCTCAAAACAATGTAAAAAGACTAGTCCATGCCAAATACTCTCCAGCTGATCCAGAACACTGGTGTATGTTTTGACAAAACAACAAACAAGAAAACAGATCATATTTATCCCACATTAGCCTCTCTGCACTGGCTCCCTGTAAAACCCAGCATAGAATTTAAATCTTTCTCCTCATCTGCAAAGCCTGAAATGGTCAGGTACCATCTTATCTTAAAGAGCTCATAGTACCCAATTACCCCACTAGAACACTACATTTCCAGAATACAGGCTTACTTATGGTTCCTAAAGTCTCCATAAGAAGAATGGGAGCCATGGCCTTCAGCTACTGAGCATCTCTCCTATGGAACCATGTTCCAGTCTCGGTCCAAGACGACGCCACTGTCGTGAAGTCCTTGCTAATGGGGCAATTGTTGGGTCTGTGTGCATTTAAGAGTTTGGTACTGATCTGCTCTGTATGGAAGTGTCCAGAGAGAAATTCTGTTGTGATCTGGCACAACATAAATGAGACTTGAGTTGAGGAGTGGGAGTATAAGCATAAGATTATAAAAGGTGGATTAATAAGTAGAGCGTTTCCCCTACCTTTACATTAGGGGTCATTGAAGGTCAAGTTACTTTTGTTTAATTTTATTTTCTATATAGCGCCAGATCATAACAGAAGTCATTAAAGGATACCTTCTCCTATAGAACGGGTCTATACCGTGTCCTTTTATTAAACAAACAAACTAATATTGTATATTATTAACTAATATTATTTACATGACGGCATGTCATTTCTGTCTCTACATGGTCGCAAGTTTACAATTCTCCTCTCTCTGTATTGCGCACAGTGGAGTTCTGCCCCAATGTGTGTGTGCGCGCATGCATATACACACACACACACACACACACACACACACACACACACACACACACACAGGTGAGCAAGCACACTCCCCCTAGCAGACAGAGAGCATGCAAAAATATGTCAAGTCAACCACCTGAAAAGCAGATAAAAATATCCTCATTTTAGCTCAATAAATGGGCCAGATGTTTCTGACTTCCCATATCAAGAGGCTCTAGAAATGTTCTTCCAGAAGCCGAGAAGGATACACTGCGGTGACAAAAGTTGCACACTTTGTGGATAATTATCGTAAAAAGAAATGTTCTGATGTTTAATTCAATGTACGCTTCAAATAATTGTTCAGTTGTTATATTGACTGCTGTCATTAAAAGAAACACATGAACACCATGATTCATGCTCAAATTTGAGCAGAGTTTCCAGAATCTCCTGTCTGCCCAGCAGGCACTCACTGAGAGACTGTCCACCACCGAAAATGGCTCCAGACCCCGCACGATAATTGCACGCATGCACATTGCACAGGAGAAAGAAATGATTCTGCGGCTTGGGAGGCAGCGCACACTGGAATACAGAGGTCACTGCATCCTGATCTTTCCCAACTACACCACAGAGGTGATGGAGCCACGGAGTTTCCGTGATGTCCTACAGTGGCTGCGAGAGAAGGAGGTTTGGAACTCGCTGCGCTTCCCGGCGCGGCTCCATGTGCATCACCAAGGGTAAGTAAAAATATTCAACGATCTGGTTAAAGCGAAGAATTTGGTTGATCAAGAACTTTATAAGCCATGATTGAGGAGAGTGTAAAGGTGCACAGAACAGATTTTTGGTATGGCAGTTTCTTTTTACATTGTTAAATCTGTCCTATATGTGTGCCGATGAGGGGCTGTGAGTTGGAGGTGTTTTTTTTCCTCTCCACGTTTTTTCTTGGATAGCGGTCCCTGATGTGGATGAGGGTAACTCTGCTTCGTTTGGGGAAGCTTTGGGTTAAGGATTTGTTCACATATTTGTTAATTGTTCATTTGACTCTTTGTCTAATGTGGCTGGCTGCCAGTTTGAATGTTAAGTTTGTGTTTTATTATGATGCAACTATTTTTTCTCATGCTTACTACTTAACCTCAGGAATCATTCAAGGTATCATAAATGAGCAACACAATTGATTCTTTGTCTTTGGTCTCCTGGAATGTGCATGGTTTAGGTCACCCTATAAAGCGAGGTAAAGTTTTTGCACATCTGAAGTCACTAAAATCAGACATTATATTCTTGCAAGAAACACGTTAAAGCCATTCAGTAAAGAAAACGTAGGGCTAATTGGATTTCACAGGTGTATCAGGCAGCTTTCACATCTAAGACCAGGGGTGTTGCCATTCTCCTCCGTAAGACTGTTCCTTTTCAATTTCATTCATCTATAATCAATCCAAATGGCAGGTTTATAATTTTAACAAGCCATATCAATTTACTTCCTGTTATACTGGTAAATATCTATGGGCCGAATACAGATGACCCAGCTTTCTTTCGTCAGGTATTTGACTTGATCCCAGATGATGATCTAAGTCATATACTGATTGGGGGTGACTTTAATTGCTACCTGGACCCTTAGATAGGTTTTCTTCTGCCTCTCTACCAAATATTCTTGCTGTGCAAACCCTTAACAACTTAATGAAGTCGAAAAAATTGGTGGACATTTGGGGACTGCAGCACCCAACTGATCATGACTATTCTTTCTACTCTAATGTACATAGATCATATACATGGATTGATTACTTCTTAGTTGATTTAAGATTAATGTCCAACATTGACCACACCCAATATCACAACATTATAATATCTGACCACAGTCCGGTCACTTTCAACCTTAAACTGTCCCTCACCAAATGAGTTTATAGCTGGTGTTTTAACACCTTTTTACTAAGGGACCAGGCATTTAAAGAATTTCTTATCATACACATCACACAGTTCCTTGAGACCAATGATAATGGAGAGGTGAATGTTTCAACATTGTGGGAAACACTTAAAGTGTATATAAGGGGACAAATTATTTCTTATGAAGCCAGGATGAGAAGGGACAAACGGGGTAGATTGGAAGAGATTGAGAAAAAATTACTAACTGTAGAACAGGCTTACAGAAACTCTCTGTCCCAATCAGATTACGATGAAATTGTTAAATTAAAATATGAATACAACTCTATTCTGGGAGAAGAAATTGGCAACATACTACTTAAACAGAGACACTTTGAGTTTGGTGATAAACCACAGAAGTTGTTGGCAAGGCAGTTGAAGGGAGAGCAAGCGAAACGAGCCATCTATAAAATAAAGTCCAAATCCGGTATGATGCTCACTGACTTAAAGGATATCAACGAACGATTCAGGGAGTTCTATTCAGAAATTTACACCTCTAAATTAGCGGCTACACAAGAGGATTTCAATAAGTTTTTTGATCCACTTCACTTTCCACAACTAGATTCAACTTTCTGAGAGAATTTGGATACAGATTTTACACTCTTTGAGATACAGGAAGCCATTAAAGCATTTCCCACTGGAAAGGCGGCAGGACCGGATGGTTTTGGGCCAGAATTCTATAAAGCCTTCCAGGATGTCCTGGCACCACCTCTTCTTAGAATGATTCGTGACGCCTTTAGAAATAAAAAGCTCCCATCCACTCTCAGCGAAGCAAATATCTGTTTTACTGAAGAAAGATAAGGATGAAACAGATCCTGGCAGTTACAGGCCAATTTCCTTACTAAACTATGACCTGAAAATAATTACAAAAGTATTAGCAAATCGATTGTGTAAGCATACAGCAAGTATCATTCACCTAGACCAAACAGGATTAATCCCGGGCAGGTACTCCTTCTGCAATATCCCAAAATTCTCAATATTCTGTATGCCACTTATGGTAAGGATGATAGAGTTGCTACTTTGTCTTTAGATGCCCATAAAGCGTTCGACATGATAGAATGGCCTTATCTAATTGCCACACTTAAGAGTTTGGATTTTGTGACATATTCATAGAGTGGGTCAAAATATTATACTCTGATCCAAAATCTTTCATTTTAACAAATGGGGATACATCCAGTCCGTTCTCCCTGCAACGTGGCGTTCGCCAAGAGGACCCACTGTCCCCCTTACTGTTTAATATTGCTTTGGAGCCTCTGGCAATTGGCATTAGGGGACATCTGGGTATTAAAGGTATTAACCTGGGAAATATGGAGACCCTTGAGACTTTGTATACAGATGACCTTGCCTGTTTAGCTGACCCAGCAGCATCTATACCCATCCTTCTTGAATATATGAAATTCTTTTGGAAACATTTCTGGTTATACCATTAATTGGAGTAAGAGTGAATTTATGCCATTAGTTGACAGTTTCAGTGAAGACTTTCTGAAAAATTGCTTTTTAGAGTGGTAAAGGACAGTTTCACTTATTTGGGGTTTAAACTAACCAGAAATCCAAAGCTTTTTTTCAGATTTGACTTCACTGAATCAATAGGAAAAAATTAAAGCGAACATTGAGTCCTGGAGAACACTGCCCTTATCTACGATTGGATGGGTAAACGCAATTAAAATGGTGATCCTACCCAAGTTTTTATATCTCTTTCAAAGCCTGCCCATATACTTAAATGCATCATTTTTCAATAAGCTGGATTCTGTTGTGCTGCCATTCATATGGGGTTACAAATCACACAGGATATCCAAGGCCCACCTACAAAAACCCCTTAGGGAGGGTGGTCTCGGTCTCCCAGTTTTCAAACACTACTACTGGGCAGCCAACTCCAGGGCTCTTACTTACTGGAGATGTGATGGTGCAGAGACAGAAAAGAACTCTCCATGGCTACAGCTAGAAGTTGCTGCTGTTAAAAACTCTTCCCTTCCTGCTCTTTTGTTTTCCAGTCCTGCCTTAGTAGACAGGTTTACCCAACAAAATTTTACTATAAAGAATTCATTGCAAATATTAAATAAGATAAAAGTGGCTTGCCAAGCTCTCAGTGTCTCTCTACACACTCCCATATGTCAAAATCATTTATTCAGGCCTAGCCAGTTGGATGGGGTGTTTGCAATCTGGAGGGAGAGGGGTATCAGAACTTTTCTGAATTTGTATATCGATGGCCAATTTGCCTCCTTTACTCAATTAAGATCGAAATTTAATCTTCCAAACTCACACTTTTTTCGATATCTTCAGGTCAGACACTATGTTAAGGAAAACTGCCCATTTTTTGAGTCCACCCCCTCCATCAATCCTTTTCTGGAGAATCTCTTGCTCCCTCCGGGTTCCAAACAGCTGGTATCTAAATTTGTGAATTGCTTTACTGCTTCCATTTCCTCAGAAAGCATAAGGCAGGCATGGGCAAGTGACCTGAACTCAGAGATATCAACAGAGCTCTGGGAAGATGCAATGTCGCGGGTTCGTTGTTGTTCTATTAACTCACACTACAGGTTAATCCAATTCAAGGTGACGCACAGATTGCACTACTCTAAAACAAAACTGAACCGCATCTTCATTACAGTATCTCCTGAATGTGATAAATGCCATTTAGCCAAAGGTTCGCTTGCACATCTTTTCTGGTTCTGTCCCATATTACATAACTTTTGGACTGCAATTTTTGAGTGGCTTTCAAAAGCCTATTCCAGAGACATTTA
This sequence comes from Chaetodon auriga, assembly GCF_051107435.1. Taxonomy (NCBI): domain Eukaryota; kingdom Metazoa; phylum Chordata; class Actinopteri; order Chaetodontiformes; family Chaetodontidae; genus Chaetodon; species Chaetodon auriga. Next base: position 454,849 of record NC_135081.1, read on the forward strand.
ACCCAACCATAACCTTGCCATCTTTGGATGCTCTCAAGAGACTTCAGGACTGCCCTATGATATGCAGATTGCTCTGCACCTGGGAATGTTGGTTGCTAAAAAACTTATCCTTCTGAAGTGGAGGTTGACCACTCCACCCTGCTTTACACACTGGTTTAGGGAGATGTTGTCCATCATTCAAATGGAAAAACTGCGCCTGTACAAACCTAATACACAGAACAGATTTGAGAGGATTTGGGGACCTTTTTTTTTGACACAGTGCCATACCACCAAACATTCATAGGGGCCTAGACCTCTCTGGTTACTTGACTGGGCCGATATTGAGTATGATACATTTACTTTTGTCATTCTACTTTGCCACTGAGGTGTTACCACGATGACAAGATCCCTCATGTAAACTTATGTGCTATCTGGCAGCCTTTTTATTTTCATGTTTATTTTTATGTTTGTTTGTGTGTTTGTTTATCTTTTTGGTCTGATTGTTTTGAGAGTGTGTGTGTGTGTGTTACTTTTTTTTATTGTTCTTCTCATGTTATCTTGTATTCGTTACTGTAAAATTGAAAATTACAAATAAAGTATTTAAAAAAAAATCCATATCCTTTGAGTTGAGGGAACCTGAAGCGTGAAAATGCTAGTTCTTTTCTGGGGTTTTTTAAGACTGCAACACTTCAAAACAAGGGACTGATGCATTGGTAGGCTAAATGATATCCTGCTTCTGTTGCTGTGCTACCTGCTCTAATGCTATACTCTTTATGATAAGTCTAGAGTAGCATTCAAGGCAAAAATGCAAAAAAATGCATCATTTTCAAAAAGTGACGAAAAAAGCCAGTGGGCCAAACATCAGATTCCCAGGGAACTCATAATGTGAGTTGTTGAGCTTGCAGCTGCCTTCCAGCACCTCTTCAATCTTTCCTTGAGGTTTAGGAAGCTTCCCAATCTGTGGGAGACCACCTGCATTGTTCTAGTACCAAGGTTCTCTCATACCTGGAGAAGCAGGGAAGCACTGTGAGAAGGGTTGCAACAGTATAAGATTTTCACAGTAAAATAACGATAAAATGTTACATTTTCATGGTACACTAATCATTTATCTAATTTTCATACAAATTATGATCATCACAATTTGTATATTACTATTAAGGAATGAAAACAGACATGTTTTTGGGGGGTTGAGCAAAAGCTTTATTATAATGTCACAAAATATTGTGTCCTGACTTGACAAACATGAAATTTTTTTATAACACTAATTCAGCAATAATTTGTAGATAATTATTATTAAGGAATGAAAACAGCAGTTTGTTTTGGTTGAACAAAGGCTTTATGGTAATTTCACAAAACAGTGCATCCTGACAGACATCAAACTTAATATAAAGAAAAAGAAAAAATTGATAGCACCAAGTACAGCAGAACACCATTGATAAGCAAATGTACATGGTATGATAACTGTCAATTTTCATATCATGGTATACTGGTATACCAAGGTAGATAAGCTTCTGGTTTTTTAATAGGTCATTTGCAGTCATGTGACGTTAAATTCAGACAGAGAGCCACAAGTGAAAACTGCAATGGATGAGATGAAGGAAAGTTCTTACTGGGCTAGTTTATATGAAATTATGAGAGAAAGGTACTAATCAGAACATATGTTGGATGAGACCCAACTCAGCTACAAGTTTGGCTGCTATTGAGGCAGTTGTTCTACTCTAGAAACAATATGAAAGCATAGGAAAGTATGGAGGCATACAACTTTCTTGTATACGCTTCTGGGACGCCTCTGAAATGGACAAGCTATGCATCAAGTGGAAATCCACTCATTGACTAGAATGGAAGCAATCAGCTATGACACGTGTCATGAACAGAACTTGGAAGTTACATGCTTAGTGGAAATTGGGCGTCATGATCTCTTTCTGTGATGACAAGCATGCCCAGTTTCCCAGTTACGCCACTAAAAATGTCCATGGGCAAGAAAGTTTCTGCGCTAAGTGCCCTCATATATTCTGAGTGAGCATGTCTGTAGTGAAGTCTCTACAATTTATAGGAAGAACAGAGGGCATCTCAGTGGAACTGCTGCTAAAATCCTTAATTCAAAATATTGTGTGTAAAACAGTAGAAAGTCCCATTTCAGAGTATTATATACAGAGTTGAGCAAGCTACTTCGAAAGTGTAGTTAGCTAAGCTACCAGTTATTCGCTACACTGAAGCTAACCCCAGACAAATGTAGCAAGTTAAGCTATTGCAACATTGCAAAAGTAGTTTAATACATCAAAGCTATTTCTTTTTTATACTGAACCAACTTCATTCCAAGTCAGTGCTGTAATCCATAAAACTGTCAAATAGATAGGAAGGCAAATACAGACATGCGGGCAAACAAGTTCAATTGCTAATTAAACAATTTGCAACTGCCCTCTACTCTCATTCCTCCAAAACCAAAGTGATAACAAAAGACACAGAAATGTGTTCCACAAAATAAGAAAAAAAGCAGTGTCCAGAGTGAATATATGTTCATGTATGTGCATTTGAATGCATGTGTGTGTGTGTGTGTGTGTATGTATGTATGTATGTATGTGTGTGTGCGCATGTGTGCTGTGCTTGCATGGGAATGCTCAATTTAGGAGTCTGCAGGACAAACACATCTGTGTAGGGCAGTGGTGCTACCACGCTACTTGATCAATAAAAGAGATAAGTTAAAGAAAAGCAACATGATTCAGAAAACAGCAACTACCACCACACTACTGAGAAATATAGTTAAACCAGCTGAGCTTGCTTTGCGGTATGAAGTGTGGAGATACAGTTAGGTCTGGTTATGTGAGACTACACCAAAAGCAACATGAAAAAACATTTCTCTCCACATTCAACCTACTACTCGGGTTACAAAATAATTTCCCGAATTGGGATCAATTAAGAAGCAGTCTAAGTCTTAATTGGCTTCAAATGAGGCTTAACGTTCACACAGTTTCTCTTGACTGTCCCTCAATATTAAATACTCAACACTGCTCCACCGTGTGGGTCTACAATAGGTGTCACTAGCCATATTAGGTGTGGAATGTGCTAACAGCAAATTCAACAGGCTAACCAGCCAAATAAATACTTCATAAATCAAGGTGTTTTGCTGATCGGGAACCAGCTATGGGAACCCATCCTACTTAAAAAAAAAAAAAAAAAAAAAAAAAAAAAAAACTGAAAAAAGACTTACTTCAGAAGTTTTCTGGGCAAAGGTCAAAAATGCCCCAAGAAATTTCAGAATGCCCCTGAAGACTGTGACTGGGGAGCAAAAATTGCAATTGAAATAAAGTAGGCTGACATTTTAAACTGCAGTTGTTTGCAGGACTGCACCGTAAAAATAAACATTACACCCATTTTGGTTATTTTAAGATAAGATAGTCTTTATTTATCCCACAATGGGGGGAAATTCACATGTTACAGCAGCAACAGGACAGAGTACAAGAAGTCAGAGGACAAGAGGACAAGCAAAATATTGCACAGTATTATATACCCTATAATTTACAATATATACAATACGTACACACTCATTTACTTATATGTATTACTCATTTAAAAATGACAATTGCACATGAAAACAGGTAAAATGTGAGATGTGATCAGTACGGCTTGCATTTGAGTTGATGTTATTGTGCACTGTTATACAGTCTGATGGCTGTGGGCAGGAATGACCTGCGGTAGCGCTCCTTCCTGCACTGGGGATGTAAAAGTCTTGTGCTGAAGGAGCTGCTCAAGGTCCTCACAGTGTGGTGCAGGGGGTGGGAGGAGTTGTCCACGATGGATGTCAGCTTGGCTAACATCCTTCTGTCCGCCACCTCCTCGATGGAGTCCAGTGGGCAGCCCAGGACAGAGCTGGCTCTCTTAACCAGTTTGTTCAGTCTATTTTGACAGAACTTGTAGCTACTAATTTTGACTGAATGAGACTGTGACTGCACTGGATTCACATGGGAGAAGTTTACCTTCGGGGCTTTCTGGATTTCTGACCCTATTCTATAAACATACAGTTAGGGCGAGGTGCCAAACGTTGATACTTGTCTGGCACCAACCAAAATGGTCCTATCAAGGACCCAAAAATGCCTTAAGGAGTAAATCTCACTTGTGTCAGGGAGCCAATAAGGATGCAGCATGCTTGTACCAAACACTAATGATAGTGATCAGCTGTCCAATATTACACATCTTGCAGGTACAACAGCCTTTCTGAAGGTATGTATGCAACAGCTTACACACCAACAGATAGAAAGACAGAAATACACCTGAAGTTGACACAGTGGATGGTTGTCAGATATGGGCTAGCTGCTCTTCAGCACAGAGAAAGTCCAAATTCCCTAGAACCAATGTCATATTGTATTAGGCAGATTAGATGCTACAATGAAATATTGTTGCCCTCTACTCTTTTGTTACTAATGTTCCTATTATATTTTTTATATACCTGACCACTGCAGTTTCCAATTTTAGTCCAGTTGTCCAGGTTGAGTAAAGTGCACAGGGTAAAAACACTTTCTCTATCTGCTCCCAGGTCTTTGAAACAGCTTCCTTCTTTGCAGTGAATAATATTACCATAATGTGTGACGTAATCTTTGTTTCAGTAAAATTAATTCTAGAAAATTGGTATGAAAAAAAGAATTCTTCAGGAACTGGTATCAAAGTCAAGGTATGGTATTGAATATTTTTGAAGAATACGCAGCCCTGAATACAGATGATTGCATATTTCTTTTGGAACAGCAACAGTATGCTTTTTATTTACTCATATTCACTCTTGCTATAGTTGGATGGTATGATGAAATGTGTCCACCAGCACCAGATTTGGCAAAACCATTTGCAGTGTGGGGACTATTCCTTAATCACAGGGTGGGGAATAGAGCTTCTCAGCAAAATTACAGCAGTGGCAAGTGCAACTGCAAAGGCCTAACACTGCATTTTCCTACTCTGCACGAACAAAAGCCTGCTATGACTTCTAGGGCTGCCAATGAATACAGAATATACATTTGACACTAATTAATATCGAAAATTGATATAGGAAAGTGGGGAAAAAAAAGCACACGGTAGATGCACTGAATAAGATAAGATAGACTTTATCCCACAATGGGGGGAAATTCACGTTACAGCAGCAACAAGACAGAGTGCAAGAAGTCAGAGGACAAGAAGACAAGAAAATATTGCACAAGTGTTATATACCCTATGGTAATTTACAATATATACAATACGTACACACTTATTTACTTATACATACTACTCATTTAAAAATGACGATTGCACATGAAAACAGGAAAAATGTGAGATGTGATCAGTACAACTTGCATTTGAGTTGATGTTATTGTGCACTGTTATACAGTCTGATGGCTGTGGGCAGGAATGCCCCTCCTTCCTGCACTGGGGATGTAAAAGTCTTGTGCTGAAGGAACTGCTCAAGGTCCTCACAGTGTGGTGCAGGTGGAGGGAGGAGTTGTCCATGATGGATGTCAGCTTGGCTAACATCCTTCTGTCCGCCACCTCCTCGATGGAGTCCAGTGGGCAGCCTAAGACAGAGCTGGCTCTCTTAACCAGTTTGTTCAGTCTCTTCCTGTCTCTGTCCGTGCTGCCCCCTCCCCAGCACACTATGGCATAAAACACTGCAGAGGCCACCACAGTGTCATAGAAAGTCCGGAGTAGAGCCCTGCACACACCAAAGAACCTCAGTCTCCTCAGCAGGTGTAGGTGACTCTGGCCCTTCCTGTACAGGGCGTTAGTATTGTCTGTCCAGTCCAGTTAATTGTTGAGGTGAACACCCAGGTACTTAAATGAGTCCACCATGTCAATGTCCGAGCCCTGGATGTTCACCGGTGTGTGAGGGGAAGGTTTCCTTCGGAATGCACCACATGACAGTCAAAAAACTCCTGTCTGTGTCTACTGTTGTCCAGTCGATTCCCACCTGGGGTTCCCACCTAGGGCACTGTGGGTGCTGAGGGCATGTCCTCCACCATGCCCTCGGTGCCTGCTGCCCTTATGTCAAGGAAAGGGGCCTTTCTGTGTGGAGTTTGCATGTTCTCCCCGTGCTCACTGGGGGATCCTCCAAATGAAACCCCCCTCTAAAAACATGCACGAAGATCACCACCTGACCAATGGTGACGATGAGGAAACTGTCGGCCGCTCCTGGTCTGCCGCGGTGGAAGGACCGACCAAGGATGGGTCAAAAGCGGAGAAGAATTTCACCAAGCATGGCGTGTGTGTTTGCATGTACTGTGTGGCGTGATTAATAAAGGATATCTTTCTTCTTAATTACTGTTTTCTTCCCGTTGAAGTTCAATATATCTAAGTCTCTTCTGTCATTATGTCGAGTGAAAATAATTCCAGAATTAGATTCGAAAATAGTCCAGCTTTACACGCTTCTCTTCCACATCGCTTCTCCAATGCCTGCCTCTCTGCTTCTCTTCCAATTTGGTGAATTAAGAGTTTATTTCAATCAAACCAAAGCTGTTGATTGTGAAAAGACGAACCAAGAGGGTTTTGGTGAGCTTTATTTTGTTTCTGTTGTGTTTGAATGAACTGTATTTTACGATGATAAGATTACTGCTTCTGTAAATGGAGTCTTATGGTGTGAGCAGGAGTGATATAATGGCTGTTTCTGGTTAAACAAAAAGGATCGTAGTCATTAAGATAAAGGTCTCTGCAGGGATTCTTTCCATAATGTTGTCAGACATTTAGAATAACAATCTGAGGCAGTCAATGATTACATTGCAGCCCATTTTGTGGCTGCTGCCTGCAGTGCTATCACTAAATACTGCAAAAACTTGTTGTTGTCCATTAGTGACAAAAACATGGGGAAAATAGGGTCCCTACTAGTAAGTGACCAAAATTCTTCCTGTTTGTCAGGGACATTGAAATCTTCTAGGACACATGGACAATTAAAAACTCTGCACACAACATCACAGAAATTGATAGAAAATGCAATGTAGTCAAGCTGAAACGACCAAATAATTCAACAACATGGAAAAAGGGCATTATTTTATTTGTTTTATTTTGTAATGTGTTTGTATGTAGATCCTTTAAAAGACACGTGTATATTGAAATAACATACAAGTAATATGTTTCTCATTGTAATGGTTTTCCCTCTTATGGACATAATACATAAAAATAAACATTCAAATGGTTCAAACCAATCTGGTTTTTTTTTTTTTTTTTTTTTTTTTTTTTTAAAGAGGAATAATCAATCATCAATCGTCATTTTTGGCCAATTTTGACAGCTAATCACATCTGAATATGCTAGTGAGTGTGCAAAATTGAGACTTCAGGACATAAATCAGCACAAAAGCAACTGAAAATATTTGCTACACCACTTAATGTGGAACCAGCTGCTTTGCCTGACAACCAACATGAAATCATTGAGCTGCAAAGAAACGGCCTACTACTATGAGCAGCTCTTTTCACAACTGAGTGTTGCAAAGGCTCAGTTCCACTCAAGACTGACTGACCGAAACCTGGTAAACCAGCAGCAAGTAGCATCCTCATCACTACCATCTGACATCAGATGCCTCACCAAAGAGAAGCAGTTCCAGCCATTGCAGAGGTTAGTGTGATATATGTGTTCAATAATCTAGTACAGCCAGGGGTACAGAATGTAGCTGCTTTGTACTCTGCTTGCCTGTATATTGCTTTCCACTCCTTTGTTGATATTGAGGACATGTCCAAATACATGTAGTATTGATATCAATGCAAATACGGTTATCATTGTGGATGATGACGCACACTCTACCCAGGCGTCACCCCTTGGCTAAACCAAACAGAGTATTTCCATTAAGTGAGAACATGAGAAAGTCTGTTTTGAAACTCAAGCATTGTCTGTGAGGTAGTTGCTGATGTTTGTATGGAAGCTCCAAATAGAAGAAGAAAATAATCAAGTAGTAACAAGTATGGTACAATATGGTTATTTTAAACCATTTCTTAATTGAATTTAGGTAACAATTACTATACCTTAATATGTACCGTTATGATCATATAAAAGTACATATACCATGATAGAAATTTTTGGCCACATCCTCCATTCCCACTGCATCCATTTTAAACAGCCTCACTCTAAACAGCAGCTTTACGCACTAATTACTATTTTTTAAAAGGTCCCCCTGATTTTTGTAAATGACCCAACTGTTTTTAAAAATATTTCCACTTTCAGGTTGTGTTTGTTGACAAGCATTATGATTATGAGAAGTGAAGTCATGGGAGGTAACGGATGACTGTGTGGATTCCTACTTTTTTCAGTCTGTCTCTACCTGCATTAAGCTAACTCTAGACAGCCAGCTGTTATACCAGGCTGATGTCAAGAACCACAAACAGCAGGTGAATAAATGTGCGGACTGTGGATGCCTGTGCTCTACTTTAGTTGGAACATCTGGTCTTGAAGCATTTGGTGCTGAAGCATCCGTGCTGACAGTCCATAGCTGTGTGGGATAACGTGTAGTTTTTGAAAATGCACAACGATGACAGCTTAGCAGCACATCAAGTCCAAAAATATTATTTTATTTTCACTGTTTTGTTCTGTTGTCAGGTCCTATTCATACCTCTGAACCAATGGATAACAGAGGAAAAGTGCTATGTAACACAGCCAAGTACATAAAACTAATGAGTAGGGCTGGGCGATAAAACGATAACGATATGTCTTGCGATAGACATGTAATCAATATCAATAAAAAATGCGTTCGATAAAACATTCAGCAATTTTTTTTCTTTGTCGAAAGAAACAAGTCGCAAAGCAAGGTTGGTTGCATGAACAAAGGCACTCGCTCTCTGGTAACCTAGCAACATAGGGAGTAATCGCTGATAACTGGGAGTGAAACTCTAACAGCCATCACGTTGTCTTGTGTTTGATTCTTCGCGAGGAGTGAGATGCGAAATAGAAAGTGAGTGCTGCAGCGAGCGAAGAAATTGTCGATAAAACAGGGAATGTCAGCTCATCAGTATGGCAGTTTTTTGGATTTTGTAAGTTGGACCGTAGTGAGACCAATGTGGTCTGTAAAGTATGCAAGACCGTCATCCCCATCAAGACCGTTTAATACCACAAACTTGTTTTATCACCTTAGCTGCGCTCACCCTGGAGCCAGGTTATAAAAATCTCTTACACGTGCTTGACCTCAATGTTATACTTGGCCGAAAGTACTTTTCTAAGACTGTCATTTGTTTTTTGTATGTTACAGATGTAAAGTCTACCTCAGTTTATTTTAATTTCTCCTATGTTTATAAAACATTGCACATATTTTAAAACACTTTATTCACCAGAAGATTAATCAGCTTGTGAACGTCCTGGCACTAAACCTGCAGAAAAAAAGTTCTCAGGTTTCTTTATGTTTACATTTTTATACTGTACTATTTCGTTAGACTTTATTAAGCATTTGTTACGTATTCTTTATTTTTGCACGTTAATGTTAAGATATAATTGTTAAGTGTTCATTGTGATTTTAGACTTTTATTGACATTTATTATGTGAGTGTTTTCCATGGTTGTGCTGACATTTCCTTTCCTTTCTGCCTTGATAGCTGAGGGGATTACAATCAGAGGAAGGTTAAATTTAAAATAAAAATGTTTAAATTTAATGTATTTATCTCCTGGTCCTTATTTTAAATAGGTCATCGATATTCACCGATATAAAACACTTATATCGTGATACAGTTTTCAGCCATATCGCCCAGCCCTACTAATGAGGCAACATTGACAAACAAAAAGTAACTAAATAAAAAATGTTTACCTGTGTGACTATTGTTTGCCAATGATCAGTCAGTGGTGGGGAAACTGCTGTATATACACTATGTGTGTGTGTGTGTGTGTGTGTGTGTGTGTGAGTGTGTGTTTTCCAAGAAAACTGTTACGAAGGGGTAAACCACCCAGATCCTGACAAATAGCCTAACCTAAACAATATATACACAAAATACAACGTATTTTACTGTGTGAAGTAGCTCCTCTTAATTTTCTTTTTAAATGTGCATTCGTTTTTTTTGGAATGTTATGTAATGTTGAGGTGGTCTATGTTTCAGGCAAGGTAGCACACCTCCGCTCTAAAACTTTGCGGAATACCCTTCAGTATAGCCGATTTTATCAGCTGAAATTGGCCTATCATAGATATATCTGTATTGCCATATATGTCATCTCATATGCATCAATAGGAAACTTCTTTCTTTTTTTTTTTCCACACAGCCCATAATGCAATGAAGATGTTTTGCATACTGCAATCGGCTGGCGACCGGTTCAGGGTGTACCCTGCCTCTCGCCCATTGCCAGCTGGGATAGGCTCCAGCCCCCTGCAACCCCGAAAGGGATACGCGGGTATAGAAGATGAATGAATGAATGAATGTTTTGGATAATTTAGAAATGGTATCAATGCATAGTTTGTCCCGCAGAGCGTGCTGCAACTTCAAGAAGGAGCTCTCAGCAATATCAATCGAGACATGACATTCAACACAGGGAAAAAGAGCTTCAAACTATAGTGCCACCTTACTAATGATTAAAAATGATAAACTAGCACAAAAATGACAATTACCAAGATAAGCCTCAATGTTCTGAACAGTCACATTACAAACACTAAAAAAGTAACATTTTGGGCTGCTGCCCTGAAGGCACAGAATGGCTGCATTAAAGTCACACAACCAGAAATATTGGTCTCACATATTTCAATTTCTAAAGCCATAACATCTGATGAAAATAATTCTCAAGTTAGATGTGAAAATACTCAGGCTCAACAAGCTATTTTTGCTGCTTCGCTTGCTTGATGTCCTCTCTCTCACACACTCCTGTTCCAATTCTGTGAATTAAGACTTTATTTCGACCAATCCAGAGTTTGGGGTGATTGTTGGAAAAGTGACAGACAAACCAAGAAGGCTTTGGTCAGTTTCAATTTGTTTCTATTGAGGTTTAAATAAAGTGTGCTTTACAATGCTGTTTTTGTTAATGGAGTCTATTGGCTTTGGCAAGAGATTAAAAAAAGCATCTTATTCTTTAACATAATGTTCTCTCGGGATCCTTTTCATAATGTTGTCAGACACTTAGAATAACAATCTAAGCCTGTCAGTAGAAACAAGGACGTTCAGTGGAAACAAGGACTTTCAGCGCACCTACATTGACGGAGCACAAAAGCCCAGAGGCATTACATTGCTGCCCGCTTCATTGCTGCTGGCTGCAGTGCTTATCTGTGGCTGCAGCTGCAGCTAAACACTGGACTGATTTCAAAAATTGTTGTCCACATTAGTCACTTACACCGAGAAAATAGGGTTAATAAAAATAGATAATATTTGAAAGGAATTTCTCCCATTTGTCTGGGACATTGAAATATTCCAGGGCACGTAGACTGGCACCAATTGAAAACTCTGCTAACAACGACACTTTCATTGATTGAAAACGTTATGTAGGTCAAGCTAAAATGAGAAAATAATTCAATAACAAGGCATAGCACATTATTTAACTTATTGTGCAATCTGTTGCAAAAAGGCACGTTTATGTTGAAATATACAAGTAGTACAAGTAGAATGTCTCTAATTGTAATCTAATTGCCCTCTTCTGGCCATAATGCACAAAAATAGATATTTGATTCCAAACTATGTGTTTTTCAAAAGGAATAATCGAACATTATTCTTAGCCAATTTTGACAGACCTAATGTGGGGTGCCCAGGCCCCTTTCCTTGCTGCATGCTACAGTACATAAAAGCCTGTCAGTAATACTCTGACCTACTACAGTAAGCAGCACTGAAAGTAAGAAAAACTCTCTCAGGCAAAGTCGCTATATAACTGTATAAGATTTCACTGAAAAAATCTGAAGTCAATAAAATAAATATTCCTGACATCAACTACTGAGTGATGTTTAGAAAGAATGAAAAACACAGACCACTAACATGCTCCACGATTTACATTGGCATCATAAGGACAAGCTACAGTTGTCACCTGACAAATATGCAAAAGGATAAAAAAAACTCTCTGTCATTTTCAAGTCAACAGGCAAAAGTGCAACACAAACTATTGGTATTTTTATTGCCAAAGACATGCGAATGTTTTCAGTAGTCAAGGTTAGTCAACCTTGACTACTGAAGTAGTCAAAATTTGTCAACATGCTGGAGTCAAGATGTGACATTCCGTCTCATGCAGACTTGCAAATCTGAAGCTGCTGGCCATGTAAGAGAATGTGATGGTAAAGGTTAAAAATCTCTGTTAAAAAGCCCTCCCAAAAGCAGAGAGATCCAATATAACTACAGACACAACTGTTACAGCCCACATCAACCACCTCAGTTCCAAGTGATTGTGGGGTTTTTGACAGCAGGAGATACTGTGAACAGACAGAGGTTTATGCTGCCTGAAACCATCGACTTGCTTTTTTGTCATTGTCCTAGACCAAAAATATAGTAGAGTTCCCGCAAAGATTTTTATGCTTGGTTTTGTGGCCTGGCCACCTCAGGTCATACAGTTTTATAGTTCGCTCATAGCTTTTCAACAGAAGTTCAGATTTTTGCTTTATGAGGACATTATTTATACATTTATACATTCTAATATGTTATTCTTCATTTAAGTTTCAAGAAGCTAGTGATTTGCTTGTTTACAAAAAACCCCACAACTTTTTATAAGTTGAGAGAATTTATTGTCACATTTTGAACCAGAGAGAAAAAGTGTTAGAAAAAAGAAACAGTTTGAAAACATGGCCATCATGCAAGAGGGAACAAATAAGAGACCTTTGTTTTCATTTTTACTTTGATGAATATATTATAACTGCATAGAATCATGTGCCCTGTATTCTCGACAGGGCTGTAATGAATGCACTTTTTTTACATTTCGAAGCGTCAACTTAAGTTTTCGAAATGAGGCGCCAATGTCTGTCATATTTTATGATGTAATCATCCATAAAAAAAATACTGAGCAAAGTGGGATTAAATTAATTACTCTTTGTATTAAGTCCACTTTCTTTAACGAATATAACTTGTCAGTTTCATCAACATAAATACATATAGGCAGCATTCTAATCCAGTACAGGTATAAAATAATGATGAAACGTAATCGCAACTTTAGGCTTATTGCTGTCAGACCGTCCCGTTAACACAGGGGAGTGCCTCCCTTTGTGTGTGGCAAATGGGAGAGGAAACAGTTCATATATACATTGCTTTGGATAAAAGCATCTGCCAAATGACAAATTGTAACTGTAAATTGTAATTGTTTTCTGAACACATTGATAATGTTTTTGAAAGGCTAAATTATTACAGAATATTTTGTGAAATAAAAACATGCTGTGAATTTTGAAAATGATTACATCTATCTTTTGTCATTTTGACTTTTGGACAACGCTCAAGTTATTGAAAATTAGATCGCATGAGTTGGAAACAATCCATAACAGCCACAACCGGAATCTAAATGTACAAATAGTACAATACTAATAATATTAGTGTAGCCTAACAATACCAGGCTTAAACCAACACATTCTCATCCCAAGTCATCGAATACTGACACCGCTTTGTCACACTCCTCAGTGTCTCATGTGTGACGTGCAAAGCCTTCCAGCCAGAAAGCCTTTCTAAGACGTGGTTAATGTTGTGAAATGGTCGCAGTTTGGTTAGGTTTAAGAAAAGATTGATTTAGGAAATTGCTGTGGGTGGCTTTACATTGTTGGACAACCTGGTGCTTTTCATACAGACTAGGGTTGGGCGGTAATCCAGTAATAAGGTATCCCGCGGTATCTAAAAATAGCAACGGTATCAGTTTCATTACTGTCATTAAAAAAATGCTGTGCATATAGGTCTATAGGGGCCTAACATAATTGTAGCATCGTCATAACAAAAATGAAGTCCACTCCATTCAATGTATCTGGTTGAATTTTTACTTGAGAAAAAGGTGACTGTGCAAAAGTACATGCTAAAAAAAATGAACCTGAGCAGTTTTACAGATGTTTTAACACAGGTATGTACAGGCACTCATTTGGGTGCATCTGGCCAGAGTACCGTTATCTCATCCAAGAGAATACAGAGAAACTCCTCTGTTGAAAACACTTTTCAGCCTTTTTTCTGCTTGCTATTGTTCTTATCTCTCATAAAAGGACGAAATGCAAATACAACAGTAAAATAACACCTCGGGCTGTTCAGCAGGGTCCTCTGTGAGCACTCTGCTCATGCGTAAATGAGACGGCGCGGTGAAACTAACTGCGTAATTACACCAGTCAATAGCTCAGCAACCCATTGGTCTATTTTGATGATCAACACCTCAATCAATTGTGATTGTGATCATCAGACTCTCTGCTTTCATATGATACCAGGCTTGTGTAGCTTGCAGGAAGTGGTGCAATCAGCAGATGCAGTACTGTTGACGTGCGCTATTTTCGTGTTTTTGTATATGCACATATAATTTCTTTGGGTATGAATTATGTTTTGTTTGGGTGACAATGCTTGGTAGAGGCTTTTAGTTGAGTTTCTTCCCGTCATTCTGGTATGCTGGAAGTTAGGATTGGTGCTTCCTAGCGTGTGCATTGACCATCTGAACTGTGCGCATGTCACGCTGCCCTGCAAAGTGATTTTTAAATAGTCACGGTAATACCGTATACCCCAGGAAAATGTGGGGTAGTTTTGACGGTATCAAAATTTGGATACCACCCAACTCTAATGCAGACACTGAAGGGTACCTTGAGCACCTTCACCAGAACCATGCATTTGTATCTGAGCCTACAGTCTGCATGTTATGTAGAGGGGTGTGAAAAACACTGGTATCTGATAACCTGGGAATGAGACAAATACAAATGCAAAGAAAAAAATTTAATAAATAAATTAAAAAAAGACAAAGAAAGAAAGAAAGAATTCAAATGATGATTTAGAATTTGAACGTCAACATTATGACCAAAGCTTTGAACTATTTGGTTCTGTCTATCAAACCGAATCGTGAGTTGACAATATTGTTTCACTTATAGTAGTAGCAGTAGTAGCAGATGTGATGAAAATGTAATAGGTACACATTTACAGAAACTTTTCACAACTGCTCAAAACATGCATTTAGGTGTTGTATTACTTTACAATAAAGAGTAAATGTCTTAACTTGGCTTGACATTCTCCACAGACTTGCTAAAATTTCCTGATGAAATGTGGTGATTGCTGTCATTCAGTTGCATTATTTGACATCATCAACATTGAGCATGGATCAATGCAGTCAATGACCAGAAGCAAATAGATCCATGCAGATCCACACCAGGTGGAAGCAGCTGAAGCAAATGACGCATCTGCTCTATATAAAAAAGTTTCAGCTTGATTAACAGTGCCATTATTCCAAGTTCACTACATGAATGTAGAGAGACAGGAGCAGAGAGGAACGAAACCATGAGAGAAAGTAGAGAATGAAACAAAAAATAAGACAGATCTTGATCATTTTTGGAAATAGTTTTGAAATGTTTCTGTCAAAGTTGTCACATGCACATGAACAGGTCACAGCAGTGCTGTCAGTCAGGGAGCAAGTCCATTGTCTGTTAACTACATTCATTCAATGACTGCAAAACCACTCCAGTGGTAACAACAAGCCAAAAATGTACTTAAAATTATACCTATGGGAACACTGAAAGCGTGGCACTCAAGAAAGCCATTCCTAGATGCACAACCCACACTGTGCACCTAAGTCTGGGATCTAATTGACAAGACTTGACGTTAAAATCTATTCTTGAGTTGGTGACACATATCCTTTTGCATATTGTGGGATGATACTTTGCAATACTGCAAACTACAAGTACTGCAAAGTATCATGGCTCAATTTTTTTGTTACATAATCAGAAGATTCATTTTCACAGTATCTTTTAACATAAACACAAAGAAGTTCATTGATTTTTATATTTGATTAACATTAAGTCTCAGAGTGTTGTCACAACTGTTATTCATTTATTTATGCCTTATTCTGTCCTCTTATAAAATATAGTGACAGCTACAGTTGGGAAATGTAATCACAGAAATCTTAGCATTCATACATGTTCGGTGTGTAGGTAATGGTTAAGCAGTTGTGCCACACTGACAACATTTGGAAAGGGAGTAATCCTCCAGCTGGGCACAGGTGTTTTCCCACTTAAACCTACTAGAGGCTGACTGGAGCCAAACAGCAGGTTCAGCTGGAACAGGTTTCAACAACAGAGCTCAGGGCCTTAACTGGCAGTCAGCACAAACTGAATGTTCTCATTATATTGTCTGTCATGGTGGAACTGAGACTGAAGGAATCTCAACAGAACAAACAATTAACAACATTATACAAACCTTTAGACTTACTTAGTCTGAGGTTATCACATGAATTAAGACATGTTTCTATATCAGTTTGTCTGACACAGAATAAATATTTCACAAACAATATTGCATAAATCCTGTCTAGCTCAATGACATTGCAACTGCTTGGATTACAAATCCAATTCCACTGGAACCTCACATATGGACCAATAGTTATGCATATCCTCATTAGTCTGTAAGAGACTTCTTGCAGAAGGTTCAGTCTCAAGAAATTTGTCCTTCTTCCATCTTTGCATTATCTCCTTTACATGGTATTTTTTGATCAAGAGGCCAAATGATTAATCAATCACGCATACTAGGAGTTCAATATTGCCATGATGTGATTTGTGAAGACAAATAATTAATTGAAATAACTGAGTAAGCAGTGGTTGGGATTTTTTTTTTTTTTTTTTTGAGACTCAAACGTGTAGACCACGAGAGAACAGTAACCTCACTGTTGAATCGGCAACAATTTCAGATCACGGCATCTCTGATGAGCAACGACAGAAAAAGGACCACAGAGACCCAAACAGAGAGGGGATGTCAACAATGATTCCTCCAGCTGTACATAAGCACTGGTCTCATCATAGTCCTGTTCCTAATCTAAGGGCATCAATCTTCAAGTAACTGAGTGCCTGTGTCCCTGTACTCCAGGGCAGGGTAGGGGCTGGGGCTGATGCGGTAGCTAAGCTAGCGGCTGGCGTTAGCTGCCACAGCAGATGAAATACTGCAGATCTACAGAGAACAATCGGGGGGTGCTGTCTAGCTTATTTGACACATTAAGCCATCGCTGGCCACACTACACGGCAGGATGTAATAATCTACTGCATCGTAAAGTATGTCACCACGTTTCCATTAAGCAGCAACACACCCATTCACCTCTCCGTTTTGGTCTGCCGGCATCCTCTCCCATTCTGTTTGGTGTGCGTTAACTAAAGGCAGGTCGCGATACCACTGCGACTGCAACTTGCCTAAATACAAACACTAACCGCACCGATCATTTGCCTCTTTAACGCCAACATTAAACGTGGTGCATTCACCAGCTGGTTAGGGGCTCGAAACGACTCAGTCACAAGGTAACGTTAACCTAGAAGGGCAGGGGTGGTATCGGCAGACATGGAGGACATCGCATGCTATAAGGGGTAACGTTATAATGTCCATCATTTTGCACGTCTCAGCTACTGTAGATGCGACAGCCAAGCCCTAATTGTTAAAACTGGGTCCATTGTCTAATGCCGACGTTAACCCACCCATTTCATCGAAGCCTGCCCCTTGCCCTATAAGCCATCTTAACAGCAGTGGGAGAGGAATGGGGACATGAGGCCGGGTGACGGGCGAATAACGTAGGAAGGGGTTACATTAAGTTATCAAGCAGTGTTACCACTGATCGCCTGTCGAGCCTTTAACCCACAGTTTAGAGACAGGGACCAAAGAACGCTAGCCCCACGTTCACATACAAATTAAAAAATACGACGCCGACCGGCTATTTCTTACCTCAGGCGGTGTGTCGAACCAAGTTCCGCGTAGCAGCCATGTTCGGAACCTCTATCTCCCTCCGTCCACACGAGCCGAGCCCCCTCCCCCGGGTCAGTCGTCCCACTTCCACAGCAGAAATCCAATTGTAGAACTGTTTGCCGATAAAAAAATCCCGGTGATATTAATTTCCAGTAAAAATGCGTTATTCTCCGAAACCCACAGAGCGGTTGTCGATTGGGACTGATTGCCGGCAAGGCACAGCTAGCTGTACCTAAGGGGTGGTGGGCAGCCCGCCGCCTAAGCCACCGACCATTCGAACTCAGCCTTCTTTCTGTTTAGTAAGCGTAATGCACTTGTCCGGGAATCATTCTCATATATACGAATGGCCACCTTTCAACTACAGCGTGGGCCAGATGGATTAGCAAGACCACCAGCTTGTTCAATTAATTTAAAGGCAATAAGCTAACATTAGCTAGCTAGCTATCAGCTAGCATGCCAACAGCTAACATTAGTCGTCTAATAAAACACTGCAATTAGTATTTGGACGATACTATAGGCTGCTTAGCGGGCAGCGGCCAGACGATGACTCGCTGGACAAAACAGGCAGACGCTATGGAAACCTACACATGTTTAAATAGGCACAGCTACAGCTAGGTATATGCTGGCCAGCCCCTCCGTGATGTTAATATCGGTCAAAGGAGAGGGGCTGCATTGAGAGCGCACTCCCGACACTTAGCAAGTACGGCCCAGCGCGTTCCAGAGAAATTTCCCACAAAATGGCTGCCAAAACAAATCCATCACGAGTCACACAAGTGACTACCAAAAAATGGTATTGAAATAAAAACGTGTTTGCATAATTATTTTTCATGCAGCTATTTTTCATACACTATACAAACTTTCACCGAGGCATTTGTCAGCAGGTAGGTAAGAGAGAGAGGCAGTTTCACGCGATCTGACAAATTGTACAACACCTGGTTCATTTTCTCCGAATGTGGCTACTTTTAACAGCAAACACACGCTGTCAGTTTCAGAAGTCCATATCTCCTAACACAAAAGACCACAACCATAGATCTGAGTTCCAAACCTAGTTTTAACCAACATAGATGGTGGTCCTGCACGCCACTGAGCCACCAAGGACTTGAACTGACAGTCACTTCTGTTAATGTCAGCTACAACGGGAAACATTCAGTGCCCATTGAGAACCAAGAAATGTTAGTAGTCTCCCCCCCCCCAAAAAAAGCCAATAGTTTGTTTACTGTGTGAAGGTAAACATCTTTGATATGTTGGTAGTCATACAAGGTTCCTAAGTCAAATATTATAACCAATCAAAAACAAGTATCAAACATTTTATTAAGACAAGGTTATCAGTTGTCAAAAACAAAACAAAACAAAAAAACTAATACATGAACAGTTTCAAGCATCAACTTGTAAATCATAACATTCTCCACCATACTAATCATACTTTGTCAACACAAAAGTTATATGACTAGCATCAAATTATTAGGAGAGAAAGACATCACTGACAATACAAAAAGTAAATGGTTGAAAAATGGTAATCTGTTTCCCAGAGCTTTCTTCCACACCTCATTTCTTCTGTTTAGGTGGAGGTCTGAGGAAAGAAAAGACAATGTTAACACAACATATGAAAAAGAGCAGGGAACACGAACACAAACACGAACACACACACAAACACAAACACGAACACACACACACGAACACACACACACACACACACACACACACACACACACACACACACACACAGTACTGTGCAAAAGTTTTAGGCAAATGTGCAAAATGCTGTAAACTAAGAATGCTTTCAAAAATGTAATGTTAATAGTATATTTTCACCAATTGAAATGCAGTGAATGAACAGAAGAGAAATCTAAATTAAATCAATATTGAATGTGACCACCCTTTGCCTTCAAAACGGCATCAAAATTCTTCTAGGTACACTTGCACACAGTTGTTAAAGGAACTTGGCTGGTAGATTGTTCCAAACATCTTGAAGGGCTGCCCACAGATCGTCTGTGGATGTAGGCTTCCTCAAATCCTTGTGTCCCATCAGGACTTCTTCTTTACACTGAAGATAGTTCTTAACGACATTGGCTGTACGTTTGGGGTTGTTGTCCTGCTGCAGAATAAATTTGGGGCCAATCATACACCTCCCTGATGGTATTGCATGATAGTAAGCATCTGCCTGTATAGGGCTGGGCGATAAAACGATAACAATATGTCTCCGGATAGACACAAAACCAATATCAATAAAAAATGCGTTCGATAAAACACTCAATTTTTTTTTCATCGTGGGAAGAAACCAAAGTTGCGAAGCAAGGTTGGTTGCATGAACAAAGGCACTCGCTTTCTGGTAACCTAGCCTAGCAACATAGGGAGTAATCACTGATCAGTGAACAGTATCACTTTCAGTTGAGCCATCTCGTTGTCTCATGTTTGATTCTTCAGGAGAAGTGAGATGAGAAATAGAAAGTGAGCGCTGCAGCGAGTGAAAAAATTGTCGATATAACAGGGAAAGTCAGCTCGCCAGTATGGCAGTTCTTTGGATTTTGTAAGTCGGACCGTAGTCAGACCAATCTGGTCTGTAAAGTATGCAAGACCATTGTCCCCACCAAGACCGGTAATGCCACAAACTTGTTTTATCACCTTAAGCTTGGTTTAGGCTTCTGCGTCGCGGCGACGCCGTACCTACGCCGTCGACGCAGACCCCTACGCGGACCCTACGCCGTAGCCTGACGCGCACCTCCAAAAAATCCTGACTACGCGTCGCGTCGACGCGTAGTGACGTGAACGTCGAGGACTGTGATTGGTCCGTTCAGAACGTAATTTTCGGTTCAGTCACAGCCCTATGGTCGCAGCACAACAACACCGCCATTTTCAAAGTTTCTGTGGTGAGAGCTACAAGAAAAACTGGACCAAGCCGAAGAAAGAATTATCGAGGAGGTACGCAAGTACGACCACCTCTACAACTCCTCTTCGCGGCAGCAAGAGCCCCCCGAAACCATACAAAGACACAGCCGCACCCCCCTAGCGGCTTGGCGGTGAATTGCGGAGCAACGCGTTCCCTCGACGCAGAACTACGAATGCTCAGTGACGGCGTAGGGTGTACGCCGTAGGTACGGCGTCGCCGCGACCCCGAAGCCTAAACCAAGCTTTAGCCGCGCTCACCCTTCGGAGTGCAGCCGTACTCGCCAACGTCCAACAACATCTGCAACCGCAGCACCACTGCACAAGCAGCAGACCACCATGGAGAGGTACTCTGCTTCAGTGCCTTATGATAAATCATCTAAAAGGCACAAAGACATAACGGAGGCAGTGACATATAATATAGCTAAACACATGCTTCCACTGAGCACTTTGGAGAAGCCAGGTTATAAAAATCTCTTACACGTGCTTGACCTCAATGTTATACCTGGCCGAAAGTACTTTTCTAAGACTGCCATTTGTTTTTTATGTTACAGATGTAAAGTTTACCTCAGTTTATTTTAATTTCTCCTATGTTTATAAAACACTGCACATATTTTAAAACACTTTATTCACCAGAAGATTAGTCAGTTTGTGAACTTTCTATCACTAAACTTGCAATAAAAATATAATTGAATAGTTCATGTATGTGTAGAGTAAGAAGAGTTGCTAAAGTTATTCACATGTCTAGGCTGGTTTTATAGTTCAATCAATGTTACTGTACTATCATGTTTGTTTTTTGTATGTTACAGATGTCAAATCTACCTCAGTTCCTGCTATGTTTACAAAACACTGCACATATTTTAAAAACATTTTATTCACTAGAAGGTGAATCAGCTTGTGAACTTCCTGGCACTAAACCTGCAGAAAAAAAGTTCTTAGGTTTCTCTATGTTTACATTTTTATACTCTGCACTATTTTGTTACACTTTATTAAGCATTTGTTATGTATTCTTTATTTTTGCACCTTAATGGTAAGATATAATTGTTAAGTGTTCACTGTGATTTTAGACTTTTATTGACATTTATTATGTGAGTGTTTTCCATGGTTGTGTTGACATTTCCTTTCCTTTCTGCCTTGATAGCTGAGGGGATTATAATCAGAAGAAGGTTAAATTTTAAGTAAAAATGTTTAAATTTAATCTATTTATCTCCTAGTCCTAATTTTAAATAGGTCATAAAAAATATCAATAATTATCAATATCGACCTATATAAAACATTTATATCGTGATACAGTTTTCAGCCATATCGCCCAGCCCTATGCCTGTATTTCTCAGCACTGATGACACCATTAATCCTGACCAAACGTCCAACTCCATTTGCAGAAATGCAGCCCCAAACTTGCAAGGAACCTCCATTCTGCTCCAGCCAAATATTTCGAATGACTCATCAGTCCGGAGCACCTGCTGCCATTTTTCTACACCCCAGTTCCTATGTTTTTGTGCATAGTTGAGTCGCTTAACCTTGTTTCCATGTCGGAGGTATGCTTTTTGGCTGCAACTCTTCCACAAAGAGTCTTCTGTCCAGAGAATCTTTTGTAGGTGATGACTGCCTGAAGTCTGGAACCCATGGACATCACCAAATGCTGGGTTTCCTCTTGTGTGATGCTTTGCCAGGCCGTGACTGCAGCTGTTTTCAGTTGTTTGTTTGCAGGTCTTTCTACCTTAAATTTTGTCT
Organism: Chaetodon auriga; assembly: GCF_051107435.1. Taxonomy (NCBI): domain Eukaryota; kingdom Metazoa; phylum Chordata; class Actinopteri; order Chaetodontiformes; family Chaetodontidae; genus Chaetodon; species Chaetodon auriga. The sequence goes on from NC_135081.1 coordinate 477,186, forward strand.
TAAGCAAGTGGAATGCATGCTTAATCGGACTGAGATCAGGTGACTGACTCGGCCATTTTAGAATATTCCACTTCTTTGCCTTGAAAAACACTTAGTGCACGCAGTATGTTGAGCGCTTCACAGTGCAAATGGACAATGGCCAAAACATTGTCCATCTGTACTGTGAAGCCCCATCCAATTAACTTCGCTGAATTTGGCTAAATGAGCAGTGAGCAGACAATGTTCCTCTAGACTTCAAAATTCATGCAGCTGCTTCTGAGTTCTGTCATCATCAATAAACACTAGTGACCCAGTGCCATTGGACGGCATGCATGCCCACGCCATTACACTGCCTCCACCATGTTTTACAGATGATGTGGTGTGCTTCAGCTCATGGACCGTTCCAAGCCTTTTCTCTTTTCTCTTCCCATCATTCTGGTACAGGTTGATCTTAGTTTCATCTCTCCAAAGACTGTTGTTCCAGAACTAGGCTGGCTTTTTTAGATGTGTTCTGGCAAACTCGAATCTCGCTTTTTTATTCTTGGGGCTTATGAACTATTTGCACCTTGTGGTGAACCCTCTGTATTTGCTCTTGTGAGGTCTTCTCTTTACGGTAGACTAGGATAATGACACGCTAGCTTCCTGGAGAGTCTTCTTCACTTCACTAGATGTTGCGAAGGGGTTCTTCTTTACCATGGAAAGGATCCTGTTATCATCAACCACTGTTGTTTTCTGTGGACGTCCGGGCCTTCTTGTATTGCTGAACTCACCAGTGCATTCCCTTTTTGTCAGAATGTACCAAACTGCTGATTTGGCCACTCCTAATGTTTCTGCTATCTGGCCTGTTTCACTTACAGAGTTCCTTCGACCACATGCTGTTGATTTGCAGCAACAGCTTCCAAATGAAAATGCCACACTTGAAATCAACTCCAGAACTTTTACCTGCTTAATTGATGATGAAATAACTAGGGAATAGCCCACACCAGCTTATGAAACAGCTTTTGACTTAATTGTTGAATTACTTTAGGTCCCTTTAAAGGAGGAGACTATGTATGAAAATGTTTGCAAATTACAGCTGAAAGTCTGCACTTCAATTTCACCTCAATTATTTCATTCGAAATCCACTGTGGTAGCGTACAGGTCCAAAATTGTGAAAATTGTGTCACTGTCCAAATACTTCTGTACCTAACTCTGTGTGTGTGTGTGTGTGTGTGTGTGTGTGTATATATATATATGTATGTATGAGAGAGAGAGAGAGGGAGGGTCTGGATGTATGTGTCAAAGCATCACCATAATTAAACTCTGGGAACAATAGTTAGAGGCAAAACCACTAAACCTAACAATGGCAGTCATGGAGCTATGGAGCAGTAATGTGATAATTTGTTGCTGTTTATGTGTTTCAAATTCACCATGTGCCATCTCACAGCCTCTTGATTTTAATCCCACACAAGTCACCGTAAGTCATGTCCTGACAAGTCATGACTTGGGTTTTACATGATGCCACACTGTCTAAGCTATCACCACTCGTAGTAGATGCTAAAATGCTGACGAAAACTCAAGTTTAGTCAAATTTGTGTGGTAGAGACAACAAAGGTAAATGGTAACGTTATTACCCAAACTGTCTGTTGCAAACATCCACCAAATTTACATTGAGGGATTGCTAGCGAGATTCCAGGTGTGCCTACAGTTTTAATGGCAAATTAAGTGGTTTAAATAATTTGCTATGTTTCCAACATGTCCAAATGTCCAAGTGCTAATGTTCTTCAGCCTTCTTTGTAATGAAGTCTGAAATCCTGGCAAATTACTATGTACAACATTTGAATCTTAAGAATTCTAAATAGTGTTTCAAATACACGATTAGCTGAAACGTAACCAAGTGAGAGATTATGAAGAACCCAGCCAGACAGCACATGCTGTGTGTCCTCTAATCCAGTGGTTCTCAACTGGCCTGGCTTCGGGACCCACCATCACCCCTTAATGACAAGCTGCGACCCAAATCCAGGAAAAAAAGACAGCACTCTGATACATAAAACTCCCTTCAAAATAAAAGCACAGGATTTTTTTGTTTTTCTTGCCCTGGCGACCCACTTAAAACGGGTCCACACCCCACTCACGATCCACCAGTTGAGAATCACTGCTCTAACCATACTTTGTCACTTGCAATCAATTACTCACACTTCGCTATCAATCAAAATAAGCTATTTTATTTTCATATGTCACTACCTCTGACTCCAAAACACCCACTAACCACTAAGCTATTTAATCCATTAACAGTTTTTAACATGTACATTCACCACTCGATATCTTTCAGTCGTTTGTTCTCTTTTTGTCCTTGTTGAGGTCGATGTTCTTTTTTCCCCCCAATGAAAGTACATTGAGTGCAATGTTGAGACCAGAGTCAAATTCCAGCAGTCCAGCAGATGGTGCCATTTAACCCAATTAAGGGGCTGTATGCAGGTTGGCAGAGCCACCAAATTCATCTCTAGGTGTAATGTGATATTTTTTGCAAAAAAAAACAAAAAAAAACAAAAAAAAAAAACATGAAGCCTCAGGGAGTAAAACCCTGTGTCACGGAGTTTGTATGGAAATACAGTTTACCTTTATAGATTATACTGATACTGAATTGACAAGAAGACTGTCGATATGACACCTCTAGAGTACTGCGTTTTTGCGGACACGTAAGGAATTATTAATGTGTCATATTTCCTAAAGGTAGTTTGGCACAATATTTTCACTGGGGAGTGCAGGGAGCGTCAGTTCAATTCACATACTGTAACGTTATGTATACTTTTTGCCATTTTGTTATCACCACAGAAACACTAGGTAACTGGTGAAGTATAAGGTTGTCAGACATTCACCAACTGTGTTATTAACTTTTAGTTACTGGTTTGATGAATGGTTTATAGTCTGTGTGTTTAATGTTCAACATGTAAAAAAAATGTTTTAAGTCATTTTTGTGATCACTCACAATCTCAGACTCAATAGTTGCATGGCTTTTGAAACTTGTTCAGATTAATCTTTGACACCTTTAGCCCAATTATAAACTTTATTTTATCGTTAAAATATAACGAGTTGGTCAAATAAAAAAAATAAATAAATAAAAAAAAGATCCTTCACTATCCAACCAGCTCCTAGATAACACTAACCCAGGGTTATCAGTTCACTACAGGCATGAACAAACAATTCAAAATTCAATCTCAAGAGAGATATCAAGATTGGACCTCCAGTGGTTTCATAGCATACGGCACTCATAAATAAAAGGTACAATATGGAGCTTCCAGGGCCGCATTCATAAAGAGTACAAAGAGTTGTTCTTAGTGACGAAATTCTTAGAACAACATTTTCTAAGAATTTCCCCTTACTATTAAGACTACATCTTGGTAAAGATAAAAGTTAGTAAGAAAGCATTAAGAGAGCTCCTAAATTAAAAAAAAATTTAGGAGTTGAGAAGAGGACTTCAGAGGCTTAAGCATTTCTTCAGCAGAAAGAAATGGTGGAAAGAGAAAGAGGTTGAAGAAATATTCTCTGAAAGCTCAATGACAGTGAGTTCATGAAACGCTCCCTTCATCAGCAGAGTGATCACACAAACGATTACAGCTCAGAGTTGCCCTGAAAATTTTCCTAAATCACTCCCAAAATAGGACTCCTTGGTAGAAATTTTTAGGCTAAGTTAGGAGCTCTTTGAGAGTACTGTCAGAATGTTTGTGAATAGGAAACAGGAGATGAAATATAAATTGAATTTGCAGAAACAAAACCATTTAAGATACTTAGTGACAAAACATTGAAAAAAACTGACGCTAGAAAATGAGCTACTTCCAATATTTATCAGAGCATATTAGGGTGAATCTTCTAAAAAGGTCTTTCAAAAATATATTTCGAACCACAGCAACTTCAGAAAAGTAGGAGGACATACTGAACACTACAAAACTTATTTGGAAAAATTTAGAAATATATAACGTAATTTCTATGCCCCTGTCTAAAAGAAGAAGTGTAATTTATGTACATCTGACACTGTCAGACATCTTATGGGCACAAATCATTTTCATATATTTGGAGGTATCCCACTGTGGCTCCATTTGGGAGTTAAGTTCATACCATCCTGGAAACTGTCCTCCAAACCAAAATCACTAGTTCTGACCTGGATCCAATTAAGTCGGAGGAACTTCAGAATCAGAAATACTTTATTGATCCCCGAGGGGAAATTCTTTGTCTTGAATGGAGGAGGAAAGAAATAGTAGTAGTAGTAGTAGTAGTAGTAGAAGAAGAGTAGGAGGAGGAGTAGGAGGAGTAAAATGATTTACATGATCGTTAAGCACACAGAAAAATCAACATGGCCAAATAATAAGGTTTGGTGTGATGAAGAAACATTTAGAAAATCTGAGTCTTTTGGAGAGAGCACCCATCAACATGAGCACATTTATCATTTAGCTTCATACACCAGCAGACCAGCAGCTTCTCCAAACTGGGGGCATGCCAACTGCCATCTGGCTTACTGTGAGCTTTGTTTTCACCATCTCCTACTTGTAGAGCATGCAATATGAAATTCTGTCACTTGCCTTTGGTTTGAAAACTATCTTTCAAACAGACCTCAGTGTGTAAAAATGGGTGACGTTTAATGATATTGTCCCCTCTTCCAATTCCTGTAAATTTCATCTTTATGAGGACAACAATTTTAAATTGTAGCAACTTCTATAAAATCAGCTGTTGAATGTCTGCAGTCTTCTTTTGATTCACTTCAACTCCAATTCCATAAGCACAAGTTAGTTTTTAATTCTGATTAAACAAAATGGATGCTATTCACCAAGTCCACTACTACTGAATCTGGTAGCATCCACTCAGTTGATGGCATATATGCGTAGACAGAGTGCCTAAATACAAATACCTAGGTATCTGGTTGGACAACAATCTAAACTTCAAATATCACATCAATACATTGAAATACACAGATCGGTAAATTGAGAACAATACTTGTTTTTTGTGTAGCAATAAGAGTGCTTTCCGATGTGCCACAGAAAAAGAATGGTGAAATCATTGTTCTTATCTATTTTGGATTATAGGATGTTATTCATGGCAAAGCTGCTGCCTCCACACTGAAGTCACTGGATGTTGTTTACCACCCAGACTTAAGCTTTATAACTGGTGACCCCTACAGCATCCATCATTGCATCCTTAAAATCAGTCAGCTGGTTTTTATTCACCTGTAAATTTTTAACGCAGTTGCTTCCACCCTACATTTCATCCCCTTTAACTCTGAACTCACAAAATCTAGGCAATCGCTCACAGACTTGGATTTGATGTCATTTTCTTACAATGCACCTTATACATGGAACAACCTGCAAAAGGTCTTACACTTGGACTCTGCTGCCACTACGGGTGTTCAAAGGCCTTATTTCAGACCTAGTTTCCTATATTTTTATTATTTAGTTGATAGCATATTATTTTGTATATAACTTTTGTCTGTTTTGTATCTCAATACCATTTTAAATGAGGACAACTCCTCAATGGTCTTCCAAGGTGAAATAAAGGTTGAATGAATATCTGATTCATTTATAAGAATCTAAGAATAAAGACAGTTTAGATATTCACCAAAAATAGCTTCTTTATATTTTCCAAGGTGTGTTGCAAACATATTTATTCCTCCTGAACCTTCTGGTGATTTTGAAAAATTTTGTGTCTTTTTAGTGATCATTTCTGATCATCATTTTCATATATAAGCAAATTTAGATCCTGTTGATTTAATTGCAGAAAAGAATTTGGACTTTGATCAAAATGTTGGGGGAACTGCATGAGCAGCTAACCATGGCCTACACAAAAACGTGAGCAACAATGCAAGGAATCCAGCCAAAACAGAAATTATATACAGTGGGAGGAACTTAATATTCAACATGTCAACATGTTTTTTTCATTTAACATATGTCCAATGCAGCTACTGACATGTAATTACACAGGAAAAAAGGTATTGAACGCACCAACTGAAATGTATTCGATACTTGGTGGAGAAGCCTTTGTTTGTTATGACTTCAAGCTTGATATGCGAAGAAACTAATCACTCACAGTGTTCAGGTGGGATTTAAGCCTGTTGTTCCAAATAGGCAGTCTTAAAACCTTGAATGTTCCAGGGGCCCTTTGGTGGATCTTGATCTTAAGTTTCTTCCACAAATGTCTGGCAATTGACTAGGTCATTCCTCCAACTTTATTTCCTTCTTCTGGAACAAAATAAGTCTCCTTTGTGTTATGTTTTGAATAATTGTCCTGTTGGAAAGTCCACCCACATCTCCTCCTCATCTTCCTTGTAGATGCCAACAAACTGCTCTCAAGAATTTCCCGGTAGGCCCAGTCATCTTGTCTTTGATATTTTGGATTCTGTCAGTACCATGAGTAGGGGATTTTAATACAGTCACTCACTACTATCATGAAAGTTTTAGCATATTAAAAATAATGTGCTTTAATGTTGCTGTGATAACATGCAGGTAGAGGGCTATGCAAATACTCCTAGAACTGGAGTCACACCCTGTAAATATAATTTTCCTCACTATGAGGGCGACATGCATGCACTAATCATTTTAGTTTTAAATACTTTAAAAGCAAGTACAAGGCAGGACTCACTTTAAAACTTAACTACAAGGTTGGATTGACACAAATTTCAAACTTAGAAACTTAACTTTTGCTTTGTTCATTTTGCTTGTTAGCCTGTTGAATTTGGCGTTAACACGTACTAGGGCTAATGTGGCTACCTGCATCTATTGTAGACCCACATGCTGGAGCAATGGCAGAGTATATAATATTGAGGGACAGTCAAGAGAAACTTAATGTTAGAATCGCGAATTTAATAACCAGAGTAGTGGATTGGATGTTGTAAGACAGTTTTTTCCAACATGCCAAGTGTGAATGTACTTGACAGACTTGTCCCATGGTACACTGACTGTTGTATAGTACACATTGGGTTTTCTGCCAAATAAATGCTGTTGAGAGTTCTAACCCTCATATTAGTCTAACTCAGATAAAGAATCACATTTACTAATTAACATACATTATGCAGCAGTCTACACCTCCCGAAACACATGTATACCTCATTTTCATTCCTATTTCGAGCTGATGACCACATCAGTTTTCTTAATCATTTTTTTTTCATGTTCACTTGCATTGCGAACAGAGATAGAACCATTTTTTGAGTAGAGTAACCCCATCTATTTTTGTAATACTATGATGTACAGTTACCGTAAAAAAAAACAAATACACTGATATAAATTTTAGGTCATCATCCACCCCTAACCCTGAGAAGAGAAACCATTCCATAACATCATTCTTCCTCCTCCACAATTCACGCTAGGTATTGTATTTTTAGGGTCTTTTGCAGAGCCATTTCTCCTCCAATCACTGCACATCATGTTGGTCAGGAAAAGTTGTATTTTTGTCTTGTCTCACCACACTACATTCTCCCAATAATCTACAGTCTTATCCAAATTTTGTGCGGCAAACTTCAAAAAAGCTTCAACATACCCATTCTTCAGTAATGGAGTCTTCTGGGGTGATTGTGTATGGATCCTGTTGCAGAGGAATTCAGTTTTCTCCGACAACTGTGTGGAGCTCTTTTTGAGTGGCCCTTGGGGTACTCCTCTGACTGTTCAATTTTTTTCCTGTCATTCAACTTTATTGAACATAATTTTTGCCATTATTGAGTTAATACCATTGTCTAGTTTCACATGACTAGCTGCATTGGAAATATGTTTAATTGTTGACATGTTGACATGTTCAATACTTGTTTTATGCAGTTGGTTTCTGACCAAAGTGTGAAAGTGGCCATTTTAACACCACCACAGGGTCGGTTGACATACAATATTTCATGCAAGTCCAAGAGAAAAAATTATGCATGCAACCAACACACAATTTTTCACATACAAGGAAACAAGTTGTCAGGTTGTTCTTTGCACACAGATAATCAATCGGCTGCACCAGTGATAATTTCGGTGTGTCACGGTAAAGGGGGTTGATGCTTAGAGCTGGTCAGAGAAACAAGTCTAATATTTGTGTACCTGTAGACGCCCACTACCACAGCATGATCTCTCTCATAGGGTTCCAGTGTGAGCTGTTCCTGTGGTTTCATGTTCTCGGCACTCATCTTCTTCACCTCTGAGGCAAACACTGCCTCTGGAGCTGCTGTTGAATCTATACAGTTAGCCTGACATGAAAAAGAGGATTTGATGAGAACTCAGAGTACCGTACATGAAATTATACTGCAAGCAGCAATATACAAGTTTTTCAGTACCTGAAAACATATTTGGGTATTTATCCTGCAGATATTAATCCATTAAAATGGCTCTGCCATTAGTTCAGACTTCCCCAGTCAGCCTTATCTCAGCTTTCCTCAGTTTCCTTGGTTTCTCTGGACTTCACTTCAACTAGTTTACTCCCCGATAACGCAAGTTAGTAGTTCATGTGTTAAAGGTTGGAGGACTGCAATCAGTGTACCTTGATGGAGATAACGAAGTGTCCTCCATTCTTCAGGAAGTTGTGAGCGTTCAAAGCAACAATCCTTGTCTGGTCAGGCTGGGCAACATCAGCAAAAATCACATCCACCATGCCTAGAGAAGGACAGACCATTACCATCTTGACACAAAGCATCTATTTACATATTTGTTGTTATGGATCCAGTTTGACTTCACAGATGTACATGTGAAGCTACTTCACATGTACATCTACTGGCTACTTTCAGGGAGAACAATAAGCAGATCTATCAAGCTCCATGGCAATGATGTTGACATACAAGATGTTACTCTAACAAATCATGCCCTAGCACAGAGCAAGAGGGAAAGCTTCAACTATTCTGTCTGGTTACACACAATGATGGAAAATATTCGATTTTTTTTTTTTTTGCAACAAAAATTAGACAAAAAACACTCAAATATATCCTCTTCTTCACAAGCTGATTACGCAGGTCAACCTGTTACAGCAGCTTGCATTTCAGTCACAGTGTCTCTGCCACTCATGTATGCTAACGTTACTGGTTTTGGGAATGAACAGAATTATGAACCAAATATGTGTACAATCCCAGTGAAGATCAGAAAAAAAATGGCTTGATGTCTAAAAAAAAACATGACCACAAGTTTGTGAACATGACCGCAAACAAAGCAACAGAGGGTTATATGAGCTGTGTATCTATATGGTGAACTCAAGTTTGATTCAGTTTAAAATACAGGGCTCACACAGTATGGACAGTGATAACATGACACTTACTGATTCACACTTACTGACAACACTGTATTCACTTTCCAGAACTGGTATTGGAACAAAAACTAAGAAAAAAAATAAGTCAAAATGGACTGCATTTATATTGCGCTTGTCTAGTCTTACAACCACTCAAAGCACTTTACAACACAAGTCAGCACTCACCCATTCAGATATGCATTTATAAACTGGTGGCAGAGGCTACAATGCAAGGTGCCACCTGGTTATCAAGAGCGATAATCATTCATGCACAGACAAACACCAATGGCACAGCGTCCGGACCAATTTGGGGTTCAGTATCTTGCCTAAAACTACTTTGACATTTAGAGTGTTGGGGCTAGGGTTCAAACCACCGACCTTCTTGTAAGTGGATGACCACTCTATCGTCTGAGCACAGTAGTTGACAGCGTTACTGCTGTGGTTAAGGTCTACCTACCAACCAGCATACGGTATTTGTGTGGGTGCCGAGCATCTTCAATTATTGGAATGATGTTGGTGCGTTTCTTGGCCACATTTAGAAGGTCACGACCTGAACGATGAGAAAACTCCACAGCATAGACTAGCCCTTCCTGTAAGACAGGACACAAGACACAAAGATTACTATTTTTTTTTTTTTTTTTTATACTTACTTTCAGGAAAATAACACAAAGTCATTACTAAATTATTGTTAGGCTCAGCTTAATGTTACATTTAGGTTCAACTGTTCTTTACAATTTACCTTCAGAAGTGCTAACTGAATAATCATTCACCCAATTAGATGGGTTGACATCTAGCATTTTGAGACAACTGCACTGGCTGATGCCTGAGTACACAAAGTCGACAACAACATATGTATGCAGACACGTCGGGGGACAACACTTATTTTTGTTTTTCTTTTTTCTGTGTTCAAGTGAATAACAAATTAGTGATAAAAGTTCACTTAAACCAAAAACAAAGACACTGGGAGCATGGCCATGCCACTGAACTGAGCACATGTCTTTTTGTGAGCTTCCGGCGATATTCGGCTAAAATCCTTAAATATCCTGGAAAATACATGGACACTGCAGTGAAAAAGCGCTAACAACCAAGCCACGTTTTAAAATGCTGACAAGGAAAAATAACAGTAAGAGTAAAAAAACATCAGACTTCGCTCCAGTCGTGGACGACGAGTGGGATGCTAACAGTATGACTAGCTTGACAGAAAATGCTAGTACGTCTTCCCAGCCAGCTACCCCACCCGCCGATGCAGCCCCAAACCTGGATGTTATCCATGCAATGCAATCCACAACGTGAAGAGAGATGTGAGAGACTTTTCAAGCCGCATGGACGAGGCAGAAGAATGAATCAGCAAGGTCAAGGACGTGGTTAACTCAGAGAAAGGCAGAGCCGAAGAGCTAGTTAAACACGTGGATCTCCTCAAGCGCAAATTAGACAAACTTGAAAACCCCTCGAGGAGATCAAATCTCAGGTTGGTTAACTTGCCTGAAAAAGCCAAAAAAACCGACACAATCGCTTTTCTCGAGAAATGGTTACCTGAAGCTCTGGGCCAGGCAACATTTCCCTCGCCACCTGTTATTGAAAGAGCCCGTACAGAGTGTAATTTACCCGCCTCTCAATTTTGTGTTAGTAATGTTTTTGGATACAGTTACTTTGAAGTTAAATAGGGGGACTGTTATCCACATTTATATACAAAAAACGAGAAGTGGATGTGACTTTTTTTTTTTTTTTTTTTTCCTTTTCAAAATTTATTGCACAAAATACCTACATAATTCTTTTCTGATTACCCCAATGACTGTTAACCAGAAACTACTGTAATGAATAGATGCCCTTCATAGGGCCCATGTTTTTGACATGGTCCAATTTTGGGGGGGGGGGGCGACACGACGAGTAGTTGTATTGTTCAGGATAACCGGTAAGGGGACTAGTTTGTGGCAGCATTTTGTTATTGTTTATGTTCTTTTTGTACCCTCTTATATCATTTATTTTTGCACTCACCATGGTATGCTTCATCACAAAACACCAGGTGTATCCGTGTGTCAGAGGACCAATATTAAGTTATCTTCTTCTATTTAAAATTTATATAAGATGACTCCAGTCAAGGATTTAAAATTTACTTCCTGGAACGTGAGGGGTATGACCAAATTAATCAAGTTGAAGCAGGTTATCACTAGGCTTAAACAACTAGATTCCTCAATTGTCATCATTCAAGAGACCCATTTACTCAAAGATGAACTATTGAAAGTATGTAGGAGATGGCCAGGCCAGGTATTTTCTTCTTGTTTTTCATCACACTCTAGAGGAGTCCTGGTATTGATCCACAGATCGGTGCCATTCCAAGTGAATAATACTATTTCAGACACCACTGGTAGATATTTGGTGGTACAAGGTACACTTTTGAGTAAGAATATTAGCTTAGTTAATGTGTATGGCCCCAATGATGATAATCCCTCATTTTTTGAGAATTTATTTTTGTTAATTGCCACCCTTCCTGGTACTGTTGATAGCAGGAGATTTGAACTGCACTCTGGACCCAAAACTCGATCGCTCCTCCGGGGTGGACACCTCACACCCTCAAAGTAGGAAGAAGTTACAACACTTTGTAGACGAACTGAATCTCTGTGATCCTTGGAGAGCGCAAAACCCTACAAAAAGAGAATTTTCATGCTTCTCATCATCATTTAAAACCCAGTCTCATATAGATTATTTTTTAGTTTCCAGATCCCTGCTGCCCAATATAACTGGATGTCAGTACAATAGCACTGTTCTGTCAGACCACTCCCCGACCTCATTGTTCTACAGTGAATCCCAGCTACCCAGAAGGACCAATAGATGGCGATTGCATCCAAAATGGCTGCAGAATTCTGAGTTTATCCAGTATGTTGGTGAACATATAGATGTATGTTTTACTACTAATACCAGGTGGGAGGCCTTTAAAGCATATATCCGAGGCCAAATGATAAATTTTACTGGTTCCAAATTCAGTAAATTTAAACAGAAAACGAACGAATTGGACATAGAAATTAGAGAGATGGAGAGAGTGGTGTGTCTTGACAATTCAGTGCCAAATAAACAAAAACTGTTGGCCCTTAAGGCTGAGTATGAAGAGCTATCCACACAAAAGGCTGAAGATAGCCTATTAAGAAAAACCCAGTAGGTTGCTTGCCTGGCAAATCAAAAAACTCACTACAGAAAGAACTAGAAATGCAATTAGAAAATAAAAGGCGTTATTACAACAGACCCACTGGAAATTAATCATACTTTTGTCTCATTTTACAAGTCTCTTTATCAATTGGAATATCCAGCAGAGTCTATAGATCAGAATATTTTCCTAGATGGGTTAGAAATTCCCACCATTTCAGAAGAGACAAGGCTTAGGTTGGATAAAGAATTGGATGCTACAGATATTGGTAATGCCATTTGTAACATGAAAAATGGAAAAGCTGCAGGGCCCGACGGGCTGCCAATAGATATATATAAATTATTTAAAGACAAACTAATAATCCCTTTACTAGAAATGTCTTCCTCTGTCTCTGCAAAACGCATTGATTACTCTCATTCTGAAACTGGGCAAGCCACTGACTGAATGTGGATCTTACAGACCAATTTCACTTATGAACTCTGATGCAAAAATTATAGCGAAAGCCTTGTCTATGAAACTTGAGAGTCCTGCCATCCATTATACATATAGACCAAAATGGTCTTGTGAAGAACCGTCAGGGTTTTCACAATGTGAGGAGAGTACTTAATATAGTCCATGCTAATGAAGGGTCCTCTGATACTGCCATTTTGTCACTCGACGCTGAGAAGGCGTTCGACAGAGTCGAATGGCCATATCTTTTAGAAGTGCTTAGACGTTTTGGATTTTGGGACTACTTTTGTAAATGGATTGACATTCTGTTTACTGATTCTGCTGCAGAAGTTTGCACAAACTATGTGACTTCTCATCCATTCGGGCTATCTTGTGGCACAAGACAAGGTTCAAATAACGATGGAGCCATTAGCATTAGCAATAAGGACACATCCCACAAATGTGGTATTAACACAGGTGGTTTGGAACATTGAATTGCATTATTTGCAGATGACACTATCGTGTTTCTTTCGGGTCTGAGAAAATCAATACCATCCCTTTTAGAGCTGATGAATGAATTTGGTAGCTTTTCTGGGTTTAAGGTGAACAAAGAGAAATCCTCAATTATGTTCCTAAATGAGAGAGAGAGAGAAGAAAACCAATGATACCTCACCCCTTCATAAATATTGCAGATGGTTTTAATTATTTGGGTATTAAAATAACCCCAAACATAAGTGACACTAGTTCTACAAATTATGAGCCCATGTTAACTTCAGTTTCTGAAGATATTACAAGATGGATGGCTCTACCTCTCTCTTTACTGGGTAGAATAAGTGTAATTAAATTGACAATTTTGCCTAAGTTTTTATATTTGTTCCAATCGATCCCTTTAGCGCCTCCACCCTCATTCTTCTCAAAGTCAGAAAGCTCTTTTTGAATTTTATCTGGAACAAGAGAAAGCCAAGACTTAGGTTATCTCTTCTATATTTGCCTTATGATACGGGTGGATTACAACTGCCTAATATCCAGTGGTATTGTTGGGCTGCCCAGTTGAGGGACGCCATGTTTTGGTTTTCTGAAGGAATAGATTTGCCCTGGTTACAAATATCTAGAGGACTTACCAATGTTGTCTTGTTTTTCACTGATTTGGGGCAATGAATATTTCAGCCCAGCCAAGAATGATTTGGGATTTAAAAGTTGGTTAAATAAGGGTATAACTAAGTTGTTAGACCTATATAAGGACAATACCTTGATGTCATTTGACGATCTAAAAGTGAAGTTCGACATCCCAAACAAACACTTCTTTAAGTATTTGCGACTTAGAAGTTTTATTCTGACTCGCCTCAAACAATCATCTCAGCAACCTCTACTGTCCACACTGGAATTATTTTCCACGCAGTGCTGTTTCAATAAGGGGCTGGTTGTTCAAGTATACAGAATTTTGATAAATAACAATAATGATAATACGGAGAGACAGAGACAAGACTGGATACAAGACTTAAATGAGGAAATATCACTGGAGGAATGGGGTACAATATGCTCAAAGGCCCAATCACAGAACAACACCGGACTGCGCTTGATACAAGTGGATAATGAGATTATACACGACCCCTGTAAAATTGAACAGATTTAACCCTAATATTCCTGATCTTTTTTATAAGTGCAGTGAATATCAAGGTACTCTATACCATTGCTTGTGGGGATGTGAAGAAATTCAAAAATTTTGGAGACAGGTGACACAGTATATCTCACAAATGACCTCTACCCTGATTTCTCTAAATGCCAAATTGTGTGTTCTGGGTATCTATTCTGCCAATTGTTCACTGGCTAATAGAGAAAAAAAGATGGTAGATTTGTGTTTACTATAGGCTAGACACTCATTTGCCCTGTGCTGGAAAAATGTTAATGGTCCTACCCTCTGCCTTTGGTTGAGATATCTAACATCAAGTCTGGCTTTGGAAAGACTCACTCATATTGTCAGGAAAAATATGTCTGAGTTTAAAGACATTTGGGAAAGATTCTTAGATTTTGTTAAAAATGGTGATATTGAAGATGCTCTGTAAATAATGCTGTGTGTGTATGGTATGATATGAAGTGATGTTATTATTGGATATACCGTGGGGATAAAAGTAAATGTCCAATGTTATATGCTGCCTGTTCGAATGGGGAAGTTTAAATGTTTTGTTGTGTGATTGTTGTTGCTTGTTCTTCAGTTAACCATGTTTAATGTGAAAATTCTAATAAAGACATGTTTAAAAAAAAAAAACAAAGACACTCAACAGTTTTGTTGAGTCTTGTTGTCAGTTCTTGCTTGCAGGATTTCTGCCCTTTTTTCCTTTCAAATGGCTTCTAGTTCAGTGAGATTCTTGGGCATGTGGGTCTGCAATGCACTGATCTTTTGAGGTCTATCCACAGATTTTTGATGAGGTTTATGTGTGGGGCCTGTGAGGGCCACTGCAAAACCTTCAGCTTGAGCCTTAAGCTATTGGCATGTCAATACATGTACTTGGACAGTTTTTATTTTTCCTTAGGGAAAATCTTTGGAAATAGCTGCATTTCATCACCCACATGCCAGATTCTTTAACATTCCACACATACCTTTATATTAATGGATAGAGTATACTGTCAGTGTTAGAATCACCTGTTGGGACATTCTGAACTCATTTCAAAAACTTTATCATATCGTGGATGGGTTGTATTGAACTGTATCAAGCTGGATAATTCACATCTTTGGCAACCACAACTACACCAGTGTGTAGTACTCACCGGTCCAACTATGTCAGAAACATGGGAAACTGTGGTGCCAGAGGCTGCACCCAGGTACATGACCTTTGCTCCGGGCTTGATATGGATCTGGTCTACTCCTCCCAGGATGGCTGCTGCCAGCTTGGATCGGAACGGATTCCAGGCTCTGTATTCAATCTTAGCCTCTCCTTCCTATGAGACAAAGTAAGAAAACAGTGAATCCTAATTCTACATCTGGCCACACCAGAAACAACAGCTGCTGACTTCACAGATCAAGACTCTTGGAGACTGATGCAGAGCATCATTTTTGACAGACAGATGATGAAAGCATTTTGTAACTACGCATTTAGGACACAAAAACTAACTACTGTGTAACATCTTCTTTTTTTTTGTTTTGCTTTTGTAGAGACAAAACATGTACATTTTCCCCATAACAAGTTTTGATTTAATATTTCTTCACTTATGGTTATCCTCACACGTTGTCTCTCGTTAAGTAGTAACATCAACAATCATGACCATTCATGCATAACAAGGAGTTCAACCTTTTGACAGTTTGCTGTAAAACATTAATATTTTTACAATGTCCCATCCCATCCATCCCAAGTGTCACTGACAAGAATATCGACCAAAAAGCTGTCAACAAAGGCATACAATATCAGTGTTTCCTCTACATTCATTTAGGAGTGGCGGGCCGCCATTCCTAAATCCTAGCCGCCGCTCCTTCAAATTTCTTTCTTAATTTATTTATCTTTTATTGTCACAAATACACCACCGCCGCACGTCTTCAGCTTCACAGCAGAGTCCGACGTTAATTACTCGCGAGAGCGCGGCCTTGAAAGTGACATCACGTCAAGCACCCAGGCACCAGGTCAGAGAGTCAGAGGAGTGTCATCTCGGAAAGTAGGGCAGCAACTTACCAGAGAAAAGGTAGATTTATTAGCTTAAGTTAAATAGACATTCACAAAATATAATGCCAGCTAACGTTACGTAACATATCGGTAGCTTAAGTTAATTGGGCCCGGTGCCAACTCATGCTACATTTACACTTAGGGAAAACGCGTTTGTTCTCATGCGGTTTGGCCCTTTGTTTACACGCAAACAGAGTTTTTTTTCACGGAAAACAATCATTTTTAAAAACTTCGGCCAAAGTGGAGATTTCTGGAAACGGCGGTTATGTGTTGGCATGTAAACAGGCTAAAACACCGTTTTAGGTTCTGAAACGTCACAACATGTGACTGAAAATACTTAACGTCATGTGAGTGACCTATGTTTACACTCGCACTCGTAGGTTTGGCATAGTTATGATGGTGCTCGACAGTGTATTTATCCGGGTTCCTGTAAACGACAACATTTTTGTAAACAATGTTGTGTGCACGATGTTATTTTTGAAAACGGAGGGGCTAAAATATCCGTATTCCAAAATACCCTGCTACGTGTAAATGTAGCCTCAGTGTCACTAAGGTGAGTAAACTAATTGATAGCATTAAGCTAATATCTACATGCCATTATGTAACTGCTGACTGCATTTTCAGATGAGCTTGTTCAAATATTTCTCTAAGAAGAGAAAGACAGCTGATGAAGATGACGCTAGTCAGGTATCATTAGCCTTTTACTAACTCAAATGATGATGGTTGGGTAAAAAATTGTGTCCACACTTGTAATCAGATGTGATGTGAGTGTAAACTAACGTTAATTTTTTATGTAATCGTATAAGACAAGTAACATTAGACAGGGAGGAGCAATGGAACAAAGTGAAGGAGAGCAGAGTACAGCAGGGGGAGAGTCGAGTGAAGGAGCAGGAGAGCAAAGTGATGGTGCAGCCTCTGAGCCTTAGAGCTCTTCTATAAAAAACCCAGAAAAATTAATTGTTCTGAGCCTGGGTTCAGACTTTGCCACTGATTCTACAGCCCCATCAAGAAATTATTATTTATTGTTTTTATCTTTATTTATTTAATTATATTGTTTTATTTATTTTTAATTTTTACATTCAGCCTTTAAAAATCGATTTTCAACTGGCCATTCAATAAATAGGCTGTAAAAGTAAAATCTGCAGTCAAGTGTCATTTGTTTACGCCGCCACGACTCCCTGGAGAGCCTGCCCCCGCTGCTGAAAAAAATCCCAAAAACTGACAGTAGTATACTGCCTCAATATAAAGTCCACAATACTTATTGCGGTATTTAAAAAAAAGAAAGAAAAACGACTTGGAAAAAAAATTGCCCTCATTAATAGTGTACACAGTATTGTTTTTTTCATCTAAAATGTATTTTTAACTTTAGTGCTTTTGCTTTCATAAAATAAAATAAAGCATGTGCATCTGT
Source organism: Chaetodon auriga (assembly GCF_051107435.1). NCBI lineage: Eukaryota > Metazoa > Chordata > Actinopteri > Chaetodontiformes > Chaetodontidae > Chaetodon > Chaetodon auriga. Next base: position 495,001 of record NC_135081.1, read on the forward strand.
TTCTTTAAGGCTCTGTGTCACTTTAGCTTTTGTCTCTTGGTACAGAGCTGGTATCACTGCGCGGTTTAAGGGTGGCCTTGATGGAATTGTATACTTCTGCTCCAGTGTGCTTACTAACCTCCGAAATCCATCACTGTCAACCACAGAAACAGCCTCAAGTCTCTGGCTATATATTCAGCAATGCATCTTATTATTTCTTCAGCTCTCAGACTGCTATGCAGAAGCGTGGCTCCAAATGCTTCTTTCAGGCTCCTCTGGCCTGGCTGAAGCCTTTTCTCATTGTATGTTGTTGTTGCTTTTTTGGCAATGTGCCAAATGGCTTCTCATGTTTGATATGTTTCCTGTAGTGTAGTTGACCGTCATCCGGCAGTATTTGGAAACTGTTTTGTGTTTGTCAGGTTCCTTTTCACCATTGTCAGTCTTGAAACGGGAAAACAAAAAATGCTGCCACATATTAGCTCTAAATCTTAATCTCTTTTTCCATTATCAGCATGTTCATCCATCATTTTCTAGTTGGGTTATTTTTAGCAGTGCTTGGCTTGCATGCAAAGGTCTGTCTCTACTGATTGCACCCTTTGCTGTCCAAACAAAAATACACTTTTTGACCAGGAGAGATAGTCAATAGCCATGTAATGTCACGGTGGATAGCGCCACAGTCCCAAGACAGCATTGAGCCATATTTCTGATGGGATATCACGAGATTCAGTAAATTGTTACATACCCAAGTGTTATACTCGTATGGTTAGAATTATGGTTATATTCACATTAAAAATGTATCTGAAAATTCAACAATTCAAATACAACTGAAAAGACAAATCTGAAAAATAACAAGAAAAACAATGAATAATTTTACAATTAAAAAAATAAAGGAAAAGGGCCTTAAGCTGAGGTTTAGGCACCCTGCCTGGTAGGTACTTAGTAACACCCCCTTGGTGAGTATCATAGCTTGACAACACTTTCTGAAGCCAGCGAAGAGTCTTTCATCTGTCCTGCTTTGTGAACAACAACTAATTTTATTTTCAGAGTGGTACGCAGCTGCTTAGAGGAGGCTGCTGACTGTTAAGATTGCTGGGAATCAGAGTATTTAGAAAGCTTTAAAATTTCCATCACCTCGTCTTTCCTAATGATGACTGAACAAGCCTGAATGACATAATTAAGGTCTGAGACATTGATAAAAGTTATGAGAGCTCCAGCTTCTTGGAGTGCTAAAACTTTTGCATGGTGCTCATTTCCTTTTTACATCTAAAAATTGTACAAAAGAAAGATAATATACTAATCTTGCTTAAAATATTGAAAAGGATTTTTCATCTTTAACTTTATGCCTTTAGGAGATCAGTTCATCTTCTACTCATTTAAAACTATTCACAGTAACAAATATTGACCAGATGTGCCCAAACTTTTGCATGCCACTGCACTTGCTCAAAAAATAATCTACATTACAACATGTGCAAGTAATTAACTGATGAGAAGCTGGAACTTGAGGTGGAGTGGTTGGTATACAAGTTTTGGATCTTGCTTTTAAACTGCGACATTGTACACAGAGCAATGCGGTATCAACCGAATGGCAGGCTGTAAACGTTGCAATTTGGGGCACAAAGTCATAATCTCGCTTTGGTCACCAAAATGGCTACAGCCAGCTGAGAGACACTGTGGTGCGCTGGGATGTTTTAACTGAACCGTGAGTGGGATGCACACTTTTATTTTCACTGACTTCTCACATCACAAATAACAAAGAAAGACATTAAAACAGGAGTCTTTTAGGTAAAATATGAGACTCATGTTGAATGATATGGAGTTCAGTGTCACGAACTGAAAAAAGGGAACAAATTGTCGAATCTATAATTGAACTGCCAAATCTATTTCAACTGACAAAGGTCTGGTATATCCTCTCGTCACATCATTATGACAGTCTACAAAACCAAATAAACATATTAAGTTATTTATGTGGTTTCAGAATTGAGCATCCCATGGATGATTAAGCATCACAGATTATCAACATGGGTGCATACAGCATCGATCAGATGACCTTTCTTGACAGTGGCCATGAATTTATACGACCAATGCTAAGTTTGTAGCCTTGTTCCTTGAAATTTGTTTAGTGAGGATTTCTCTTATTGCTGCAAATATAGCATGTTGGGATGGTTGAGGCTATAAAAATGCAATTGGTAGACTTATCAAGGAAAAAAATAGGGTCTCTGTACGCACAGATAGTGAGTCTACTGTGTCCTTTTAGATTGTGATGTGTCAGACACAGCAAATGTACAACATCACGACCTGATAGACTAGTAACAGTGGTAAAGGTGATTGTCAACCTGGCCCACAGAGTGACTGACCCATCAGAATTTCTCCAGGTGCTCCCGATGGCCAGTCCAACTACGCACTTGATTACTGTGTTGACTGTTTTATGAACGACTCAAAAATTGTCAAATACCGCCTTTGTTTGGTGCTAATTTCCAACCCTCATTGTAATGCAGAATCAGTGTGCTACCTATACTGCCTGACTACTGTGCTGCTGTGAAGCACAATCTTACCTCCACACTGATCCTCTTCTCTCCATACACAGACTCTCCTACTACCATGTTCTTGGTCACCAGGGCATCCTCTTTTCCTCTGGAAATGAAGACTCCTGAGTAGACAGAGACACCATGAGTTAGTATCTCGCGAACACACAATTTGAGTCAATTAATTAAGTGTAGCACCGAAGAGCTAAGCAATCAGCACAGTTTCAAGGTGGACACCCAAGATTAGTGTCACCTATTCTATATATGACCAAATGTGAAATATGGTCACAATCTCTCCTTCTATTCCTGAGTTATGGTGTTGAAGAACGGGCAGAGTTTTCGCAGATGTCAGTGAAGCTGACCTTTGACCTTTTGGACATAAAATTTCATGACTTCATTTTAACCAGACATTTGTGTGAAATTTGTCATAATTGGCCACCCAATTCTAATCAGTTCATTACTGATTTGAAGTGGATGCTTGTGCAAAATGTGAAAAAAATCCCTCGGGGCATTACTGAGATATCGCTCTCTCAAGGATGGGATGAACGGAGAGACAACCTGAAATCCGATCCTGTCGTGGCTATTGCTGGCACAAAGGCATAAAAACCTGAAGACAGAAATTTAGGCACCACCAACTTCACTGATGAATCAGTTTTGTATGGTGGAATGGGCCAAAATTTCTCCAAACCAATGTGTGGGCCTGATCAACAGCTACACAAAACATTAGGTTTAAGTTAATGCTGCTCAAGGGGGTCACCCAAACACAGAGAGGAAAGGTTCATAGTTTTTGCAACAAAGATGAATTTTGCATTACTTTACATTTGCCTGAGTAAACAGCCACTTTTTATTATTGTTTTTTTTTATTTTTAGTGCACTCAGTAGGACCCAGCTGCATCTCTTTGTTTTTGACCCAAATGAACAATTATTCATCATTAATGTATTATTCATCTCTGATGTGTCTGCAGACAATTGTTGTTTAATCTGCCTCATGAATGCAGATATTTGCTGGTGCCAGCTTGGCAGACATTAATCTGATTAATTAGCAGATTGATTAATCAGTCTGCCACTAGTGGATAGTGTTGAGTACATTTTTGGTATCATGATGTTCAAAGAGAGCTAAGCCCATACTTAATGGTGGAGTGAGAACACTGTAAACAGTTGATTGGTCAGACAGTTGTCACTCGAATTGTCACATATATGACATGGAGTAACCAGATTTTTCTTGTCTGTGCTCTGATGTAGGTTTGTATTTGATGTAGGTATTCTTGCTGCATTCAGTCATTTCTGAAACAACGTGTGTCTCCTTGTTGCAACAAACAAACTTCCCTTGACATCCTCCATTGTTTCTGCACTTGTGTTGCTTTGAAATCATGTCAAGGCAGTTTCACACAGCATGATGATCAGTAAACAATCCCACCTACAATGACCGTAAAACAAAGTTGAAAAATGTACCTGGTACGACAAACGAGTACTGAGTACAAGTAGAGCTAAGCCGTTGAAACAATTTTAAGTACCTGCACCCTCAATATTTATACAGAATTAATTACAAAAAGGAGTAACAAAAACCTTCATGTCTGTGTGGCTCAACCAAGACCTTCTTCCCTCCTCCAAAGCCTCCTCTGCTGCCACCCCTCCCTCCTCTTCCTCCTCTCCCTCTTGGGGTGCCTCTACCACCCCCCCGGCCCCGAAATCCTCCACCCTCAGGGGACCTGAATCCTCCACCTGAAAAACAGACACATTTAAATGCAACTCAGGTCAAAATCATAAACAAATGGATTTCCTGTATAACACAGCTCTGTCAGTGTCGTGTTTGACTGAGTTTAACATATTAACTGATGCACACCAATATTATACACGTGTTATTTAATGAAAAACATTGGATGTCCTGCAATTGCTTGACATGCCACATTTAATTACTACAACAATGTACTGTACTGTAATGTGATAATATAAATGACTTCATGTTTACAACAACTGGTACTCTTGTCAACTTCCTCCTGTCTCACCTCTTCCTCCTCTGAATCCTCCTCGTCCTCCCCGGTCACCAAATCCTCCTCTACATCCACCTCTTCCTCCTCTGTCACCCCGAGGACTGAATCCTGAAAAAGACAATGGAGGCTTCAGCTGAATTTATACATGAGCATGAGGAGGTTATGGAATACCAACACAGCTGGTGTTTCCTCTACCACTATATTAGGTGCCCCCCCCCCCCCCCTTTTTCTCCCCCTATAAAATTGAACAATACAGTTTGAAAATACTGCCAAGGTTCATGCCTTGGCATTCAAATAGTATTTTTTACATTCACTTTAAAACTTTATGAGTGGGGATGAAGTGGTTGTTTTGGCAAATGTTACCAAAAAAAACACACATTCACCACATTTCAAACCATGGGAGACATACTACTTGTATATTTATTTCAACATAAATTAAAGTGACATGTACAGAGAGTTTCCAGTTGGTGCCAGCCAACATGTCCTGGAAGATTTCAATGTCCTGGACATTGAATTCTAGTCACAGTATCTGATCATGGACCTAATTTTCTTGTGTTTTTTGTGTCTAAGTGAGTAATGGAGACAACAATTTTTTTCAGTATTGAATAAGAACACCAAAGCCAGGAAACAATCAAATATTCATATTAACAGTGGAATGTCTTGATGTTTTTTTTTTAAACAATACCATTATATATTCAAAATTAGAATATTTGTTGACAACCCTATTTCAATGAGACTTTTTACAAAAGTTTGTGAAGTTTAGAAGTCAGAAGTTTATGCAGCACTTGAATGCTTCTGAAGTTTTCTTTTGTGTCACAAAGAGCTCATGAAGAATAACTGATTATAAGCACTAGTGCAGCACATGTTCCAGCTCAGCTGAAATGAACAGTGAACCTTAGTCCTCTCTCTCTCTCTCTCTCTACATGGCTTGGGGTATAACATAGGCTATGGCTTCACATCTGCCACCAACATTTGCCACAATTGGGTCCCCGGGCGCCGCTTGGATGGCAGCCCACCGCTCCTGGTCTGCCGTGGAGGAAGGACGACCAGGATGGGAGAAATGCCAAGACAAATTTCACCTTCATGTGCAGTGTCCTGCATGTGCATGATGTGAGACAATAAAGGGGAATGTCTCCCCCTGATGATTCTTCTTCTTCTTCTTCTTCTTCTTCTTCTTCTTCTCACCATTACTTTTTTTAAAAATCAATCTATAGAATAACTATAATGCACCTCAAAATAACCTCAGTGTATATTTCTGTTGTTCATTTTACATACTGTATATATCACAACACATATATATATACACACACATACACACACATATATATATATATATATATATATATATATATATATATATATATATATACACACACACACACATACATATATATACATATATATTCTGTGCTGAGCCTGTTGCAACATTTCGTTTGGTGTACACTTGCTGTTTACTGAATGACATTAAAGTTTGTCTAAGTCTGAGAAAGATTATTTTCTCAATAGTCAATTAATCTAACAACCAATTAATTGATTATTCTGCAGATTGTTTATTACTTTTGATAATATGCCCAAAATATTAGAAACTTGGATAAGTGATATATCTTTATGTTACTCAATCACCAGATCATAATCTACCTTCCACATCACTGCTGTGTTATGATATTAATATACTGGAGCTCTAACTCTAAAGGACTGCTGTGACATATAGATCAATTTATTTCCCTTTCTTGATGAACTCAACCTGCTTGTTTTTCCTCACTGCTAACATACGCTCACATTATCCATTTCATCTTGTGCAAAACCATTATGTTGTGCGATTTCTAATTTGTTGTGTATTTTTCTCAACTGAATTTATGATCCATATTGGCTACAGTATTTTTCTAAACTGTATATATTGTGCATATACATAGACTAGTGAAATTCAACGTTTCTTCCTATGCAACAGTATTTCTCAAATGCAATATAACATACGATATTTGTGGTTAGTATTTTTATAATCTGTACATAATTACATATACACATTTTTTTTAAATTCTACATTCTGTATACTTTTTATTTTTAACCTTCTGTGCCACTGTTCTTGCGTTATTAATATAATACTTGCTGGCTTTAACGACTTCAGTTTCCAGGTGTGTAATCAATAAAGTCTTATCTTACAACTCTTTGAGCTATAACGATGAGGGACTGACAAAAGGTTCCGGCACGGGCTAACGTTAGCAGAAGCTACAGTTAATTTTCGGGCTTAAACCTCGTGGCACAAAACAAGGAGCAAGCTTCAAACATCTACGATTTGCCTTTAAACGACGTCGATACACGCAACACGTTTTTTCTGGTCAGGTAAAGGATTCGTGGCTAGTTAGGCTGTTTTGTTCTGCTGAACGGAAGCTCAACACGTGTTTCTGGCGACGTGAGGAATGCACGTGCCGAACGGAAATTTATCAGACCGATCGCTCCTGCAGTTAATATTAACCTAACCTTACAATTGCATTTTAGCGTAACGTTAATTGTCACAATACAGTAAGAGTTCAAATACTTGGCTGTCCGTGTTCTGTAGGAGCTTACTGGAAGTTTAACTGGGTAGCATGGCGGTGTAGGCCGCACTCGCATCAGTACCTTTAACTTCAAACACACGCCGGACAGGTTGACAACGTCTAATGTTCAATTTAGCGTTACATAAAAACATCACCATAAGCGATGCGCAATGTTATCTACTATACCTGGCCTCATGGTATTTGATGTCAAGCAGTAAATCGAGACTGCCAGCTGGATTCTTCTCTTTCTCTTACGTTGTGTCTCACACTGAACAGTGGCAGCATTAACACATGTCCAGCTGCTGCACGACTACTTCTACTTGATGTTTTGCGACTGAGGGGGCATTACCGCCACCAACTGATAAGGAGTGCGAATAGGTGTTAGAAAATACATTTTTCTGTACAGTAAAATATATATAAACATAAAATTGAACGTACCGTACGAATAGATAGATAGATAGATAGATAGATAGATAGATAGATAGATACGCCATACCATTCGCGTTTGACTGTGACAAACACATACCTGTCAACCCTCCCGTTTAAACCGGGATTCTCGCATATTTTACCCTTCTCTCTCACTGTCCTAACGTTTGAATTAAACTCCCGTGTTTTTTTTTTAACGTTTTTAAAAAATGAAAAAATATTGAGAAAAATTTGATGGGAGGCAAACCTCCCATTTGATGTGTTTGCTTAAGTTCTCCTCCAGTACGGCAGGTGGCAGAAGAAGAAACAGAAACAGCAGCAGCAGCAGGACTTTATCTTATAGGATTTATGTATTGTCATGAACTGTCGCTGATATGGGAAAGATGAGGACTACGTCGACTCATTTCGGCATGTATCTGTCATTTTTTTTATTTAGCCGGTAACACACATGATGACGACAGCGGCGCGACTACGGCAACCTGTTTGTCGCGTATCATCACATCTCCCCCTTAAAGTTGTTAACCCCACATACTTTAACCAAGATGCTTATCTCACACATAAACATGAATGTTGAGGACACAACAGCTTTAGCTCTAGGACGTTGGGGTAGACTGCCCTCAGTCCGCAGCAACGTAGGGATTATTCTGCCCTCAACAGTTGCTGTTCCTATCAGGGTTTGCATAACAATCATAAAAGTCCTTAGATGGTTACTGTATTACCAACAGGGACGTGACCTTTAAAGTTAGGATTTCACTTTCTTTTAGCTAAAGAGTAACCTCATTACTTCCAGGAATAACTACAAATAATATGTATTGTGTAACCTCAAATTTAACCATGTAATTCCTTTAGACTGTCAGATTAAACAAGAAATTATCCTGTACTGGATTATCTCTCACATAACTGATGAACTGAACTTAGTGTGAAGTTGAGCAGCTCTGAGTCTCTTAAGTGTCTCTATATCAGAGAGGAACTCTGACCTCACTGTTGTGTATAAATGATGTAGCGATGAAGTGAAGATGATGAAGAAGTTCTCCGCCGATAGGCTACTGTCTTGTTCATATATAAAAAGGTTTATTAAAGCAAGTACAGCATCTCAGACAGCATGCTATGTCTGGGTGGTTTCAGCCAATAGAATCAACACACACATACAGCATCTCAGACTTGAATTATATAGGGGAGTTGTGTTCATACAACTAACACAGAAGGGTTGAAGGAAACCTAATATGGTTATGGCAGAGCATATACTGCAAAATAAGAGAGGGCCTAATACGGTCATGGCCTCTCAACGTTTATGTTAAAGGTTTACATTATATATGAATGGAAAGACTCCTCAAGCCCAGGAGGTAAGAGTTTCCTGCAGAAGAGCAGATACTACATCACGACCTCTGGAAGTCACCTGCACAGCACTGCATGAAGATGAGCTCTGTGGTGCACACCCCGCAGCTGAGTCTGACTGTCTCTGATCAGCAACCTGGTTCCTGAGGCCAGTGCGGACCACAGGTATAGGGCTTTTGGGCTGCTGCACAGGAGATCCAGGTGGCAACCGCTGCTGGTCTGGTGGGTCAGCAGACTGTGGAACAGCCTGCAGATGTCTCCGTTTGCGTCGCAGTACGGCTCCGTTGTCTGTCTCCACCATGTAAGATCGAGGCTCTCTGCACCTCCCGATAACTCTAGCAGATGTCTTCCACCCCTTCTCTTCATCCAGTTTTACTTTGATATCCTGCCCAGGATTTAGAGCAGGGAAAGGCAGTGCAGAATGACGACGGTCATGGAAGAACTGGTAAGCAGACTTGGCCTGGTTGTCCTTCTGCTGGACTTGCTGTCGGTCCACAGGAGCAGATCGCAGCTTGTTCTCCAGCATAGGAAGTTTTGTTCGGATTTCTCTCCCAGCCATAACCGAAGCTGGGCTCACTCCTGTCGCAGCACTAGGGGGCGCTCTGTAGCACATCAGAGCGAGATGTGGGACAGATTGTTTTAAGATGTGTTTTGCAGCCTGTATGGCACGCTCCGCAGCACCGTTAGCCTGGGGGTAATGGGGGCTAGATGTTGTGTGCACAAACCCATACTCCCGCTGAAGTCTTGAAACTCTGCGGACGTGAACTGAGTGCCGTTATCACTCACTAGTTCCAAGGGAATGCCCCACCTCACGAACATGCTCTTGAGCTGGTTAATGACTTGACGGCTCGATGTTGTAGACAGGTGAGCGACTTCAGTGTCCCAGGAATAGTAGTCTGTCACGATGAGATAATCTTCCTTTCCTGACTCACATAAATCAGCAGCAATGCGCTGCCAGGGGCCCTCCGGCAGGGGTGTGGTCAGGAGGGGCTCGTGTCTGTGAGCGGGTTTGTTTTCGATGCAGAATTCACATGTGGATACTGTCTGTGTGATCTCAGCACCGATGCGCGGCCACCACACAGACATCTTGGCATGTGCATGGCACGATGTCAGTCCTTGGTGCCCTTCGTGCAACAGTTTCAGCACATTTGCCCTTAGTGCAGAAGGGATGACCAGCCGGTCCTGGTATAGCACTAAGTCACCAGTCTCTGAGAGGTGTGCTCTTGCAGTGTAAAATCCATGCAGCGATGGTGGCAGCGTTGATTTTGGTGGCCACCCGTACCTGATGAAACGCATAATCCTCTGCAGGTCTATATCATGCTGTGTGGCCGTGTGAATTTCACAGAGTTTTTGTGGTGAGACAGGTGCATTTGCTACGATAGACTCGACATATGTTTGTACCTCCTGATCTGTGCTCTCGTCTCTCACGTCAGTCAGCGGGCTCTGGGAGAGAGCATCGGCAACGACTAGCTGTTTCCCTGCAACATGCTCAGCTACCACGTGAAACCTTAAGAGCCGCATCAGGAGTCTCTGGCACCTCGGAGGTGCTTTGTCCAAGTCATATGTGTTCATGAGCGGCACCAGTGGTTTGTGATCCGTTTGCAGGCGGAAGTCATCCATGCACTGCACATAGCTTGCAAAGCGCTTGCATGCCCACACCCCTGCCAAACACTCTTTTTCAATTTGAGAATATCTCTGCGTCGGACAGCGTGCGGGAGCAGAATGCCACTGGCTTTAAGCCGTCTCTGTGTTCTTGCAACAGCGCTGCTCCTAAGCCGAAGCTGCTTGCGTCAGCACTGATGACAGTCTTTCTGTTTGCGTCATAATAAGCAAGAGCTGGGGCTGACACCAGCATGGCTTTGATGGCAGCAAATGCCTGTTCTTGCGCGTCACTCCATATCCACTCGCTTTCTCTCCTCAACAGGCAAGTGATTGGGTGCAGTTTCGTAGAGAGGTCGGGCAGGAACCTCCCGACGTAGTTGATGAGACCCAGGACCTAATGAAGCTCCTCCACGTTGGTTGGACTTGGCATGTCAGTGATAGCTTTCACTTTAGCAGGATCTGGTTTCATGCCCTCGGCACTAATGATGTGGCCGAAGTATTTTATCTCTGACTTAGCAAAATGGCACTTTGCTTTATTCAGTTTCAAGCTGCTGTCTTTCACGGTCCTCAGAACAGCGTTCAGACGCTTGGGTCGTGCTCCTCTTTATTTGCTCCAAACACGAGTATGTCATCCATCACCACGACGACTCCTTCATGACCCTTCAGCAGTGTTGACATTTGTCTTTGGAAGATTTCTGGAGCTGACGTAATTCCAAATGGCAGCCTTTGGAAGCAGAATCTGCCAATCGGGGTTATGAATGTTGTCAGCTTTTGGCTGGTTGCATCCAGAGGGATTTGCCAAAATCCACACGAAGCGTCCAAGGTGGAAAACACTTTTGCTCCAGCCAGTTTTGGGGCAATATCTTCGAAAGTTGGCAGGATGTAATGCTCACATTTCACGGCTTTGTTTAGGCGTTTGAGATCGACGCACACCCTCACTTTGTCTCGGTTCCTCTTTTCCACTGGAACCATCGGGGCACACCAATTGGTGGGCTCCGTGACCTCCTCTATTATTCCCATGGCAAGCATACGCTTCAGTTCTGTCTCCACTTTTGACAGGAGAGGAAATGGGATGCGTTGTGGCGCTGTCAGAATGTAGGGCTCAGCATCTGCTTTCAGTTCAATTTTCACAGGGTCACACTTTAGCAGGCTGATGTCGCCAAACACGTCGGCTAACATGTTTATGTCGACGCCATTAATGCGCTTGACCAACCCCAACCTCTTGGCAACAGTCCCTCCCAATAGGTTGTGAGCATACGGGCCCTTTATGACAGTGACCCAGTAGTGGTGCTTCTGTCCCTTAAACTGAGTTTTGGCCAGGATTTGCCAATACGCTGTACTTTACCTCCAGGACTGGTGACTAAAGGTATTTTCCTTGCTGGGACCAAACTTGGGCTCTGTGGCAGTCTGTTAAATGCAGTCTGTGACATTACAGTGATGTCAGCACCTGTGTCGATTTTAAATTCGACTATGCTGTCATTTACAGGCAGCTCCACAAGCCACTCGTCGTCTGCATCTGGCTGCTCGATTACAGCTGGCTTAGTGTCAGTCACAGCTCCAAAGAAAAACATGTCCCTGTCCCCCTCTGATGTGTTGTCGGAAGCCACTACCACTTCTTTCAGCATTTTTGTTTCAGCCGCCTTCCTTGTCTCACTGCATCCACTGCACAATCCGCACGCAGGCTCACGTTTTGCTGCTTAATTTGTTCACTCTGGCGTGCTATTTGGATAGCTCTTTCGAGCGAGAGGTCTGGCTCGAGCTGCAACTTTTGAGAAACTTTGTTGTCGGATATGCCTATAACGATCCTGTCTTTAATTTGTTCGTCTTTGGTCCCTTTGAACTCACAATACTACAGCAATCTGTTTGTCGCGCATCATCACATGTATGATTACAAAAAATCTTATGATTTTTTCAAAATCTTACTTATTTTTCCCAGCGTGGGATCAGTAAAGTTTTATCTTATCTGTTTTTCCTGACTAACTGACCCAGCATGTCAGAATGGGCACCTCCACATCCTCCACCATCGTCCTCAGTACTGGTGTTCCTCAGGGCTGTGTGCTGAGTCCAGTCTTGTCCACACTGTACACTTATGACTGTGTCGCTACTCATGGCTCCAACACCCTCATCCAATTTGCGGATGATACAACCGTTGTGGCACCATACAGGGAGGAGGTCCAAGCACTGGTGGCCTGATGCAGTGACAACCACCTCAGCCTTAACACCAAGAAGGCAAAAGAAGTCATTATTGACTTCCAGTAGTCGAGGACCACACTGCACTCAGGCCTAAGCATCAATGGGGAGGAAGTGGAACGGGTCACCAGCTTGAAGTTTCTTGGCCTGTGCATCTCAGAGGACCTGGGCTGGACTGCGAATACCACCCACATCATCAAAAAGGCCCAGCAGCGCCTCTTTTTTCTGAGAATACTGAAGAGAAACAAACTCCCCTCACCTCTGCTGAAAAATTTCTACCACTGCACAATAGAGGGTGTCCTCACCTATGGATGTGCGGTGTGGTACGCCAGCTGCACTGCATCTGAAAAGAAACAACTGCAGCGGGTCATCAAGACAGCTCAGTGGATCATCAGCTCCCCACTTCCACGTCTAGAGGAGATCTACTCCGGCCATCTCCTCCAACGGGCACAAAGATTCAGGATGACCCCGCCCACCAGCCTTCCCTCTGGCAGACTCAGAGTCATGAGGTTACCAAAATTATATTTGTGCACATTAAATGTATAAAATCCCAATAACACACACAATTGGATAAGAACAAAAACCTACAACTGCTGTTTATTTTTGCAAATAAAAGTTTGTAATTCATCACTTTATTCTTTTGGTGTGTGCCTGCTGGTAGGAGTTGGGGGACCTGGCTTGTCTTGGACACAGGCAAGGGGGGCTTCAAGGAAAAAAGGTTGGGAACCACTGGTCTAGACCACAATACTAGGTCTAGACAACCCAAAATGTGATGTCCACATATGTGGATGCCAGGTCCTAGGAGGTTAAACAGACACTAAGCACTCAAGCCGCTAACTTAAATATCTTCAAATTTTTTACAAAATCAATCACAGAAATGATATGACACAAATTATGACAACAATAAGATAAAAACAACGAACAAAATCCTCCATTTTGACCACTCTGGACAGGTCATAAAAAAGACAGATGGACAGAAAAATGGAGGGGACAAAAAGAGCTAGAGATCAGTGAGATTGATATAAAGTGCAAATTACTGACATCTGTCTCTGTGTATATCATATTATTGATTCAATGACATTAACTGTGCAACTGAATATTATCTCTGTGCATTGTGTAAGGTTTATATGGAATTAAATATAAATTGTTAAGACTCTAATAGGCCAAGACAGCATAATCAGTTATCCTATAATTTTAATTTTGTTTATCAGCATCATCCTACCAACATACTTGACAAAAAATTCTATGATAGCATAAAAAGGAGTGCCTTTTTAAACAATCAGCTAGTAAAGAAAATTGTAAATTTTGACACTGACATTAGATGTGTACTTTTCTTTTCAGGGTTTTCCATCTTTCCTGATTTTTCACAGCTAAGTCAACGCTCTTTAAGAAGATGAATTCATAGCATTGCTAGCTTCATCTATCTGTTAAAGTAATGACTTCTAGGCTTCTAACAATGGCGTCAGTTATGTTGTAGGACTGCTACAGAGCTGTGCACTTGTGTGATATCTTGTTAGGCTTACAGCCAATAATATTAACTGGGCTTGAAAGGACAGAGGCAAAAAAAAAAAAAGAAAAAAGAAAAAAAAAGGATTCACAAAATGAATAAACAAAAGTGCACTCTTAAGGAGCTGATACAAAACACAAAACGCGCACAAAAGGAGTGGATGCATACACCAACTAAGGAAGGAGAGGCTGAGGCAAAGCAACATTGGACGTGGCTGGTCGCCACTGAAAGAGTACACGTTAGTGTCAGTCCCAAAAACAAAATCCATCTAATGCTGGGCTTACACCAAAAGATTTTCACAGTCACAGACTAAAAACTGAAAGTCTTTCGTAAATTTTTGGAGTCTTACTGGAGTCACAGCGTGCTCCTGTCATCTCGATCGTTAAGTTTAAGGTGGTAATCTGCGCTATTTTATATCAGTCTTTTCCTTGTCTTGGGCACATGACGATATTAAACGTGTTTGATATTATCGCAAGTCACAGTGACGTAACACAATCAACAACCAATAGATGAGCTCTGACAAAACCGGAAGCAGGACACCTGACAGTCTTTTTTTTTTTTTACCTGCAAATAATCAGATTCTTTATTGATAAACGAATCCTTCGAGTTATTTAGCCGTTAGGATAAGGCAGAGGTGAACTCACTTTCCCAGAATACCCTGCGACCAACAGGAGAGGGGGGAGTGGTGAAGGGGTTTTTTTTTTTTTTTAAATAAACTTTATTCAAATCATGTACAAACAACATGGCATTCTTTTTTTTTAACATTTCAAAAGGAACAGGTGCATAAGAGAAGAGCAACTTAGAAATACAAAATGACATACAAAAATAACATCTCTATGAAATGAAATAAAAGGATTAGCTATAGGGCTTTTGTTGTAAATCGTATTTTTCAAATAAATTGAAAAGTTTCATTGCACATTTACTTTTCATTACATTCAGGGCTTTGGTGAAGGAAAGGAATTCATTATGGAACACATTAAATTTAGGTTTTACATTCATGTATTAAAATATTGTTTATTGAAAGTCCCATTCTTTGTTGACCATAACAATACCAAAAATAATGTCCTTTTGAGAAAAGGGTTCAAGTCGGATTTTCATGTGTATCCAGTCATGTATATCAATCCATAAAGCTTCAGAAAACATACACTGAAAAAATAAATGATCAGAAGTTTCAATATCATTAAAAAATACACAATTGTTTGTTTCAAAACCAAATCTCATAATAGTGGGGAATTTTAAGTATGTAGAATGTAGAGAATATATATCATCTTTGGAGAAGATTTGTTTAATGGAATTTCTAAAAGACATTAAAGGGTGAGCGACATCATCGAACATCTTTCTAATTGTTTTATTAGGAATTTTAAAATTCTCAAAATCACAGCTTCCAACAAGAAGATGTGGAAGGCTAGGAGTGATGAGAGCTGAGTTCGAAACCATCTCCTAAATTAAATTTAAAGTAGGGTTAGGGATGGCTTTCATTGTGGATGCATAGAAATTACGATCGACTATTATATTTAAGACAAAAACTTTCATATGACATCACCCGCCCACCTGTCTCAATCAAATGAACTAAAGACCAAATACTTTTATCCATCCAGTTCTTGTTGTACAACGACTTGCTTTTAACTGTAATGTATCTATTGTTCCATATTGGTGTGTTGTGCGGGGTGAAGTTATGATTATACAAAAGTTTCCAGTACAAAAGGACTTGCTGGTGAAACAAGGATAATTTAACGGGAAGTTTCTGAATATTGAAATTGCATTTTAGCAGAAAATCAATGCCTCCAAGTTTTTTGAAGATTTCTCTGGGGATATGATACCAGAAGCTCATGTTACTAAGGAAAGATTGTATGCTTCTGTTAAATCACACTGATTACTAACAGCATGATCAGATAAAGGAGCTGCTGACATACAACAGTCTGAGACAGAATGTATCATTGAGGTAGAAATTAACCAGAAATCGATTCAGGATTTTAGTGTATTATTTGGTTTGAACCAGGAGTATTGTTCAATGGGTGTTTAAAGCGCCAGGGGTCAACTAAGTTATGTTTGCCACAGAAATGAGATAGGATAGGGTTATGATATATAACATAATAATATCTGTCCAGATATTCATCATAAACCATATTGTAATCTCTTCCCACAATTACATCTGCAAGTGGATAGGCAAGTTTAGGATTAGCAATATTATCGGAAAGCTCTGTAAGTAATAATTTGTTTTGAGCAGTGACCATTGTTGCTGGATTTAGAGGTCACCAATTTACCAGGAGAGTTACAGAACAGAATGGCCAGTCCAGCTGATTTCGTGGAGCCATGATCAAAAATAATTTTATCCCCCATTGGTTAATCCAGAATTTTTCATTGTCTTGTTTAGAGTGTATTTCCTGTTACAAAATGAAGTTTGCTTTCTCGCCCTTACAAAATAAAAAAATAGATTTTCTCTTAGTGATATCTCTTAAGCCCCTAGCATTCAAGGAAATACAAGAAAAATCAACATTCATTTTGAACCACAACTACAACAACTGCTAGTAAACAGTGAAAGTCCGACTGAGTGAAGGGAAGTGAGAAAAAAGAAAAGAAAGAGTCCTCTGACTCTAGGCAATGTCCCTTCAATATCAAAAAGTCTCTTTAACTTAACCGTCCAACCTTTTTATATCAGGGAAGAGTAAAACCCCGTTTAATGCCTATTTAAGCATAGGATTTAACTACTAGTATACCTCAAGTGTTTTTATTAAGTGATTCTGTGTCCATCGATGTATCCAGCCCCTCCTCTGTAGTAAGCTCATTTTCCAGCCGCCCGTGCTTGTTGCATCTTTGGCCACAGCATCACTCGAGCCTCCCTATCAGCCTTGCAGAGGTCTTCGATAAAGCCGATTCCAAATTCTTTGCAGGTGGAGGAATCCTTGTTCATCTTCCACATCGCGTCCCGGTGAAACCTCTGTGTGAACTGGACGATGACCTGCCTGGTCTTGTTTTCCTCTCGTCTGCCCAGCCGATGAGCCGAGTCCACAATGTGGTTGATGTTGGGAGCCCACGAGGGAGAGTTAGCTACCACCTCTCGTGTATTTTCACCTTCTTTCTCCTTTATGCCTCGGATTCTGAGATTCCAGCGACGCATGTACCTTTCAATCTCCAGGACTCTTTCCATTAACTCAGTGTTGTCTTTTTTAATTGCTGACATCTCCCGCTCCGTGGTTTTTAACTGAGTTTTGCAGTCGTTGATCTCCGCCACATTAAACTCCACTGCTTTAGCCATGCTCGCTAGCATAACAGAGTTCCGTACCCGGTAAGTGTGGTAGTTATGCTGATATGCTAATAACATTACCACGGTATTGAGTGCAGTGGCATTACGTGCTAGTTAGGTCATGTTTGCTAGTGACGTGACAATATTAAGAGCACGAATGAAAGACAGTGAATGAGGGAGTGAGCAAACTTAACTTTCATGTTAACATGTTGTTAACAACCCAATTCATGTTTCAGTTGCTGAGGTGAAAACGAGTCTGTCTCTAAGGACACAGTTTTACACACAGGGGACAGTGGCTGATGAGGAGGTGGCCTCTCCTAGAATTCTACTCTGGACAAGGACATCGCAGAGTCTGTGCTCAGGCCTTGTACACCAGGGTCCGTATTCACAAAGCATCCTAAGGCTAAAAGTAGCTCTTAGTTACATCATTTTCAGAAAAATCTTAGAATTTTCCCTTGGTAAGATAAAAAGATAAAAAGATAAGGTAAGATAAAAGTTATTCACAAAGAGAGCTCCTAAGGTGAAAAACTGTTAGGAGGAGGGAGGACTTTTAAGAAGCCTAAAAGTGTCTTAAACAGACAAGATACACGTACCAGCGCTTCTCACACTCGCTTGTGCATAAAAGGAGAGGGAACGATGCATTGATCTGCTGGGCAATGTGCTCCCAAGTCTGCCTCTTCCCTTGGACTGTGATCCCGGGACCCAATTTCCCTCTTAATACTGTTTTCATCCACGAACTGTGCCAACAGGCACTGCTTTTGTGTCCAGTTTGGCTTTCTTGTTCTCTTTTTATCCATTTTGTTCGTTGTTTTGGTCATTCTGCCAAATCAAACTGCTTTTTATAAGGACACCAGTAATCACAGGAATTGCTGACAGCTGAGTCTGCGTCCACCATTAATATCAAATACATTAAGTAGTAAAATTACCAGCATGGACATTAAACATAACAATAAGCAAATAAATATAATCGGCATGTGAATGAGATATGTTCAAACATTTTGAAGCTGTGTCACAATTAATTTAATTTTGCTGAGTTTCATCATCATTACATAAAATTAATGTCACGATTACACATTTCTTAGTCCAAGTTATATTATCGGTTGATTTTACTGTCCATTCATTACTAGGAGCACACAAACATTTTTTTTTTTTTGTCTTTTTCCCTTTTTGTAACAACCAATCACAGCTTTTAGAAGACTGAGTCATACCTAGCAACGGGGTCAACCACACCTCCACACTAAGATAAAAGTTTCTCTCAGACACTTCCTCAATCACTCTTACGCTAAGATTCCTTGCTAGGAATTTTAAGGCTAAGTTAGGAGCTCTCTTAGAAGACTCTAAGAAGCTTTGTGAACATGGGCCCAGGTTCATCAAGGTCCTCAAGACCACCACCATCAGAGCCCTGAGTCAGTGACAATGACATTGAGCTTGAGAAGCTTGAATTGCTATAAGAAATGTCCAAAACTTTCAGATATGGTTTCAACACAGAAAAAGACAAGAACATAGAAGAAGAGTTGAGCTTTGGACGACAGGTTGCAGGTGAGGACAGTCACATTAAAGACGCAACTTGTTATGACAGTTATGACTATACTGTGTGATTTTCAAGAAGCAGATCAGCAAGTGACATGCAGGGCACAATACAGGCCATATCATAATGATCAGCTTAACATTTAGCCACAGCAAGCACCATTACAATACATAACTCAAGGCCTGGAACATAATCGAGTCCAGCCTCACATTCAGCCTCAGACATCACAACCACTACCACCATCACACCAGCAGACATACAGTCTACCTCAGGGGCAACCAAGTTTCATGCAACTTCTTGAAGACAGTGAAGATAATTAAAATAAGTTTGAGTTTGAATATTTTACATTGTTGATATTTACATTTTACAGTTGAGGTACTGTTTTTGTATTTCATTTGTTCCGAATCCGATGTATAAATTACACATCATGTACATGGTGAAATAGTGGTGATGTTCAGACACTTGCATAATTGAAACACAGTGTTTCAACTTGAGTATTTTTTTGCACTTTACCTTGCAGCTCATGTTGCTGAATAAGCTGATTCTTTCAGATTTTTGTGTTTGCTTTTGTGAATATGACCTTTTGCTGTGAATGTCCCTTTTTTGTAAATTTTAATTTGAAAGATTGTAGCCTGTGTTTGCATAGTTTTGCTCCAATGTGGAAGTACCTTTTCTACTCAGAATAAACAAAAATAAACAATTTTTCAATAAGTATTTGCTTTGTATTGAACTTATTTGCACAACAAAAAAGGCACAACAGTGACTTGCAAGAAGATCACCACCTGACCAATGGTGACAGCGAAGATGGGTCCCCGGGCGCCTGCCTGGACGACCAGGATGGGTGAAATGCGGAGGACAAATTTCACCTCGTGTGCAGTGCGTGCATGTGTGTGACAAATAAAGGGGAATGTCTCCCCCCGATTCTTCTATCGGTGGCACGGTGGCAACACTGTCGCCTCACAGCAAGAAGGTCCTGGGTTCGATTCTCGCTGCGGGCACCGGGGGTGTGTCCTCCACCATGCCTTCGGTGCCTGCCGCTTGAGGAAAAAGGCCTTTCTGTGTGGAGTTTGCATGTTCTCCCCGTGTTCACCTGGGCTATCCTCCATAAAATATACCCCCACTAAAAACATGCAAGAAGATCACCACCTGACCAATGGTGACGACGAGATGGGTCCCCGGGCGCCGGTCTGGCTGCCCACCGCTCCTGGTCTGCCGCGGAGGAAGGACGACCAGGATGGGTGAAAAGCGGAGGATAAATTTCACCTCGTGTGCAGTGTCCTGCATGTACATGTGTGTGACGAATAAAGGGGAATGTCTCCCCCCGATTCTTCTTCCTCTTCTTCAAACCGGTACCAGTACAGTACAGCAGTACACTTAAGCAGTGTTGCCACAGTTACCTTGAAAAAATAATCTGATTACTGATTACTTCTTTTAAAAAGAAGTAATTACTTGATTACTTGATTTTAAAAGTAACTAAGTTAGATTACAAGTTACTTTATTAGTTACATTCAGCAGCTGCTGAAATTAGTTACATTCAGCAGCCCACCTCAACATAAAAATGACAACCAATTTTGCCAATACTCACTTTATTGGAATTGCGTTAACGTCAACAATGTATCCCCTGACATTCTAAGTTTAACTTAAAAAACATTTCCTGAATAAAATAATGAATATGAAAAACAAATAATAAAAAATAAAGACAGTCTTTCTTGACTTAACATATATACTTGTTTTTTTTATAAAAAAAAAAATAATGACAGTCTTTATCAAATTCACTTAACATAAATATTTGTTTTTATAAAAAAATAAATAAGGACAGTCTATTTTCTTTAAATTCATTTTAACATATTTTATGAACATTGAACCTGTTGCTCACAGCATTAGAGCAGCGATGTGTAGGCTGAAATCATTGGCCTACTTTGGCCTAATCTTATGTTGTATGTAGAGAGAGAGAGATGGCGCTTGTGTGTGTGGCTGGCTGTCTGCTGCTCCTACAATGTTTGGTGTTTTTACTGTTTTTAACCATTGGAACTAAACAGATTGAGTCTCTGTTGGTGTATGATCGCCAGTCCCTTTTGTTTCTCGGGCAGAATGTCAGTGATTTAGGTGCGTTGGGCCTTGGCCCTACTTTCCCGATGGAAGCGTCCCTGGCGGAAGCGTCCCCGGCGCCGCGGCGGTCAGTTGGTGGGGCTGAAACTCCGGCTGGCATGCCCTTCGTCCATTTCTCGGACAGGACATTCCCTCCTTTTGCTGTTTCCTGGATCCCATCAATGCCTGCCTGGTACCTGTCACCGGCTCATCTGAGGGACTCTGGCCCTGCTGCCCCCTTTGGCTCTCTCAGCGTGGGGTAAACCACTGGCTCCTCAGGACGCTGCCCCGGGCTCCCCGATCCACTGGACCACAGGCCCCAGCTCCAACCGGGACTGGCTTGGTGAATGCTAGATCCCTCGCGAACAAAACCTTCATCGTGAGGAATTTCTTCAGGTCCCGTGGCCTGGACTTCCTCTGTATGACAGAGACTTGGATAAGTGCCGGTGAGTGCAGCGCTCTGGTGGAACTTCTACCTGCCGACTGTTCCTACTTTAACTCCCTGCGGACGTCGAGTCGTGGAAGAGGAACGGCGACGGTTTACAAAAACGACTTTCAATGTAAGCAGCACACCACCTCTTCCTCTTTTTCCAGCTTTGAGGTGACTTTATTTGAGGTGGGTCGCTCCGACCCAGTGCTGTCATTTACCGACCCCCCAAATATAACAGGGACTTTGTGAATGACTTCTCTGGTCTTCTGGCAGAAATTACACCTAAGTATGACCATGTTCTCCTTCTAGGGGATTTTAATATTCACGTGTGTTGTCCTGATAAGCAGCTGGTGAAGGACTTTTTAAACCTTATTGACTCTTTTAATTTGGTGCAGTGTGTGTCTGGTCCCACACATGAACTTGGACACACATTAGACCTTGTCCTCTCTCATGGATTATCTGTGTCTAACTTGGAGATCTGTGATGATGTGAATTCTGATCATATGCCTGTTTTGTTTGAAGTTGCTTTCATCTGTGCTAAGGGTAAATCTAGCACTCCTGTTCAGAGACGTCAGATTTTTAACTCTTGTACTGCCGGTCAGTTCTCTGTGGCTTTTGATCAGCTCTGTGTCCATCCTGCCTCTGTTAACACAGAGGAGCTCAGCTCCTGGTTTCACTCCTCCTGCCGAACCATACTGGACTCTGTGGCTCCATTAAAAACTGTGCAGCCCAAAGCTAAATCTGAGCCCTGGTTTAATGAAAGAACTCGCGCAGCTAGACGGGAGTGCTGCAAGGCTGAGCGCAAGTGGAAGATGGACAAGCTGCAGGTTTCCTTCCAAATCCTAAAGGACTGTTGGCACTGCTACCAGAGCACTGTTAAAGAGACCAAAAGAAAATACCTGTCAAACATCATTGAGTCCAATTGCTACAACCCGCGTGTGTCATTTAAAACCATTGACACTGTTCTTAATGCCCCACAGCCTGTCAGCTTGGAGGCATCTCCTGAAATGTGCAGTAGCACATGAGATGAGAGCCCTAGCTGTAACTTCCTGCACTTTTTTATTGATAAGGTTGCTACTGCTAGGGTTCTCATCTCAGCTCCTGCATCTGATCCCTCTTACCCTGTTCCATTTTCTATAGCTCTTGATAAGTTTGAGCCCGTGTCTCTGTCGTTTTTAGAAGATCTGGTTGGCCATATTAAGCCATCAGGTTCTGCCTGTGACGCTGTCTCTCCTCGTCTTTTTGAAGAGGTTTTCCCTAGTATAGGGCAGTGAGTCTTTGCTATCATTAACAGCAGTCTGTCTTCTGGTGTTGTTCCCCTAAGTTTTAAACATGCAGTGGTGCAGTCCCTACTTAAAAAACCTGGCCTTGATCGCAGCCTGTTGGCCAACTTTAGGCCCATCTCCAAATTGCCTTTTATTTCTAAAAGCTTGGAGAATGTTGTTCATGCTCAGTTAAAGTCTTTCCTGGATGAGCATGGTGTCCTGGAGGTCTTTCAATCTGGTTTTAAAACTCTGCATAGCACAGAGTCAGCTTTATTAAGAGTTTTTAATGATATCCTCCTGGCTAATTGTAGCAACCCACTGAGAAACTTACAGTGGGTCTGCAGGTTAGCACTTTGGCCACCAGAATTGTGGAGAGAAAAGCAATCACAACACTAAGATAGATTAAAAAGCACAATTTATTTACATTTAAGAAAAAACAGAGTGATGGCCTAATGGTCTTGAGGGGGAATGTCTCTTTTACTCGCCGAGTCAGGGGGAGGAGAGCAGGCCAAGGTCCACTCTAGCCGCACACTGGTTGCTTCTATGACTGTAGTTTGTTGTCACACATAGCCCTTACTTGATGGCTGGTTTCAGGCTGTTGCCACAAACTAGGCTGGCATCGATCTTCAGCCTTTACAGAAGCCGAACTCTGCCTTCAGGCTGTGGCATGTGGGGGGACCTCGGCCTGCAGGTTGGAGAACACACAGAGTTAAAAGACATTAGTAGTTGCAGCCTGCAGCTTAAATGCCCCCAGGGAGTGAAGCACCTAATTCGCACCTGTCCTCAATTACCACCACACCATAGCCATTGGCTAGTGAAGTCCCTCCACCCACACAGCACTACACACCCAATCAGTGCTCCTGCACACACACACACACACACACACACACAGGTCAGGTGAAATACAGGTACTGATACACACTACCCTGTTACATAATGACTCTGGTGACCATGTAATTCTTGTTCTGTTGGACCTAACTGCAGCTTTTGACACTGTGAACCAGAGATGGGGACTCGAGTTTGCAACTCGGACTCGAGTCGCACTTAAGTCGCACACAGAGAGACTTCAGACTTGACTTGGACTCGTGCTCAAAAGACTTCAGACTCGACTCGGACTCGTGGACAATCATTATGTTTTCTTTTTTCCTTTCTTTTCCTTTTTTTGGCGTATTAACACTGGGGAAACTCTGAAAAGTCTGACGAGCTTAATGTCATTCCCATTAGTACCTCAGATGACACTACAGCGACTGACACACCCGCAGCTGCTGCTGTACCCTTTGTAATTACATTTGGTTATAAGAACTTCAAAGAAGACGGCACCGACAAAAGAAGCACTGACTGCAAAGTCTGCAGTACCAAGATTAAGGACGCTGGATCAAGCACCTGAAAACTCACCCGGATAGGTCAGTCACATTAGCGCATATGGACGGTTAGCAAACATGTTTAGCTCAGCATCAGCTATGTTTAACTTAGCTTGCTACCAGCTTTGTAACCGAATATTTGAATAGATGAGTGAATGTTAGTTTGCTTGTCACACTTATTTGCATGGAGTGGCGTTAACATGACATTTATTGGGTAACATTATTCATCTACACTGCCTACAATGCCTTTGACTGGGTGAAGTGTAACATTTTCTACATTTTTGTTCTTATTATGGTCCGACTGAGCCTGCACAATAGGGGGCAAGATATATTGTATCTGTATGTTCATGTTGGAAGAATACAGTTTCCTTTAAACGAAATCATTCATTGTGTGTTTTCTTCATATTGCATTGCAGTACCCTGTTTAAAGAATTCATATAACAAACAACTAATCAGTACTGATACTTTATGCTAAAGGAGGGATAATAATACGGTAGATGCTTTGAATTTCTTAGATATAGATGTGGAGTATTCTTAGTAGACCAAATAGCAGCAGATGATAGAAGGCTCATTAAAACAAGAAGAGACATGAGTGTTACGGTTGAGGTAAAGCAAGGCCACGACCCAATGGCAGAAACGTCAAAAACAAAAATGTATTAATGCAAAATTCAACCAAAAAAATCACCTGAACCAGGGAATACTGCTTGCAAGCAGAACAGAAAATCACCACAATGGGGAAAAAGGCACAAAAAACAAGACAAGAAGAAAACTAGGCGTTTGCAGGAAAGTAACAAAATAAAAAACTCAAAATACACCAAGGCAGGGATGAGCAATCTATTAACGCTGAACAAAATGCGACTGTGAAAAAAGCCACAGTGAGAATAACTAGAGACTAGAGATTCACAGGAGGCAGGAGGAGCGAGACAAGAGAAACCCGAGGAATACTCTGTGCGAGCTGCATGCGACCTGGAGCTACAGGAATAGTCCGGCGCTGGGGCAGAGCATGAGGTGGCTTAAGAAGCCGAGCCGATTAGGTGATGAGGTACAGGTGTGTCTCATGAAGCTCGCTTCTAGAGTAACTCGGCCCTGCCTCTCTTGCTCCAGCCTGCTTTGAAGAGGAAAGAAAAAAAAAAACATATCAACAGGGGAAAATCACCTTGAGACCACAGCCCTAACAATGAGAGATTTATTTTTTAGAGACCTGAGACTTGACTTGGACTCGTGACCAAAGACTTGATACTTGACCAAGTCTCACCCCACAAAGACTTGAGACTTGACTTGGACTCGTGACCAAAGACTTGAGACTTGACTTGGACATGCAAAAAAAGACTTGTGAACATCTCTGGCCCACTCACTGCCATGATCTCCCTCTGTGGTTGGTGTAACACGTGTGTATCCCTGCCTCCTTGCACATCGTGGGTACCATCTGTTCAACAGGGGTCTACCAGAAGCTGTCTGTCACCACTGTTCAATTCATTTTCAATTCAATTCAAATTTTATTTGTATAGCGCCAAATCACAACAAAAGTTGTCTCAGGACACTTTCCATATAGAGCTGGTACAGACCAAGCTCTTTTATTTATAGAGACCCAACAATTCCCTCTTGAGCAAGTACTTCGCAACAGTGGCGAGGAAAAACTTCCTTTTAACAGGCAGAAACCTCAGCCAGAACCAGGCTCTGGGTGGGTGGCCATCTGCCTTGAATGGTTGGGTGAGAGAGGGAGAGCAAGAGAGAGAGAGTGAGACAGACAGAGAGAGACAGACAGAAATGCAGTCAGAGAGAGAGAGAGAGAGACAGACAGACAGACAGAGAGAGACAGACAGAAATGTAGTCACAGTAAAAATGACAGTGGATCTAATAACAGAATTAGCAGTTGCAGTGGATGTCTGGCAGGGCCATGGCAGGAGAGGCAGCTGTAATCCACAATCCAGATTTAGCCACTATCCATGGGAACCTGCAAGACGACAAAGAACAGAGTCTCCGGGGAAGAAGCTAAGTTAGTAACACACCATGGTAGGACATGAAAACATGCAGATGGAGAGGGAGAGAAGGACAGAGGAGCTTGGTGTATCTTTGGAGGTCCCCTGACAGTCTAATGCTATAGCAGTATAACAAGGGGCTGGTCCAGGACAAGCCTGAGCCAGCCCTAACTATAAGCTTTATCAAAAAGGAAAGTTTTAAGCCTACTCTTCAATGTATAGACAGCGTCTGCCTCCCGGACAAAGACTGGAAGATGGTTCCACAAGAGAGGAGCTTGATAGCTAAATGCTCTGGCTCCTGTTCTTCTTTTGGAGACTTTAGGAACCGTAAGTAGGCCTGCATTGTGGGAACGCAGTGTTCGAGTGGGGTAATAAGGTGCTATGAGCTCTTTAAGATAAGAAGGTGCCTGACCATTTATGGCTTTGTAAGTAAGAAGGAGAATTTTAAATTCTGTTCTAAACTTTACAGGGAGCCAGTGCAGAGTGGCTAATATCGGAGAAATATGATCTCCCTAGTTTTTGTCAGAACACGTGCTGCAGCGTTCTGGAGCAGCTGGAGAATATTCAGCAACGAATTTGGGCAGCCTGATAGTAAGGAATTGCAATAATCCAGCCTGGAAGTTACAAATGCATGGACTAGTTTTTCTGCATCATTTTGAGACAAAATATGCCTAATTTTTGTTACATAGGTGAAAAAAGGTAGTCCTTGAAATTTGTTTTACATGGGAGTGAAAGGACATGTCCTGATCAAAGATAACTCCCAGATTCTTTACAGTGGTGCTGGAGGCCAGCGTGATGCCATCCATAACTGCTATATCATCAGAAAGTGAGTTTTTAAGATGTTTAGGGCCTAGTACTATAACAGTTTTGTCTGAGTTTAGCATCAGAAAATTACAGGTCATTCAGGTCTTTATGTCCTGAAGACATGCTTGTAGTCTAGTTAACTGACCGGTTTCTTCTGGCTTCATTGATAAATATAGCTGGGTATCATCTGCATAGCAATGAAAATTTATTGAGTGCTTCCTGATAATCTTCCCTAAAGGAAGCATATATAAGGTGAATAGAACTGGTCCAAGCACAGAACCCTGCGGAATTCCATAGCTGACTTTAGCAAGCACAGAGGAGTCGTCATTAATGTGTACAAACTGAGAGCGATCTGACAAGTAGGATTTAAACCAGCTTAAAACAGTTCCCTTAATGCCAATGAAGTGTTCCAGTCTCTGTAATAGGATACCATGGTCAATGGTGCAGCAAATGCAGCACTAAGATCCAAAAAGACTAGTACAGAGACAAATCCATTATTAGATGCATTTAGAAGGTCATTTGTAACTTTAACCAGTGCTGTCTCTGTGCTATGATGCACTCTAAAACCTGACTGGAAATCCTCAAATAAACTATTTTTGTGTAGAAAGTCGCACAGCTGATTAGTAACTGCTTTCTCAAGAGTTTTTGAGAGAAAGAGAAGGTTGGATATCGGTCTATAGTTGGCTAAAATCTCTGGATCAAGAGTAGGCTTTTTAAGTATAGGTTTTATTACAGCTACTTTAAAGGACTGTGGTACGTAGCCTGTTGTGTCTAATATGGAAGAGTCAGTTAAAGGTAAAACTTCTTTAAGCAGCTTAGTCGGGATGGGGTCTAAAATACAGTTTGATGATGAAATTATTGAAATTAGTTGGTGAAGGTTGACAGGTGTAAAACAGTCTAAAACTGAGACAGGTTGAATAACAGTTTCTACGGTTTCTGTGTCTGAAGACAAAACAGTACCTGTTGATGGTAGGAGCTAGTGAATTCTGTCTCTAATAGTAAAAATTTTATCATTAAAGAAGCTCATGAAGTCATTACTGTTCAGAGCTAAAGGAATACATGGTTCAACAGAATTATGGCTCTCTGTCAGCCTGGCTACAGTGCTGAAGAGAAACCTGGGATTGTTCTTATTTTCCTCTATTAGTGCAGAGTAATAGGCTGCCCTGGCACTGCAGAGGGCTTTCCTGTATACTTTAAGACTGTCTTGCCAGGTGAACTGAAATTCTTCCAAATTGGTAGAACGCCATTTCCTTTCTATTTTTTGTGAAGTTTGCTTTAATTTGTGGGTTTGAGGGGTAAACCATGGAGCTAACCTCCTCTGTTTTATTATCTTCTTTTTTAGGGGGGGCAACAGAGTCAAGTGTCATATGCAATGAACCTGTAGCACTATCAACCAGGTAGTCAATTTGGGAGGGACAAAGGTTAGCATAGGAATCCTCTGTTGTATTGAGACATGGCATTGAATTATATGCTGATGGGATCATATCCTTAAATTTAGCTACAGCACTATCAGACAGGAGTCTGGTATAAGAATTTTTGCCTACTGGCTGGTAGTCTGGTAATATGAATTCAAAGTTATTGATTGATGGTCAGATAAAAGAGGATTCTGTGAGGAGACTATTAAGTTTTCAGTTTCAATGCCATATGTCAGAACAAGGTCGAGGGTGTGGTTAAAACAGTGAGTCGGTTCATGTACATTCTAACGGAAGCCAACTGAGTCTAATACTGAGATAAACGCAGTGCTAAGGCTGTCACTTTCAACGTCGACATATACATTAAAGTCACCTACAATAATCACTCTATCTGCTTTAAAGACTAAACCTGATTGAAACTCAGAGACCTCAGCTATAAATTTGGAGTAAGGACCAGGACTGGCTGCACTGTTTTCCATTTTTCATGAGAAAGAGTGAGAACAAGGCTTTCAAATGAGTTATAGTCGAGTTTAGGTTTAGGGTTGATTAAAAGGCTTGAGTCAAAAATGGCTGCAACTCCACTTACTCGGCCACTGCCTCGAGGAATGTGAGTATTAATATGGCTCGGAGAAGTAGCTTTGTTTAGGCTCACATATTGTTACCCTCCTCAGCTGCAGATACAGAGCCATTGCATCAGGTGGAATTTTCTTTAGGTGTTTTTCGAGCGGCACTACCAGGCAGAGCATATTTCCTTGCTCCTCATACATAGCACCCCTCTGGTTTTCTCTGTCTCTCTCCAGTGGGTCTTTATGATTTTTTGTTTCTTCATTGAATGTCATGGTAAAATATTTTGCTCCATTGTTGTCACATTTAAGGATGAATGAATCAGGTTTCTCCTCCTTGAACTGCCATCTTATCGTGGTGGAGGAGTTTGAGTGCCCGAATGATCCTAGAGGCTATGTTGTCCGGGGCTTAATGCCCCTGGTAGGGTCTCCCAAGGCAAACAGGTTCTAGGTGATGGGTCAGACTAAGAGCGGTTCAGAAGCCCTTATGGATATTGAAAAAACAAGGATGTTCACGTCGTCCGGATTGGTGTCACCGGGGCCCCACCCTGGAGCCAGGCCTGGGGTTGGGGCTCGCAGGCGAGCGCCTGGTGGCCGGGTCTTTGCCCACGGGACCCGGCCGGGCTCAGCCTGAAGGAGTGACGTGGGCCCGCCTTCCCGTAGGCCCACCACCTGCAGGAAGGACCAGAAGGGGCCGGTGCTTTGCGTTTTGGGTGGCAGTCATGGGCGGGGGCCCCGACGACCCAAACCCTGGACAACAACTCTGGCTATGGGGACATGGAATGTCACCTCGCTGGGGGGGAAAGAGCCGGAGCTAGTGCGGGAGGTTGAGCGGTACCGACTAGAGATAGTCGGGCTCACCTCCACGCACAGTTCGGGCTCTGGAACCCAACTCCTTGAGAGAGGCTGGACTCTCTTCTACTCTGGAGTTTCCCGCAGTGAGAGGCGGCGAGCTGGTGTGGGCTTGCTTATAGCCCCCCAGCCCGGAGGGAGCAAGCCACCTTTTTCCGGTCGAGAACCATGGCCTCGGACTTGGAGGTGCTGACTCTTATCCCAGCTGCTTCACACTCGGCTGCGAAGTTAAGTATCTTGGGATCTTGTTCACGAGTGAGGGAAGAATGGAGCGTGAGATTGACAGGCGGATCGGTGCAGCGGCAGCAGTAATGCGGTCGCTGTATTGGTTCGTCGTGGTGAAGAAGGAGCTGAGCCAAAAGGCGAAGCTCTCGATTTATCGTTCAATCTACGTTCCTACCCTCACCTATGGTCATGAACTTTGGGTCATGACCGAAAGAACGAGGTCCTGGATACAAGTGGCTGAAATGAGCTTCCTTCGCAGGGTGGCGGGGCACTCCCTTAGAGATAGGGTGAGGAGCTCTGTCACCCGGGAGGAGCTCAGAGTAGAGTCGCTGCTCCTCCACATTGAGAGGAGTCAGCTGAGGTGGCTCGGGCATCTGTACCGGATGCCCCCTGGACGCCTCCCTAGGGAGGTGTTCCAGGCATGCCCCACCGGGAGGAGGCCCCGGGGAAGACCCAGGACACGCTGGAGTGACTATGTCGCTCGGCTGGCCTGGGAACGCCTCGGGGTCCCCCCGGATGAGCTGGAGGAAGTGTCCGGGGAGAGGGAAGTTTGGGCGTCCCTGCTTAGACTGCTGCCCCCGCGACCCGGTCCCGGATAAAGCGGGTGGAAATGGATGGATGGATGGATGAATAAGGTTTGAGATCCCGATTCCCCTCTTTGCCCCTGCGTCCAAAGTGCAAATGAATATCATACCAGACCTTGTTCAGTAAGCCTTTCGGATTGTCTGGACTCAGCGCTGCAGAATTTTAAGATGCACTTGCCTTCAGGTGAGCTCGAGGGGTGGTGTGTTGTTTTGTCCTTCACTTCGTCCTCCTCTGAGTCTGATGGCATTCATAATTTAGATCAAATGTTATTTGTGGAAATATGTCCATCTTTGCGGTGAAAAGTTTGCCACAATCCAAGATAGTTAACAACTGATGTAACGTTACGTTACATCAGTTGTTAACTATCTTGGATTGTTATCAGAACATTGGTTATCAGAACACCTGTACAGTGGAGTGATAATGTCAGTAAAAAGTCCCAGTGCTGTTGTACTCTACATCAGCACTCATGGAATGTCTCTTGTCCATTCAAATTACTTGGTTGGAACTAACTGTTGTATAAAGTACATTATTTCAGTAGTTGGCAAGCCAGTGAATTAGCATCTCATTTATATTTGCTGCTTTGCATAATGTGTGACGTGTATTTGTTGATACGGTTAGAGTTTTGAGTCCGAGCAGCTGGGCTCCAATGAAGACTACACCCCCTCTGCTTCCACGGGCAGACGGGCAGGCGGATAAGGGAGCTGTAGAGGTGCATCTGGCCAGGTCTGTGGATGACAGGGCAGAGGGCGTCGGGCCAAACACCCGATGACCTTGGCGCTGAGGACATCGCTAGGGTTGAGAATTTGAGATCACAGAGGATTGCATATGAACGTGCAAGTAATTGTCTGTTTCTGACCACAAACACTTATCATTGCATTTAATGTAATAGCTGTTAGCTGTTCAGCTGTGTATGTTATGAGCCTCAGTAAACATATTTTTTTTTTTTACAATTTACTTTATCTTGTGACTTCTAGGAGCAAATTCAACGACTGGATTTACACCAGGCACGCCACATTTTGGAAGGAAGTTTGTCACAGGACCCCAGTCTTATATTTGATGTCCCCAGCCAGCTGGTACCTGCTGCTCCTCCACCAGTTCCTCCTGTTCATCTCCAGCCCTCATGGTGCATCTGCCAGAGATGCAGGGACATGCCTACACTAGTGGAAAGAAATTCTGCAGCATACCGACAGTTTGTTGCTTGGCAGTATGGGGTTCTGGGTGCTGGTCACAGAGTTGTCATTCCAAGCTGCTGTGAGTGGAAAATCTGTGACTGCTTTCCAGATCCTCATGGACAGCATAGGGTGTTTATTCCTTGGAGGGTGTAGCTGCTTTTACACTTGATAGTTGTAAATAGTCTGAAGGCTGTGTAATTTATTATTCTTTATTATTATTATTATTATTATTATTATTATTATTCAATAAAGTTTGTTTTCTAAAGTGATTTGTTTCTTATTGCATAAATGTACAAATGTAGAACCTTATACTATTCATTGAAATACCCTTTGGACTACTTAAAAAAGGAAAATATAACCTTCAGTTGAAGAAATAAGAATCACTGGGTCAATACTAGGTATGAAATGTCTCAAAAGCAATTAACAAGTTTATTAAAAACAAATAGTGACATTGTCAAGCTTTATTTTACATAGTAACAAAACAAGCTTTGAGCTGAGCTGATTAGGGCTGGCTACTCAAGGAATACGCTGAGGTAGGGTGGTTGCCAGATTATCCTGATCTCTCCCATGAGTTTCCAGAGCCCGTGCCCTTGTGTTATAATTTGGCTCTGTCTAGTGATTTTATGTGTTCTTGTTCTGTACTTTCTTTCTGCACTTGTGTAACCTAATGAATGTCCTTGTACTGTTCCGAGTTGTGAGATAACATGACTGGTGAAAGCCAGTTTGGATAACAGAAGGCAGATGATGCTTCTCTTTTCTGTCAGTGAGGTCTGTTGCATTAGATACACGCCTAAACAACACTCACACACAGGTTGCTCATCAAATTCCAAGGACAAGATGTGGACAGTAGACGGGCTTCTGTACGGGGCTGGCTCAGCCCGAGGACATAAATGTGATCTTTTATCACAGATCTGTGCTCACTTTGATGGAGTTCCTGTGGGAACTCTGTCACTCCAGGCCCAGCGCTGCTATACTTTAGATTTCTCCGGTCTGTTCTTGGGGTTCCAATAAAAGAATTGGGGCCAACAATTTGGTGCCACGACCCAGATTGTGTGACTCTGAGACCGTGTATGATTTATGACCGCCTTGATTTATATTCTGACTGTGTGAGTTACAGTGCATCGAACAGTTCAGACTGATTGAGAATTCCTGCACTGACACAGATCTCAAGTAGTTCTGCAAAAGGGGGGCATTGGAATGTTTAGAGGGGATTCGCAGTTAGGGTGTTACGGAGGTTGGTCAATTAAAACGAGTGAATAGACTGTGAGAATCCCCAGCAATCAATCACAGACTACTAGGCTCCGTGTAGAAGCTTCTTGATCGGGTCCTCACTCGTACACTGTGCCATTCACCCTCTCTGAATAACGTGTGAAATATTTAACAAATGTCACAGTAAGTTGTTGATAAGTGGAAGGACTGCAAACCCAGCTCCCTGGGGTCGGCTTTATTTGAAGCAGTGGCTAGATGGCAGAAGAAAGTTCTGAAAGAGGGAGAAGAGGAAGGAATGGATAGATTCGTAGATTGGATTAGGGAAATGCAAATGAGGGGAATGTTTGGAGAATGTGAAAGCGCTCCACCAAAACTGAGCGATTTCAGTATGTTTTTGAAGCAGGCAACAGGAAGCCTGGACCAGGCGAAAGCAAAGCTACAGGAGGCAGGAAGGCTGCAGAGAGGCAAGGCAGAAAAAGAAGTCTGAAAAAAAGGCAGAAACATTTCTGATAAATTGTCAGTGTTTTTTAGGAGAAGTCAAACACTCTATTCACATACAGTCCTCTGCACAACCAAAACATCAAATGCCAGTTAAGACCTTGACTCCTCCAGAGACACAATGTACTGAACCAAAAGATAACACACCCTCACCAAAACATCAAATCACAAAGTTTTTCTTGACGTCATTTGGATGTTGATGAAAAGAACGGTTTTGTGAATGCTGTTCTTTTTCAAAACAGACAGGAAAGTGTTAATGTACTACAGCTCTAAATTAGATAATCAGGAAAGTGTTGATGTAATATAGCTCTAAATTAGATAATGTGGACATAGGACACCCTACATGTGTCAGACATGTAGCAGCTATAGGGAAAGCAGTACAAAAAACATCTCACATCATGACACGCAAGTCAATCGATCCTAAAACAATTCTTACCTTAACTCATGGATCAAGAACTCTTCCTTAACCCCTCGGACAGCGACCTGTTCGACGAGGAGCCAACTCCAGAAGTCCCCGAATCACCTCCATCTCTGTAAATCCAGCGCCGCCAGCACACCAGGATGTGCTCAGAAGTCCACTTCATCCGATGATCTCAGCCCTCATCATCCGACGATTACCACATAGTCAGCCCGTCACCCGACACCAGCCCCAGGGGAAGATATCGTCTCCACCATCCAAAAAACACCATCCCCGACAGACGCCTCTCCTACCTGCCCGAGGTCTAGGCACTCGAGTGACAGGCAAAGCCTCTGCCATACACATGCGCCACGGCATCACTCCAATCGCTCCTCAGCGTTTAACTTATCCAAATGGACAGTAGCCAGCCTGAAACATACTCTCAAGCAGCCAAACATCCGCTTCCATAGCTCCAACGGGAAAATAAAGGTTCTCAAACTGCTCAACGATTATTCGCAAACAACATCTCCACCTTCCCGAGCATCCCAAGTGCTTCCGGGTTCCCAGCGCCATGCTGCAACCAGCGCCGATGACGTCACGACGCATCATCCGCATGACGAAGCAACTCACCAGTCTTCATCAGCCCTGATTCAGGGTCAGGTCGTATCAAACAAAACTCATGCTCACCTTGCTTCTGAGCCCTCCAATCCCCCCCCCCCCCCCCGCCCAACTTCACAATCAACCCGAGCACATGCATCCCTCCATCCCAGCATCCTTTCTTCTTCCCTTGCTTCAATCTTTCCTACTTCATCCACATTCATTATCAATTGAATTCAATATTCCTTTATTTGTCCCATGAGGGGAAATTCCAGATTACAGCAGCATCAGTAGAGCAGATTAATAAAGAAGTGCATGCAAATTAGAAACAACATCAGAATATATACAAAAGAGTGAGAATTTTTAAATAAAAATAAAAATAAATAAATTGTAAAAAATTGTAAGAAATTGTAGCTAGTATTTACAGACTGTTATGTACATGTTTTATTGCACAGCTTATTGCACATACTATTGCACTGATTACTTGGAGCAGTTTTTATTGTACAGTCTGACAGCTGCAGGGAGGAATGACCTGCGATACCGCTCTTTCACACACTTCGGATGTAGCATCCTGTCACTGATGGAGCTCCTCAGTGCAGTGAGTGTGTGTTGGAGGGGGTGGGAGTCATTGTCTGTCATGGAGGACAGCTTGGCTGTCATCCCCCCCTCTTCCACCAGTTCCAGAGAGCATCCCAGGACAGAGCTGGCCTTCCTAATGAGTTTGTCCAGCCTCTTCCTGTCAGCTGTAGTGATGCTGCTCCCCCAGCAGACTACACCATAGAAAATGGCAAAGGCCACAACAGAGTCATAGAAGGTCTTCAGGAGTGCCCCACGCACCCCAAAAGACCTCAGCCTCCTGAGCAGATAGAGTCTGCTCTGTCCTTTTTTGTCCCCTGGATGTTCACTGGTGATGGTGAAGAGTACGGGCGCCGAGGAAAGTCCAGAAACAGCTCCTTGGTTTTATCCGCATTAATCAGGAGGTGGTTCTGCTGGCACCAACCCACAAAATCCTGAATGAGTCCTCTGTATGACCTGTCGTCCCCATCTGTGATGAGGCCGACAGTGGCAGAGTCATCAGAGAATTTCTGCAGGTGGCAGGTGGGTGACAGGTGGTAAAAGTCAGCTATGTAGAGGGTGAAGAGGAACGGTGCCAGCACCGTTCCCTGGGGGGCCCCCACACTGCAGAGGACAGTCCCTGACACACAGTCCCGTGTCCTCACATACTGTGGGCGGTTGGAAATAGTGTTGTCTCGTTCGCGAACGATTCGTTCAACTGAACTGAGAAACGAACGAACGAACGAACGAACGAACGTCAAGTGATTCGCAGCGCCGCCTGCTGACAGTTCAACTGAACTGAGAAATGAACGAATCACTTGAGGGAGGCACCGCGCGCGCCGACTGCGCCGTGTCACCGACGCATGAATCTATGGCAAGCCGTTCCTGACAGAAATACGCCACATTCAGTCACGTTTCAACTTCATTGCGGCGTAAATGACGCCGTTTTTTCAGATTTTACGCCGTTTTTTACGCCGTAATGCGCAAAAAGAACGCCGTTTTTTACGCCGTAATGAAGTTGAAACGCGACTGAATGTGGCGTATTTCTGGCAGGAACGGCTTGCCATATGAATCACTCAGTGAACTACACTCTCCTGAATCATTTGCCTCTGAGGGATACACTTTCATGGCGACCGTTGTTCCCCGTTGTTTTAACAGATTTAGTTTCCAGATAAACAAACACTGGCAGTAATGAGGAGCGACGGAGGGAGATAGGGGTGTGTTGTGTTCAAGTGTACCTCGGAGAAAACTAACTTTTTTTTGAACTCTGCTAAATTTGCCACCGCAACAACAGTACAGTAGGACACAGCATATAACAAATAGTGTATAAAACCCGCAGTTTGAGAAAACGCGTGACTGTCTGATCATCTCATTGTGACAATTTGCGAGGGAACGGTGCATATTCAGTGTGAATCCTTCACTGAATGTACTGTGGGGTATACGTTCAGTGAACGGATCACTCACTGTGCCCAATTTGCCAAGTAGACCAGTTAAATAGCATACCATAGGATAGGACACTTAAAACATCATGATTTATAATATAGTTATATATAGTTTTATATTTACAAATGTGTTTGTCAAAGCAACACAGTCACAACACTCTCATCTCCCGGTCCTGGAAGCTGTGAACTGAACTGAAACTTAAACCGTTCAGCCGTATATCAGTTCAGGAGTGCAGGCTCCTCCTGCCAAGCACTGAATGATTCGGTGATTCAGTGAACAAATCTTTTGAACGAATCTTTCTAGTGAACTGATTCTAGTGATTCAGTACATCTAAAAGAACTGGCGTGCCCATCACTACTGAGAAGAACGCCTGAAGTGCAGCGCAAGGTAGCTCAACAGCATTACACTCCCTCTGCTGTCTCCCTCTGGTAACTACAACTACTGCTAATACTGTTAGAATGCAGCGTTAGAATGGTATTTTGAACATAAAGCATAAACAAACACAAAATACTGTACTGAAACTATTATAACAGGAAGTAAATATTTAAATTATTATATAAATAGAGATGCTTACACTATTTCAGGATATGAAAAATACGACATATGAGGCCGATGATGTTGATCTATTGCTGATTATTCAACCCATCACATACTTCCCCTCAAAATTAGATGTTGTCCTCAACATCATTACCTTTAACCTTTAACCTTAAGTGTCAAAATGCAGTCAGACATATTCAAAACACTTGTTACAGGCTAGAACTCTTTTGTTACATTCTGTTTTGTGTCAGTCCGTTTCCTGTTCAGTTACAGGCTTAAACTCTTTTTTTTTTCCTTTTTTTCTTTTTTTTTTTCAGAACGCATAATACATATGTCCAATATCTGAATAAATGTCAGGACTGTTCACAGCATGGCAGTTGAATTCACCACAGTCAACTTATTAACAAACAAAGTCCTCGACTGTGCAATATTTGTGATATCACTGACACTCTGCTCCATGAGTCCCTTTGTGCATGATATTTAAAACTGTCCAATGCAAAAAGTAGTCTTTCAATTTACATCCCATACAGGTAAGGATGCTGGTTGCAGTAAGGCTGCACTGGTTGTGTCCATACTTGAGGCCTTATATAAGAAGGCAGTGCAGCAAGACTGTAGCAGGATGCAGTTCCAATTTTGTCATATCTGAGGATCTTTGGTGGCCTGCGTTGTCTCTGAGGCCCCTGAGGTCGTATCTCAATTCCACTTTCTGGTGTGTCATCCACTGAAGGCAGTGATATCTCCTCCTCAGCAACAGGTATGTTGTCATCTTGGATATCCTGGTTTTCTGGTAGGTTGTCATCACTGTTCTCTGCCTGGAGTTCTGTTTTAGGTTCGTTTTGGTCTGGTGCAATTACATCTCCTGCCGTAACAGGAATCTCTCTCACTGCTTCCGATGGTTGAGCGGTGATTTGAGGTGGCATGAAATAGTAATCACCTTCGTCATCCTCTTCCTCTGAATCCTGGCTGACTGTATCAGTTACCGCAGTTTTCCTTTTTTGTTTCACAGGTTGATGCACTTTAACTTTCAGAGTCTAGTAGCTAGAATGGTATTTTGAACATAAAGCATAAACAAACACAAAAGACTGTACTGAAACTATTATAACACGAAGTAAATATTTTTAACCTTAAACTATTATATAAATAGAGATGCTTACACTATTTCAGGATGTGAAAAATATGACATATGAGGCAGATGATGTTGATCTATTGCTGATTATTCAAGCCATCACAAAGGCTTATTTAAGGGGAGCTATAATTTCTTATAGCACAGCTAGGAAAAGGAAAATGTTAAAAGAGCAGCTTGATTTAGAGAAACAATTGGCTGACCTTGACCAGCAAGTAAAGGACAATTACTCTGTAGCTCAGTTCAAAAAAGCTGAAGTCTGCTCTTAACCAACTCCTAACGCTAAAAGCAGAGGCAAGTACCCTGTATGCAAAAGGATGAAACTGGGAAAAATCATTATGAAACCAAAACAACGGTGGAGATAATGAAAAGCTTTTATAAAAAGCTCTATACCTCAGAGACCTCCACACCACCACACTGTATACAGGATTTTCTAGGAAAACTTAATCTCCCTTCCCTATCAGAGGCAGACAGATCTGCTCTTGGAAGGCCAATAACCAGTGAGGAGATCAAAAAAGCAATTAATTCACTACAAAACAGAAAAGCTCTGGGACTGGACGGTTATGGTCCAGAGTTTTATAAAATTTTATTAGATTCCATAAAGGGACCCTTGTTAAAGATGTACCTACACTCAACAGAGACAGGCTCTCTCCCATGCTCATTATATGCTGCAAATATATTGCTAATCCTTAAAAGGGGTAAACCCCCTGACGAGTGTGGCTCTTACCGCCCTATTAGTTTAATGAATGTAGACAGTAAAATTTTTTCAAAAATACTGGCGAATAGACTTGATGATTACCTACCACTCTTAATTGGACCGGACCAGACCGGCTTTATTAAAAATAGGAACTCTTTTACCAACATGAGGAAATTCCTATTTATTTGCCACCATGGAGCGATTCAGACTTAGGGAGGGATTTATTAACCTTATTAGGCTGATATATTTCTCACCTATAGCAACTGTACTTGTAAATGGAGCAAGGTCATCAGAGTTTGACTTGGGGTGGTCCACTCGTCAGGGGGACCCTTTGTCCCCACTTATTTTTGCACTGGCCATCGAACCGATGGCAAAGGCTATCAGAAATCACTGTAGCATAGCAGGCTTTCAGATAAAATCTACAGCATACAACATTACGTTATATGCAGATGATGTTCTTCTTTTTTTTTTTTTTTTTTTTTTTTTTACCAGCTTTAATGTCAGTTATTCAAACTTTTGGATCCTTTTCTGGATATAAGATTAATTTTAGCAAATCAATGGCTATGCCAATTGGTTACGGTCAGAATATGCCGGACATACCTAACTTTCCGTTTTGTTGGTCTGCCTCAGGATTCTCATACTTAGGAATTTCTATCTCCCCAAATATTAAGGAATATGAGACAAAATTTTAACTCCGTACATAAAGATATCAGGAGTGATCTTAATAGATGGATGGATCTGCAGATTTCCTGGATGGGGAGGATAAATTTATTAAAGATGAATGTGCTCTCTGACTACTTTATCTTATGTAGATGTTGCCCCTTTATATTACCAAAAAGCAAGCGAAAGAGGTTGAAAGGGATTTTTCAAAAATTATTTGGCAGGGGAAAAAACCCAGACTGAGTATGAAAACTTTACAGTTACCAAAAGACAGTGGAGGTCTAGCGCTCCCTAACATTATATTATATAATTGGGCCTGTCATAGTAGATTTATCTATGAATGGGTTCATTGTTATCTGAAAAGAAGAGAGGACTCCCTCGAATCGTGGGGTTGTGCACCCTACAGATTACTAGGGGAGCTCACTAGTAAAAAGAAATCCCTCCCGTATTGAGAGATAATCCAATACTGCAAAGCTCTATTGAGATTTGGCACGACATGAGTACATATGTTGGTAGGAGAGGCGCCTTTTCCTATTTGACCCCACTCATGGGTAACAGAAACTTCCTACCTGGTGTTGAAAATGCTGTATTCCGTTCCTGGCATGAGAAGGGAGTGAAGGTGGTTGGAGATTTGTTTGATGATAATAATGTCCTGATGTCCTTTACGCAGGCACAAACTACATTTGGGCTTCCACCAAACCAACACAGACTGACACGCTGATGGGACCAATTGATAAGTTCAGAATTAATTTTACATTCAGTAAAGGTTTTATCACATATTTTTATAACATCCTTCAGAAATGTAAACAACACAATATTGATAGGCTTGTCAAAAGCTGGGAGAAAGACCTTCAGAATGTGTATGATGAAGATGCTTGGGAAGGGTGTTTTCGAACCACTCACTCTCTTTTCCTCAGTAATAGGTTTAAAGAAACCCAATATAGAATACTTCATAGACAGCACAGGACGCCTTCTGTTATGAACAAAATTGACTCTAGTAGATCACCGTTGTGCCCTAAATGTAAACTTACAAATGGAACATAAATGTATTTTATCTCCCCCCAGCTCAGACCACCATTCATCAATGTATATTTTATGTATTATTGTATTGTACATTTTGAAAATGAAATAAAATCTGATTATTAATTAAAAAAAAGAGTAAGTATTAGAGAGAGAAACAGCATATTCAACCTAGTTCAGTTTGTGAAGCATACTTGCGCCATAAATGTGAGACGGTTACATTCAAAGCTAAGGCAGTGTTAATGTCAATATTGTAGGGATTATGTGTATGTTATGTGAGTGTAGGATAAGTGTGGAAGCCTGTATATGTGTTAGAACATGAGTGAATGTAGATGTAAAAGTGAGAATGTGATTTAGGGAGCATAATTTTTGTAAAGGTAATATTTTAGTTAAGCCAGTCTTAGTGTATGTGGAATAGAATTTAAGTTATTGTTGATCTGCTTGTATTTCTTCACAGTAAAACAGGTTTTATATTGTTTATTTGGGTTTTTGTATATTTATTTATTTGTGTTATGTATGTTTTGGTGTGAATGTTGAAAAGACTTGTTGAGAATGTGAATGATGAATAACATATGAAGTACGGATGATTTCACTGAAAATGTATTATAGTTTTATGAAATTATTGAGAATTAAATGAGCAACGGCTGGAGAAACACGCAAACCTGTGTCCTCTCTCTCATTAATCCACAGTGCACCCTT
Source organism: Chaetodon auriga (assembly GCF_051107435.1). NCBI lineage: Eukaryota > Metazoa > Chordata > Actinopteri > Chaetodontiformes > Chaetodontidae > Chaetodon > Chaetodon auriga. The sequence goes on from NC_135081.1 coordinate 536,030, forward strand.
GCCTGTGGACCTTGTCTGTTGGCCCAGATTTCCCCTAGGTCTGGCACTGGTAACAATTGGGTGCTCGTCCGAGATTCTGTAGTGACTGTCTCACTGTCTGGTGAAGTGAGTGCCTTGACAACTTGTTCCAGTATTTGAAGCTTCAGGGAAGGCTACAGTCTACTGTGTCATCCAGAGAGCAGAAGTTACCTGTTACTACATCATCATGGCCACCGCCAACCCTTGGCAAAATCCAAAAAATCCAAAATCCAAAAAGACTTTCTGATTTGAGTGCAAGTCAGCTGCTGCAAGTTGCAAGTTCGATAGATGATGGCAGCGTGACTGGTAATGTTGATGACCTGAGTGAACCAGAACTGTATGACCTGATTGTCGACTACATCAGAGGTGAGAAATTGGTTGCCTTGGAGGATGGAAGCATGTCTCAGCTTCTCCTCCTCGATGACATAAGATAAGATAGACTTTATTTATCCCACAATGGGAGGAAATTCACATGTTACAGCAGCAACAAGACAGAGTACAAGAAGTCAGAGGACAAGAGGACAAGAAAAATATTGCACAAGTGTTATATACCCTATGGAATTTACAATATATACAATACGTACACCCTTATTTACTTATATGTACTACTCATTTAAAAATTACGATTGCACATGAAAACAGGAAAAATGTGAGATGTGATCAGTACAACTTGTATTTGAGTTGATGTTATTGTGCACTGTTATGCAGTCTAATGGCTGTGGGCAGGGCTGACCTGCGGTAGCGCTCCTTCCTGCACTGGGGATGTAAAAGTCTTGTGCTGAAGGAGCTGCTCAAGGTCCTCACAGTGTGGTGCAGGGGGTGGGAGGAGTTGTCTACGATGGATGTCAGGTTGGCTAACATCCTTCTGTCCACCACCTCCTCGATGGAGTCCAGTAGGCAGCCCAAGACAGAGCTGGCTCTCTTAACCAGTTTGTTCAGTCTCTTCCTGTCTCTGTCCATGCTGCCCCCTCCCCAGTACACTATGGCATAAAACACTGCAGAGGCCACCACAGTGTCATAGAAAGTCCGGAGTAGAGCCCTGCACACACCAAAGGACCTCAGTCTCCTCAGCAGGTGTAGGCAACTCTGGCCCTTCCTGTACAGGGCGTTAGTATTGTCTGTCCAGTCCAGTTTATTGTTGAGGTGAACACCCAGGTACTTAAATGAGTCCACCATGTCAATGTCTGAGCCCTGGATGTTCACCGGTGTGTGAGGGGAAGGTTTCCTTTGCAAATCAATAATCACCTCCTTGGTCTTGCTGGTGTTTAGGATCAGGTGATTCTGCTGACACCAGTCCACGGGGTTGACTGTGGGGGGTAGTCCAGAGCTGTAGGTGGTGGTGGTGGTGTGACCTTGATGACAGCGGGGGTTGGAGCAGAATGGTCTGAGGGGAGCTGAGGTGCTAAGGACTGCAGCTGAGGGGAGAAGACTGGCCTGGAGAGGTGTGAGGAAGTGGGGCCCCAGTGAGAGGGGGCTGGAGTGGGGGCAGAGTCAAATCTATTAAAAAAACAAGTTTAACTCATTTGCCCAGGCCTGATCTCCAGTGGTGGCTTGTCCATCCCCACTTTTGCCAAGGCCCGAGATATATAAGACCTCTCCACACATCTCGGACATTGTTCTTCTCCAGGCGCTGCTCCAGTTTCTCTCTGTAGTTTTTCTTACACCTCCTGATGTTATATTTCAGCTCCTGCAGTACTCTCCGCAGCTCCTCCTTGTCCCCTGAGATGAAGGCCCTCTTCTTCTCATTTAGCATTTAGGGCTTGTTGTTGGGAAAACACCGTACTCTTTTGGATGGCACGGTGTTTTCCACACAGAAGTTGATATAGTCCGTGATGCAGTGAGTCAGACTGTCAATGTCCTCCCCATGAGAGCTGCACAGTATGTCCCAGTCAGTGGTGTTAAAACAGTCCCTCAGTTGCTCACATGCCTCCTCAGTCCAAGTCTTCACAGCCTTCCTCTGTGGAGACTGTCTTGTCAGCACCGATGTGTATTCTGGCTGCAGATGGACGAGGTTGTGATCAGAGTGACCAAGAGGGGGGAGGGAGGTGGAGGTGTATGCGTCCCTGACATTAGCATACAGAAGGTGCAGAGTTTTATTGTCCCTTGTGTGGCAGTTTACATACTGTGTGAAATTGGGGAGAGTGGCAGAGAGAGAGGCATGATTGAAGTCCCCAGAGATGAGAAAGAGGGCCTGTGGGTGTCTTGTCTGCAGCGTAGACAATGTGCTGTTTATGCGCTGAGAGAGAGAGTGGACATTTCCCATGATGAAGGCTGGCAAACATGGTTTATATCTCTGTCTTCTCTCCCGGCGCTTGAGTTCCCCTCTGCAGCCTCTCCGTTTCCTCCTTATCTCCGCTGGAATCTCTGGTTTCTCAGTGTGGAGCAGTCCAGTGTGTCCGAGGGCTAACAGCTGGTCCCGTGTGTAGACAATAGAGCCATGGCTGAAAGGGTCTCCCAAGGCAGACTCAAAAAGTCCAAAAAATAACAGGAAAAAAGAGCGCAAAAATTACAAATGTGGAACCCCTACTTGCGCATATCCATAGGGGTTTTAGAAAAAAAAAGGACACAAGAAAAACACACAGAAATACAAAAAAACCCCCCACTAAAGTAAGGAAAACAGAAGACAGAGCTGCCCCACCACAGACTTTCCTATCATGTCACACTCACCCATGGACACAGATGTGCACATGAACCCACCTTCAGTGAGAAAAGACCTTCACATGCCTGGTTTTGCTGTGCTTCTTCTGGTAGGGCCAGTCTCTCTTCCAATATGGGAGATCAGGTACTTAGGTTTACTGATGTTGCAGCTCTTCTTCTTTGCAGAGAGTTCAAGTTACATGGTGGGCAGATTTCTGATGTTAGCTCTGAAATGTCTTACAACTGTCTGTGTAGACAAATTGATGAAGGTTTACAAGAAGGTTTTACTGAGTCAGAGGTAATACGTACAGTGATTAAAATCATCAAACCGGATACATTTAGAGAGATGCTGCTAAACAAAAGTGATCTAACTGTGGAGGAGTTAAAGCGTTTTTTCTGTGCACATATCAGGGACAAAAACAGTACTGAACTTTTCCAAGAGTTAAGTAATGCTAAGCAACAAGAAAAAGCAAGTCCACGGCAGTTTCTCTACAAAATAATGGGTTTGAAGCATCGTGTTCTCAAGTGCAAAGTTTAACTATGATAAGAAACTTGTTCAGGGCACTTTTCTCCACACACTCTATCAAGGGTTAAATGAGAAGAACATCTATTTTTGACACAGTCTTAAACCTCTTCTCACAGACTTGCAGGTTAGTGATGACTCATAGATCAAATCACTAAGTCTGTGAGTGAGGAAGCAGAATGACTGAAACGCCTTGGTACTGTTGCTAAAAACCGACCAGTGGTTGTAAACACAGTTCAGCTTGACACAAGTGATTCAGCTAAGCAGACTCAAGTTGACACTGAGCTACAAGCTAATCGAACTAAAGAACTGACTGCATAGGTGTCCTCACTAACCAAACATCTGGCACAGATGGTGAGACCTACTGACAGTGTGACACCTGGGGACCCCTGCGCACTGACATAATAAGAGGCAGATACAATGACTGCGTACGGCAAAGCAAGGTGAGGTGTTCCCACTGTTTTGCATGTGGCCAGACTGGTCACCGCACAATCGACTGTTTCAAAGGGAAATGGACTGAGGTCACTGGAGAGGGGCAGCCAGTGACTGTGACAGCTGAGACATCCCCAGCACCAGCCACCAACCCAAAAACAACCGACCCTGTGAAAACAAACACAAAATGCCAACCACCACCACCAAGAAAACACATTGCACAGCCCATAGGGAAAAGGTGCATGGTCTTGTGTGCCATGAATGGAAATCCCATTCAGATGTTACTCGATTCAGGGGCCCAAGTGACTATGGTAGGGAGATCATGGGTGAACAGAGAACTCCCCAACATCCAAATTCAGCCACTTGAATCCTTTCTTTCTGACCAGCCTTTAGAAATTACTGCAGCTAATGGCACAGATGTTCCCTTTGATGGATGGATAGATGTTGAACTCAAAGTTCATTGGGAAACCCACTGACATGTCACCATACAAGTGCCAGTGTTAGTCAGCCAGGACAGTCTTAATTGTCCACTGTTAGGCAGCAATGTCATTGGTGAGATAATCAAAACTATGACAGAACAGAAAGGGGAGGCTGATATTTCTGCTTTACTCAAAGAAGCTCTAAGTATTGATGAAAGTTCAGTTGAAGCTCTAGTTTCTGCTCTCCAGATTTTGACTCCTGATGAGACTTTCCCAGAGTGTAATGTGAGAACAGGAAAGAAAAGTGTAAACATTCCAGCAGGACAGATTTGTAAGGTGAAGTACAGAGTTAGAGAACGCCAAGGGGTGGGACAATACTTCTCCAACCCAGCCTAGTGAGTAATTGTCCTGAAGGATTAGACCTGTTTCCAGCCTTGGTTGATGTTCCAAGTGGGTCCACAAAAACAGTTAAAATCCCTGTTCACAACCCAACAAAGCATGACATCTACCTCACAAAGAGAACAATATGAGGTACATTAGAGGAAGTTACAGAAGTGAGACCAGTTAACTTGTCCTCAGATAACTCAGAGCAAGTATCCCAGTCTACTGTAAATGCATGTTCAGCTCAGTTTAACACTGAGCAGAAACAAACCAATGACAAACACAAGACACCAGACAACATGAAACAGAGATGGCACCCACCTGTTGACTTGTTACATCTGGAAGAGGATGAACAAAAGATGGTTCATGACATGTTGTATGAAGAGTCAGATGTGTTTGCAAAGGATGATTCGGACATCGGTTGCATCCCAAACCTGCAACTAAAAATCCACCTAAAGGATGAGACACCAGTGCAAACATCTTACAACTCAGTTCCTAAGCCCTTGCACAAAGAGGTTCAGGATTATATTCAGAACCTACTTGACCATGGCTTGATAAGAAAGTCCACCTCGCCTTACTCGTCTCCAGTGGTATGTGTCAGAAAAAGAGACAAGAGCCTACGTCTTTGTGTCGACTTTCAGGGCTTAAATTGCAAAACCATCCCCGATCGTCACATGCTTCCACGTATCCAAGATTTGCTGGACAATCTCGGGGGGCTACTCATGGTTCTCCATACTCGACCAGGGCAGTGCATACCACAAAGGCTTTGTTGATGAGAGCTCCAGACATCGAACAGCCTTTAGTACACCCTGGGGCTTGTATGAGTGGATCCGTCTCCCGTTTGGCCTTACCAACACCCCAGCAGCTATTCAAAGGTGCATGGAGGGCGTACTCGACAGTCTATGAGATGAATGCTGTATCCCATATTTGGATGATGTGCTCTGTTTTTCAAAGACTTTTCATGAACATGTGGATGATTTGAGGAAAGTGCTCTGCCGCTTGCGAGAGCATGGTGTGAAACTACAAAAAAATGTGAGCTTTTCAAAAGACAGGTTAGGTATGTAGGATGCCTAGTGACCAGAAGAAAGTCCCAGTGAGTCAAGTCAGGGAGCCGCCATAGCTGGATCCAGCAAAACCAAGTCAAAGGGCTCTAGTAGTGGCCAACTTTCATCCAGAACACCTGTTCAGTGGACATCAGAACACAGTGCGGTGGTGTCACGCCTTGTGGACATGCTAACCAGTCCACCTGTTTTAGCTTACCCAGACTTTGAGTTACCCTTTGTCCTTCACACTGACACATTAAATGAAGGTTTAGGTGCAGTGCTTTATCAGCAGCACAGAAGCAAACTTTGTGTCATCGCATATGGTTCTATGTCTCTCACACCTGCTGAGAAGAAATATCACTTCCATTCGGGCAAGCTTGAGTTTCTTGCTTTGAAGTGGGTGATTTGCGATACATTTAGGGACTATCTTTATTACACACCCACCTTAAATGTAGTTGGGCATCGTTGGGTGGGCGAGTTAGCAGACTTCCATTTCACCATCAGGTATCAGCCAGGCAAGTCAAACACAGATGTCGACACACTCTCATGATATCCAGTTCAACTGCATGACAACCTCAAGTACTACACTGAAACATTGCTCCCAGATGTAATTTCTGCCATCTGGCAGGGTGACAATGATCTGCCACGGGTTGCTGCACTGCAGTTGCAGCCTGATGCAGACATCACAACTTCTGCCAATTATCACCCCAGAAAGTATTCGAGCAGCACAGAAGGAACATGATTCTATCTGTGAGGTGATAAACCTCAAAAAAACGAGGATGGATTCCTAATGAAGAAGAAGAATCGGGGGGAGACATTCCCCTTTATTTGTCACACACATGCACATGCAGGACACTGCACACGAGGTGAAATTTGTCCTCCGCATTTCACCCATCCTGGTCGTCCCTCCTCTGCGGCAGACCAGGAGCGGAGGGCAGCCAGACCGGCACCCGGGGACCCATCTTCGCCGCCACCATTGGTCAGGTGGTGATCTTCTTGCATGTTTTTAGTGGGGGTATATTTTTATGGAGGATACCCCAGGTGAACACGGGGAGAACATGCAAACTCCACACAGAAAGGCCCTCTTTTTTTGCAGCAGGCACCGAAGGCATGGTGGAGGACACACCCCCGGTGCCCACAGCGAGAATCGAACCCGGGACCAGACTGATACATGAATGGAACAGACTGACACTTGACAAAGGAATGTTGTAAAGGCAGACAGGACAACGGAAACAGTTGGTACTCCCAAGCAAGCTTAAGTCAACTGCGCTGAAACATCTGCATGATGAAATGCGACATATTGGGACAGTCATTCATTTAGCAAGAGAAAGGTTTTATTGGCCATTCATGCAACAGGAAATTGAAGACTATGTTATTTGCTGGTGCCAGTGTCAACAGAAACAGCCTTGCATTCCAGAGAGAGCACCAATGGGTTCAATTACAACTAGTGCACCCTTTGAGCTTGTTTCTGTTGACTACATCCATCTTGAGCTGAGTAAAGGTGGCTATGAGTATATCTTAGTGCTAGTAGATCACTTTACTTTCTTTGTACAGGCATATCCAACCAAAAACAAGTCAGGCCAAACAGCAGGAGAAAAGATCTTTTCAGACTTTATACCATGCTTCGGATATTCTGAGAAACTGCATCATGATCAGGGCCACGAGTTTGAGAACAGCCTTTTCCAGAGACTCCCCCTATCATCCGCAGGGAAACCCCGTCGAGTGTCTAAACAGAACACTTCTACAGATGATGCGCACTCTACAGCAAGAGAAAAAAACTGAGTGGAAAGAACATTTAACCCACATAGTCCATGCATACAACTGCACAAGACATAAGAGCACAGGCTACTCACCCTTCTTTCTCCTGTATGGCAGAGCACCATGTTTGCCAGTTGATTTGCTTTTTGACCTGAAACCTGAACAAACACCTCAGTCCAGACAAGAGTATGCACAAAAATGGGCTTCTCGGATGCAAGAGGCATACAAAATTGCCTCTGAAAACAGTGGAAAAAGCTCAGCAAAAGGAAAAAAAAAAAAACTACGACCAACATGTGAAAGGTGCTGTGTTGCAGCCTGGAGATCGGGTGCTTGGCCCAGGAAAACTTCGTTCTTACTGGGAACAAAACATTCATCATGTTGTTGAAAGGATCGGAGAGGGACCTATGTACAGAGTTCAACCAGAAACAGGATACCAAACCCTTTGTGTCCTGCATTGAGACCTTCTATTGCCTGTTAATGATTTGCCTTTAGACTCAGACCAGCAGCAGACAAAAACATGGAGACAAACACACAAAGAACAAGGAGACAGCAACGCCTGAGTCAGAAGATTCTGAGGAGGAGGAAGTGCCAGCTCCAGTGCCACCACAAGCACCACCACCCTGTTAATTTGGTTCTAGATGTCCGGAGACATCTCTTAAAGCAGGGGAGAGTGTAGTAGGTTGAAAAGGCTACATGATGATTTTCTTATGGAAACAGACACCCCCTATTTTTTTTTTTTGTTAAATATTTGAACTGATTTAAAATTTACACAGTTAAGTTGATACTTAAACATGTCAGTAGATGGCGATACTATGCCACTGTGGATACCCTACCCTAGTGTGTACGTGTGTCTTTCTTTGTCAACAGGTGAGCATTTAATTTCGTCTGTAGCTGCATCATTGTCAGTTTTTGGCTTAGCAATGCTAACATTGTTTTGATCAGGTCAAATGGCGATCAGGCCGCTATAATCAGCTGACTGGGGCCACTGCTGTTTTGTTCCTCGTTGCTCTGGCTCTACGCATGGTCTTGCCTCGGCGGCTTGACCCACGGATTTAATAAAACTTTTTAACAGGGGTTTCGTCCCTCCCTCTTAACTGTATGCGTGAGTTGAAGTGTGTTTCCCACTCTCACTACCCTTGCGTTATTTATATTAGATTTATTTAGTTGTATTTTGTTTATCTTGATTTTGACTTTGTGTTCTTTTCTTTCATTTGATTTATTTAGTTATTTGACTTAGTTTGATTTCGATTGTCTCCTTTGTTTCTTATGTTTGAGTTAATTTGAGAGGTTTTGTCTTTTGGTATTGTTTGTTATAAGTTCTAATTTAAAAGACTTATTTTGTATACTTTTGGTTAAGAGTCTAACTTTGTGTGAACTTTTGTTTGATTTTGAATGATTTTGTTGATTTCTTTTGTTGTTGCAGTCCCACTAATTTGTTCTCCCCTTTTCAGCTGCTGGAGGCCGGTGTTGGTGACGGTGCCGGTGAATGGTGGTGGTGTCCTGCTGTTTGTGTGCTGTGCTCCCCTGGGATTTGGTCACTTCACTGTCCATCACGCGAGTGTGTGGGTGTTTTAAGTTGGTTTTGCTTTCTTATATTTGTTTGGCTCACTCCCCCTTCACTAGCACTCGCCCACCCCGACGCCTCAGCTCCTGATCAGGTCCCTTTTTTCCTCCCTGTGTGAATGGCTTGATGATTTTTAACTACAATTTAATAAACTTACTTTTTTTTAAAACATGGAACCATGTCTCTGCCCATAAGTAGAACGGACCTGTGTGTCAATTTCCCTGGGTGAAATTCGCAGGGTGGCGTTGTTGTGCAACTGTTTAGTGTATTGAAGTGTGTACAGACATACATACAGTATCAATCATCTCCTCCTACTCTCCCTCGCCACAATGCCTTTTAGTTTTAAGTGCAATGTTTCCTGTTTCTTCAGGGGGGTCCTCGACACTGAGAGTTGTGTCTGGTCTGCTGCTGGGGGTGCTGGTCCCGGGTCACTTCAGCTCGACTGGGTGGGGGGCTCCCCACCTTGGTGTGGGGGTCCACCCGTCTGTCGGAGTCAGGGGGCCCCGGGTGCCGGCGCCCCCTGTGGTCATAGTCTGTGATGACTCCCAGTGTGGACAGCCCCGAAAGTAGCGTTTTCCTCAATGCCTTGCCATGTCTCACTACTGTGTATGTGTGCGTGTGTGGGTGTGCATATGTACATATGGAGGGTGGGAGGGATGGGTTTTCTCAGTTTTTATGCTTTCCTATATAGTGTTTTTAACTGTTGTAAAGCAGTTTGTATTGCATTTTTTCTTGTATGAAAAGTGCTATATAAATGAAGTTTGATTTGATTTGATGAAGTTGAAATCTCCTGGGAAAGAGGTTCCTTTCACAGTATCATGATTAATACTCTTGATATAGAAGTAATACATTAGAATTGTTTTATTATTTCCACATACCTATGCAATACAGAATTGCTTGCTGCTGATAAATGCAAAGAATAGCCTGGATGCAATGCAGACCTGCTTACGCATAAACATATAGGCTGCTGGACGCAATGAAGACCTGCTTACGCATAATAGTTGTACATTTGAAATTGTGTTGATATAATAAATTATAACAAAAGGGGGATATCAAAATCTTCTGTCTGGTTGTGTTGCTTCTAAAGGTAGGTGGTCACTTGCAGTTTGGGGGGCTGCAGAGTTGACTGCTAACAGGGGTAACACAATACAGTACAATACAGTGATGATGGTCCTACCTCATTTTATTTGACATGATAAAATCATGTCAAAAGGGGGAAATATGGCTCTGTCTAGTGACTTTATGTGTTCTTGTTCTGTCTTTCTGCACTTGTGTAACCTAATGAATGTCCTTGTACTGTTCAGAGTTGTGAGATAACATGACTGGTGAAAGCCAGTTTGGATAACAGAAGGCAGATGATGCTTCTCTTTTCTGTCAGTGAGGTCTGTTGCATTAGATACACGCCTAAACAAGACTTACACACAGGTTGCTTATCACATTCCAAGGACAAGATGTAGTCAGTAGTTGGGCTGTCCACGTCTTTATAACTGGCCAATTACATTCGGTTGCATAAATCCACCTTCTGTACGGGGCTGGCTCAGCTACCCTCCCAACACTAGACGTCATTTGGATGTTGAAAATTGGGCTAAATCTGGTCGGTCCGTCATTGTCTGGATTTAGCCCAAAAATAGACGTTGAAAATTGGGCTGAGTTTAGTCCGTCTGATTTGGTCCAAATTTAGCCCAAAAATAGACGTTGAAAATTGGGCCGAGTTTAGTCGTCCTATTTGGTCCAAATTTGGCCCAAAAATAGACGTTGAAAATTGGGCTGAGTTTAGCCCGTCTGATTTGGTCCAAATTTAGCCCAAAAATAGACGTTGAAAATTGGGCTCAGTTTAGTCCATCTGATTTGGTCCAAATTTGGCCCAAAAATAGATGTTGAAAATTGGGCCGAGTTTAGTCCGTCTGATTTGCTCAAAATTTAGCCCAAAAATAGATGTTGAAAATTGGGCTGAATTTAGCCCGTCTGATTTGGTCCAAATTTAGCCCAAAAATAGACGTTGAAAATTGGGCCGAGTTTAGTCATCTTATTTGGTCCAAATTTGGCCCAAAAATAGACGTTGAAAATTGGGCTGAGTTTAGCCCGTCTGATTTGGTCCAAATTTAGCCCAAAAATAGACATTGAAAATTGGGCTGAATTTAGCCCGTCTGATTTGGTCCAAATTTAGCCCAAAAATAGACGTTGAAAATTGGGCCGAGTTTAGTCATCTTATTTGGTCCAAATTTGGCCCAAAAATAGACGTTGAAAATTGGGCTGAGTTTAGCCCGTCTGATTTGGTCCAAATTTAGCCCAAAAATAGACATTGAAAATTGGGCTGAGTTTAGTCATCTTATTTGGTCCAAATTTGGCCCAAAAATAGACGTTTAAAATTTGGCTGAGTTTAGTCTGTCTGATTTGGTCCAAATTTAGCCCAAAAATAGACGTTGAAAATTGGGCTGAATTTAGCCTGTCTGATTTGGTCCAAATTTAGCCCAAAAATAGACGTTGAAAATTAGTCTGCTTTAAGCCCGTCTGATTTAGTCCAAATTGAGCCCAGAAATAGACGTTGAGGATTGGGCTTCATTTGGCCCAACTGATTTGGTCCAAATCTAGTCCAAAACTTGGCGTTGGCTGAGTTTAGTCCATCTGTATTGGTCCAAATTTAGCCCAAAAATAGACATTGAATATTGGGCTGCAGCCCGTCTGATTTGGTCCAAATTTGGTCCAGATTTGGTACAAAAATCAAGCTCGAAAGGTGGACTGAGTTTAGTCTGTCTGATTTGGTCCAAATGTTGCCAAAAATACACATTGAATATTGGGCTGCTTTTAGCCTGTCTGATTTGGTCCAAATTAACATGAATTTACCTGTAAGTGGATATGCTCTTTAATTTCTTATGGAGAAAAAAAGTGTAATATCTAAAAAACAAAAAGAAGAAGGGGAAATCGAGGGTTGAAGGATGCTGCCTTCGCGGCCGCAGGAGTGTCCTCCGACAAGCACCCTCAACCGTAGTCTGTTTTATTTGTTCAAAACTTAGCCCAAAACAGTCAGTGACAACTGGGCCATTTAAAACAAACATAAAATGTATCAATCGTATTTTTTTTTTTGTGGCATTTTTGCCTTTATTGATAGGACAGGCTAGAGAAAACAAGACAGAGAGAGGGGGGACGACACGCAGCAAAGAGTCAAAGGTGGGAATCGAACCAGCGGCCGGAGCAGAGGACCAGCATATGAGGCAGACGCCCCACCAACCAAGCCAAACGTCCAACCTATCAATTCTACATTTAACAGGAAATTAGTGTAGGGATGCCAGCACCATACTCTTTTTCTTTTTCCTGTTAAAACCTGGGCATGCTGAGTTCTGGATGCTGCAGTCAATAGAGGGATGCAGGCTAACATATAGTGAGCTATTAGGGTGATTCTCTGAATTCGGTGCACTTTAAGTCCCTCAGATTTTACCTAAAATAATTTCAAATAAAGTAACCAAAAATGCATTTTTAAAGCCAAAACGGATAGATCTAGGTGTCTCTGGATTATAATACACACAAAAAAGAGAAATTAGATTATTTTTATTTTTTTCATGGCTTGCTAAAGAGTAGATGACAGCCATATTTGCATGTCCCCAGTAACCAAACTTACTTTTTCATTGAATATAAAACAAATATAAATCGCAATTCATAGCAATTTTTCTGCTAAAATAATCATATGTCTGTCTACTTTAACCAAAAAGAAAGAAAAATCTGAAAAAGATGCATGAATTATTTATGAAATGGCAACATTTAAACATGTCCCCCAGTTTGGATTCAACCCCGTAACAGCACACATAAGTCCCTTCTTTAAAAATAATGGTTCAGTCCAACATCTGCAGCACTGAGGAAGTAACATCACACAAATCTTGTGAAGAATATACTGTAAAGAGTGCTAAGAATTAGCATCTCTTCTTATCTGTATTTCATTGTTTTTATTGTCAGTTTGAGATTGTCAAGCTTAACTGTTCAACTGTGTTACATAAATATATGATAGTAAAAAACTATTTGGGGGAAAAAAAAAACAATAGTGTTGAAAAATATAACAATTTCATGATTTCCTAATGCCATGTGGTGCTGTGAATCTGGGTTAATGATGCACTTAGGGTTGTTACAAGCTAACATCTTCAACCCCGTAATGTTCAACCCCGTAACAAAAACCAGTGTTATGGGGTTGAATCATTGTTACGGGGTTGAATTTATTACAGTTTTTATAGTCGATTCTGTTGGAGATTTAGGTGGCAAAGAGATACAAAGGCAGGAAAAAAGAAATCACTCAACAAACTGAATGACAGAGCTAAAATACAAAAGGTGTAAGATGTGGTGGAAGGCTCAAGAAAGAAGAAAAACGCTGAAATCAACTACAGTTCCCCTCCACCTAGTCCTGATAATCAGTCACGTTTACATGGACATCTTAGTCAGATTACAGCCATGGTTGGAATATGCTGCTCAGTCACACCTTTGGTAGTTGTCCCAATATACACGCTGGTGAGAAAATCTAATTATTGGCCAGAGCATGTCTTACTCTGCTACAATAGGTGCCGCTCTTCCCCCTTTAAGTAGCAGAGCCACTTGCAGCTAACTGATCAGCCAGGACTTCGACAAAATTGCTTCCATCTATAAATTTCAGAATATTTAATTCTTGGACCTGATGAAGCATAAAATGTCTATTCTATCCAAAAGTGTTTGTTTGGTTGTGCACCTGGCGCATGCACACAACACAAAATCCAACTGCTTTATATACTATAAATTTAAATGTGAAATACTTAATGAAATGTTTGTCTACATAATTAAAATCAGTTTTCCATGTTATTAAATGTTATGTCATTAATTTTCCAGGTCAGTAATAGTCCATATATTACTGGAATACTATTTGTCACTTCAACCCTGTTATCATTTTCAACCCCGTTACAGTGAGTTCAACCCTGTTACGTCATAGGTTTTCATTAATTGTTGGATGAAAATAAGAAATATTAGTTAAATGTATGTTGAACTGTGTGCAGAATTGAGAGGGCAATCAGAAAATATATGAAAGCCTAATCGCATCCATATGTTACTGCATATTTTTGATAAAATGTGAAGACATATTTTAGATAAAGTTCTCATGTCCTACTTGATACTTATCTTTTGAATATTTAAAAGTAAATATTCTACTTAAAGTAAGTTATTTTAAAACTAGGGACATTTGATAATTAAGGTTCTAAAAGAATTGGCCTGAAATATTTTTAAAATTACATTCACACAGGGATCAAGTTGTCTGTTACGGGGTTGAACTCAAAGCAATTTATTATTATTATTATTATTATTATTATTGTTATTATTATTATGAGCGCTAAAGCGTTCAGTCAGGTAAAGCTGTTGTGTTGGAAGCCGCATGTGACATAGCCAGGCAGGTGCAGGAGAGGCTCGAGCAGCTGCAGTTCCAGCTAACGTTGTCAGTGTAATGTTAGGCAAACGTTACACCGCTGTTCAGGTGCCCAAATATGTTTTGCTAATTTGTGCTAATGTGGGGCTTTCAGGCATGGGCTGGCGGTACCAGGTTAAATCATGGTATGAAAACGTAATGCGGTATGCTCTGTTTTATGTCTCATCAAAGAGAGAAAGTGCAGGTCAGAATAATCCCTCTGGTGTTGTCAGGGGTCAAAATGAGCCGGAACGGACGGGAACGCCGTTCCGTTAAAACATTCGGGACCGAAATGGTGTTCCGTTAAGAGGAGAAGCTGTCAAAAAATAACCTTTCACAAACAAACGTGCAACAAGTAAACAATCTGATTACAACTACAACTAAATAATTCAATAATGTAACACAAAATAATGATTAGGCTAAAATACACCAGTCTGCTGGCTCTGAGTGGACACAGTGCTGCTGATCCTCTGCGCTTCTGTGCTGTCAGCTGGCAACAGGCTCCCACTTTGCCAGCTGTTGCTACCGCGTCCTGCTGCCTCTATAGCAACTTTGCGCTAAATAGATCAGCTGATCACCACCTCATCGCACATTATCCCGCTTGGAACACGACATATAACCAAATCAGACAATAGTGTGGCAAAATGATTAAATTACACCAGTCTGCGCACTCTGTGTGGACACAGCGCCGCTGATCCTCTGCGCTTCTGTGCGGTCAGCTGGCAATACGCTCTGGCATTCTGCTGCGTTCTTAACTAATCAAATTCAGGTTTGTGCATCTTAGTACATGATATGGGATTAGTTATTAGGGATATCTGGTGCATGGTTAAAGCATTTCTTTGTGATTATGGACTGGTATGAATAGGCTATGAATAGGACTATATAACAATTGTTATAACAATCATGTTTCATTTTACAGTACAGCCTAATGCAGACATAAGAGCTGTAGTGTTTGTATTGTGTGTAGGCCTCTGTGCCCAAATGTAATTTTCTTTGCATTAACAGAGGTTTTGGTGACTAGGTTGTTAGTGCCCATGGTCGTGCCAATATGCAGATCGATGACGATTTTAAGAACGTGTTTCATGCGCAGTGAGAGTTTTTTGTTGTCGTTACGTCTGGTGTGTTTTGTCCAGGTTTAGATGGCAGGTTAGAGTTGAGGTTGTGACAACGTCTTTTAACTATTCGTTGTGGGATTTTTTCCCTTTGAGAGCCATCTTCAAAAAATCAAGAAGCTTGTGAAGACCAGCCACAACCCTTTGGTGCAAGTGGCAAAACGTATGGCAGAGCAGGCATGTTCACGAAAAAGTGAGATGCAGAAGCAAAGGCCACTGCCCTTTGTGTCAGTGAAGATGAAGGACAGCTGCTTTCTACTCCAGGATGACAGTGTGGCATTTGTTACAGAGAAAAGACCTGATGGCAAATTGGTTTGCAGCGTGATCTCTGATCAACGAACCTCCAACCTCTTTGAGAAGCCTTGCCAGTCAAAACTCATCCATGTTGCTTTTGTTGCCAATATCCACAGCATGGCTAAAACAAAGGTCCTACAAATTCAGGACTTGAAAAGGAAAGCTCTTTGTCTACCACACCGTGGAGGCTATGCCATTTTCCTTTTGTTACACGAAATTGAATGAATCCTGGACTGTTATTTTTAATTTTTAAAATCTCTCATAAAAATGAAAATAAGAACAGTTGCTCTGACTTGGATATAATTCTTTTTGGACCAGACACAGTAGTCAGAACTTGACAGAACTTGAACTTCAACAACAAAAGTGACATTCTACATTCTCTGTCATTTCCAGTTTATATGTTTTTGGTGAGAAACAACAGCATGTTGACATGATCCCCTTTCAGTCTGTTTCTTCTCTGGCTCACTAACTCTCCTGCCTTGGAAAATAACCTCTCTGAGGGTACAGATGAAGCAGTGATTCCGAGGTACTTGGCTGCAAGTTTGCCGAGGGATGGGAAGGTTTGCTTGTGGCTTTGCCACCAAAGTAATGGGTCCTTGTCCCTTGGAACTGGATTTCCTCCACATAGCGACGCATTTCAATAAGTGCATCGGTACCTGTTGAGTGGTGCTGTTGGGCTGCCAAAACCTGAGTGTCAAAATCAGCCCATATACCTTTTTTCACCGGGGCAGAACTGGAAGAAGCTGCAGGACTCCCTGGTGAGGCAGAGCTTGGCCCAGGTGCTGAGGCAGCTGCTGGTGGGGCTGCAGAAGACAGCTCTGAGGTTAGTTTCCTGCATTTCAGTTAAGGGTAGTGCTTCCACCCAGCCTTGTGAACAGCAGAAACGATATTCGCACCGTTGTCTGTGACAGCTGCTATCACCTTCTGAGTTATGGCCCACTCATCTGTTATTCTTTTCATCTCTTGACTAATGTTGTCTGCTGTGTGTTGACCATGGAAACATCGAGTTTCCAAAACAAAGTCTTGCATTTGCCAGTTGTGAATGAAATGGCAGGACACAGTCAAATATGCTTCTGTGGTCCTCGAAGTCCACATATCTGTTGTGAGAACCACGCTGTGTGCACGTTGTAGAGCTGCCTTTACTTTCTCTTTACAGCTGTTGTACAAGTCTGCAATTGTGCTTTTCATCATATGTTTGCGGCTTGGGATTCTGTAGTGTGGATCAATAGTCTTAACAAATGCGTCAAAATCTCTGTCTTCTACTACTGCTGCTGCTGTGTGCGTGTATCAGTGCGCGCGAGCGCTAAGCTTGAGTAGAGAGCGGAAGCTTGAAGGAAAAGTAGTTCTTTTATCTGACACAAATATTGACTACAGATTTCACTTTTTACTCTTTTAGAATTGATTACAGATTCAGTGTCATAAGAGCATTAATATTTCTTGTGAAAGCGGACTTGGGATTGATATTTTGATGTGAAGATCGATTCTAAAAAACACACGTCTAGATCGGAAGTATATATTTCAAGATCGATACGCACATCCCTATAACCCAGAGCACCCCTAGAAATGTGTATTTTCACTTGTCCAAACTAAAGTCTATTATAATAAACATATATTTTTCAGACAATGGTGTATGCAAGGTGTGTTTGGATAGAAGGGGACAGACACTATGAAGGCCTTGTCCCAAAAAACTGGATCGAGGAAGAACAAAAAGTTTTGCGATGGCCCAAGCACAATGTGCGTTCTGCACATAAAAAAAAGATGGACCCAGAAGAGGACTGGGAGGCTTTCACACTTGTGAAAATTAAGATGACGTCAGGTATGTCATTTCTATATTTTTACAAAGTAAAAACAAGTGCTTTGAAAGATAATGAAGCAGACAATTCCATGTTTGTTTTGGCATTTGACTTGTCATTTAGCGTCAGAGACAGTACAATCGCACTTCTATTAATGTGAATCTTTTTTGGATGACACCTTTTCTAGAAAATGAGAAAGAGTGTGAAACATATGATTACACTTCTGCCCAAACGGATAACGAAACCACCGTCCCAGAAGTGACAACCAAGAGGCTGGTGAAGAAAAGAAAATTTCAGGATTATATTGAAGGTAATTGAATAAATGCTCCCAACTTTAAAAATGTCATTCATGTTTTACTTGTAAAAGTACTTAATTATCTAATGATTTCAGGATTTTTGTCAGAAGATGATGAGGTGAAATCAACAAAGCCATCAAGTGAGTATGAATATATTGTTTTACTCTTTTACAGATTTTGAAAGGCTTTTTCAAATATACAGTTTTTTTTTACAACATAATTAGTGCATGATGATGTATGAATCTTTATTGTATATTATACCTAGGTAAAAAATCCAGTCTGGAGGCTTATCCAAAGCCTCCGGAAATTAATAAGAAGGCTCATGCCAATATTGATGACATCACTGATGGAGGTAAGTTGAGTGGGCCTAATAAGCCAGGGTTCAACAGAAGTGTCATACTTTTGGCATGATATTGTTGGGATGGACAACAGATAACTTTATATTGCATTATCGCACTGCACATACCAGTATATTACCTTAATTTAAAGCTTGGATACAATTCACATTATCTGAATTGGTGTCAAATATAAGTTTCATACATGGTATTTGAAACTTGATTACAGGATCCTCTATGGATGAGTTGGCCGATCCATGTGGCTCAAGTGACAATAGAGCTGAAAATTCCAGTACTCATGGTAAGATATGTTGTATAGCAAGCAATCATTTATCACTCTCCATTCCAGTGTCCATTGTCCTTTGTTGGCTTATCTGTTGTCCCAGCCCTGTTGGGGTCACCTGTGTGTTACCTGCCATTTTCCCCTGAGTCCTTTTTTTGTGACATTTGAAGACTCCTTATTGTTAAGAAGGAACTTTTTTTTTCTTTTTCTTTTCTTTTTTTTTTTTTTCGAAATCTCAGTTCAGTTAATCAATTTAAGTGTGTTCCTGTTTTCCTGTTCCATATCTGCGCTTGTTGGTGTTGTAGGGCAGCGATCCCTCATCTGCGGGTTCATCTGCTAATTCATCTCCCAGACATGGTAAGATGATCATACAGACTTGTATACGTAAGGGATAAAGTATAGTTCGGAGGTTGTTATGGAGAAATAAACCCCAACAGGATGTATGGAACCCGGACACGAAACAGAGGGGTTTCATTCATCCTGAAGGGGTTTATTTCTCCATAACAATCGACCAACTATACATTATCCCGCCTATTACATAGCTTATGAGTGAAATAATTAATTTGAAACATAATGTTGATCATAATACGACTTAAAAATACGACATGAACAAGAGATTAAGGGTTGCGACTGTGTCGCGGAGCTGCCACTGAGATGAGCAGCTGTGACACCGGGTCTTAGGCTCTGATCAGCAGGTTGGGTTTCCAGCCAGTAGGTGGAAGGAGCCTCCACTCTCTCTGTAACAAGTTACAAATCGTTATCTTAACATCCCAATTGGTCCGAACTCCAAAGCCGCTTAATAATGGTAAAAATGATGCATAAGGTAAATATCCCACATAGTTTCTCTTTTCTGTGCTCCACTAATCAGAGCAGTGTCCCTAGCAACGGCCTTGACAACGGTAATTAATCAGTCAATTATACAGAAATAACTGACCGCAGAATGCAGCAATTGACCAATCAGAGCGCAGCATTCGAGAGATTATTTATTAACTGTGTTATGATTTTATTTAATAGATGCATATGTTTTCTATATACACTCTGTGCATATTTAGCATGCAGCATGTTTCTGTCCTCATGTCCCACATGTGCTGCTGTTGGTGCAGTAGGAGACAGAGGGCACGTCTCTTCTTTATCACCCATGATACCATGTCTTCTTGCAAGTTCAACTCCCAAACAAGGTAATATATCCATCCATCAATCTATCCATTTTCTTCCTCTGTCATCGGGGCCAGGTCACGGGGGCAGCAGCCTGAGCAGGGACGCCCACACTTCCCTCTCCCCAAACACTTCCTCCAGCTCTTCCGCAGGAACATAGTGTAAACACCTAATGTGTTGCTTTTGTGGGAATGTTGTCCAATAACAAGAGTGATCTGAGCATTCTAAGCATCTTCCTTTCCCTTTATCACATGACATTCTCTGGGTGTTACAGGGAAATCCAGATCAAAGAAAAAAAACTCCAAGTCCCATCACGGGGGTGAGAGACTTCATTCAAGATCCGGACAGGGTAAGATTGCTCAGTTATAATGTCAGTGCCTAATGTTACAAAATTGGTTTTGATGTAATGTGTAGTGTCAGTTTTTAACCTTTTCTCCTCATCTTCTGAGCATCTTCCTGTATTTCTGTCACATGTGTTCCCTGGGTGTTACAGAGAAATCCAGATCTAGCAGAGAGAAGTCGACCTCCTCTCACGGGAGTGAGAGTCGTCATTCCAGATCTAGACAGGGTAAGATTGCTCAGTTATAATGTCAGTGCCTAATGTTACAAAATTGGTTTTGATGTAATGTGTAGTGTCAGTTTTTAACCTTTTCTCCTCATCTTCTGAGCATCTTCCTGTCTTTCTGTCACATGTGTTCCCTGGGTGTCATTCCAGATCTAGACAGGGTAAGATTGCTCAGTTATAATGTCAACATAAAATCTATGTGTGGGCATGTTATTTTCAATCCTATTAGCAAACAGAGCAATATTATCTTACCTGAATTTGTTATTACACTCTGTATAAATGTAGAGCTGCCTCAGACATCAAGGACCCCTTCGGAGCCATTCCCAATGTCCACAGCCAGTAAGTAATTTGTCTATAATGGACTCTATGCACAGCTCCACTACTTCCTGAATTTAAGGCTTCTTGTTTGTTTTCTGTCTTACATTATTGGACAAACTGATTTATCCAGGTGTGTCTGACCTCAGTAGTCATAATGGTCAGTCGCACCTGGATTGAAATCCATTCCTGCAAGCTTTCCCTAGACCAGTTCTTCCCAACCTTTCCTAATTCATGGCCAAATGTTAGGGACAAAGTAGCTGAGAGTCACACTATTTGTGCTATTGCATGAACTTATTTTATGTTAACTTGCATGTTTTGTTTAAGCCATTATTTCACCTTTCTTCTGTCAAGTGCATGCAAACTATACTGGGTTATTTTGAGTTTGCATTATTTTCTTTACAGATCAAAAACAACATCCAATAAAAGCACATACATAAGTAGTGTTACAGTAAGTAGCAATGCGCAGAACTGTGTTGAGGCCTTGGGGCATGTGCATATAAAGGTTTGCTTCATTTAGTGCAAGTAACATCATGTCATATCTAAAGTGGTTCAAGTAATATAAGAACATGTAGAAAGCGCAATAGATCCCTGCAAAATGTAGGTGTTTGTGTTCGTACAGTCTTAATACAGTGTGTTTAAACAAACTGCCAGTGCTCACTGTTTTTAAAGTGACAGACATGAAATGTGGACTGATTGAATTGCAGGCTTCATAGATGTTTGTGTTCAAAATAAAATTAATGCAGTTTACAAAGTTGAGGATAAAGTAATTGTCAAATGGAAATAACATTCTTTTTCAAATGTCATTTTTCTATTTTAGAGTTCCAGAAATGTGTCCTCAAAAAATTAGTTGAACTTATGCAGGAGGTGAAGCGTATTGGGGGGGCTGACCCCATTGCGTCAGCCTACCAGCTGAATAGAATGGACACTCTGGAGGAGCTGGATGCCACTGAGGAGAGGATTCAGCAAAATGATGAAAGACAAGTTCTGGTAAAATAAAATTTGTGCGATGTGTGGTAGACCGGAGGTGGGCAACCATGTCTTTTTGATCTACTACTAGATCTGAATAGATCTCTGGATGATCTGAACAACCCAGAAAAGGACATCTGTCTTAAATTTCAAAACCAATTAGTTGCCACATTTAATAATAATTACTTGATGCAACCAGGATGTCACCCAGCAAGGATGACCTATGATTATCAAACAAATGCAGCACTCATGCCTTAATTTAAAAGTAGGATGTTAAATATCGACCATACCATGTCTCCATTATCACCTGTAATTACTCAGCCTTAGTAGTGGTGGTGATTTTCACTCTTGCAATAATAGATCTGTATAGCCACAGAAAAGGGCATAGTAGATCCCCGAAAGGTTGCCCACCACTCTGCCTGCTAATGCAACCTACTTACAGTCATTATACTAAATTTTATCAATTCTGGCATGCAATGTGCTGTAAATGTATTAATACACTGAAAATAATTTTGCCTCCCTGTAGATTACCCAGTTGAGCAGAGTTGGTGGCAAAAACACCAGGGACTGCACAACAAAGATCATGGACAGGTATTGTTGGGTTTATAAAAACAAGCCACACATTTGAATCACAAGCTGTCATTTTTCAGTTCAGATTCTGACAGTGATACCTGTTGCATGACTCCTCCCTCAACATATCTGCCCCTTCTCTATTTCCTTCCATCCATTTCTCCTTCACCATCTCTCTCCTCTTTTAAGAATTAGACTAACTGTAGACACCTCATATGCTTATCTTTCAGATTGATGACCAACAATCTCATGGCCACGTTAAATATGAAGGGCCACGGGACCAAGAGGGCCTTCAAGGGTACAAAGCTGTACCAAGTTGTAATTGGTATGCACAAATTATTTTTTTTATGTTGACTTTTCTGTCATGGCAGTAATCCACCCACCCCTTCTGCCTTTCTGCATCTTTGAGGATTTGATCTGCTTTGTTTGTCCCATCCTGGGGCACTACAGATGTCCACCACGTTCACTCACAATACAGTTAGGGAAGAGACAAGCTCACTGCTCGCAATTTTATGCTTGGCAATCATTTGAAAAACAAGTTTTCCTATCATTATTGCGTGACATCAGCTATCAGAGCCCTATTTGCCTTTATGGAACCTGCTGGATTTCTTTTCCAAAATACCTAGCGAAAAAAATCAGCAACCTTGAATTGAAAGTGTTTCTAGTGTTGGATTGTAAGCATGAGGATTTTCCTCCTGCAACCACAGGCTCTTCTCCCTGTATACTTTGCTGAGTAGCAGATAGAGGATCAGCAGCTGTTGTGGGCATGGCTTAAAAACAAAAACAAGTTTGTACGATTTTTAAACATACAGGTGAAACTCGAAAAATTAGAATATCGTGCAAAAATTCAATTATTTCAGTAATTCGACTTAAAAGGTGAAACTATTATATAGACTCATGACATGCAAAGTTATTTTTTTATAATCTTCAAGCATGAGATAAGATGTGTTATAAGTGATTACCAAACCTAAATAATGAAGAAATCAGGGTGACCATGAAATGAAAACAATGTCACTGTGTACAATAACATTCTCCTAATACACTTTCCTCAAGAGAAGTTTGTCCCAGGAGGCGTTTGACTCATGGAATACTGAAGAAATGAACACTGAAATCCTACAAAGAAGGCTGCATCAAGGATGCTGAACAGACTTTGAGACATGTGCATACACACACGTTATCTGGACTGTTTGGTCTAAAAAGAAGGCCTTAGCTCTGCTGTCGATCTATGAACTAAACTAATGTAATACAATGTAAGATGTGAACATATTAATTTGATGTATAATTGTGGAAATTTGGGGCAAGAGTTTGATAAGCGATCCAGCTTCTTCCTGTGCCCATTTCCTTATGTGTTGATCTGCAAGGCATAATTCAACATCTAATAAAGTAAGAACATGCTGAAATATATAGATAAATAAGTAATAATAAAAATAATAATTCTGATGATTATGGCTTACAGCTTATGAAAACCCCCAATTCAAAATCTCAGAATATTATAATATTATTGTGAAAAGGTTCAGTATTGTTGGCTCAAAGTGTCACACTCTAATCAGCTAATTAATCCAAAACACTTGCAAAGAGTTCTGAGCCTTTAAAAGGTCTTTCAGTCTGGTTCAGTAGAATTCACAATCATGGGAAAGACTGAACTTTTGCACGATATTCTAATTTTTCGAGTTTCACCTGTATAACAGATTATTGCATAGATAAGTTAGAGCCACAGACTTAACGTCTTTTAATCACACTTCAGGGGGTGAAAGAGGAATAAACAGAAACAATCATATACAAAATAAGGTACAACTGTTGAAAAGAACACTTATCCAAAGAATGAATGGGAGTTGGCGGAAAATGTCCTGGAAAATGGTTTCAAGCAAATATAATGAAATTTAAATACATTTATTAATTAGTTAATTAAAAATATGAATTGTCTTATCAATTGTGTGGGTAAAACATGTTTTTCTTTGTCATTGCAGCTGCAGTTAAAAGCTGGAGCCAAAAAGCAACGGAACATGACATTAGTCATGCTGTGGCAGACCACCTGAAACACGCACCAGGGCACTCAGGTGGTGGCGGCTACAAGGCCAGATGAGTTGGCTGACTTTTTTCTTTGTTTTTTTGTTTGTTTGTTTGTTTGTTTTGTTATATTTTTTTTTGTTTCATTTAATGCTGTTCATGTTATGGTGTTTTTTTTTTTTTATAAAAATATATTTTTTTTAAAAAGAAACCCTTTACAGGGGAATTTTAATTTGAGCATCTCAGCCGTTGTCGTTTTGTACTTACTTTGTTAATAAATGTTTGAACTGTACATTTGGTTTACTGTTTATTTTTTAAAACTGGTTGAAAAGTGAAATGAAGTCAACATTTTCAGGTCGTTTAAAAGACGAATATAGGTCTACCATACAGTGACGTCTCTGTAAAGACGTCTTTTAGACAAATTGAAAAGACGACATTTCACCTTTCACTTTTCAACCAAATATAGACCAAACCGGGACGTCTCTGTAAAGACGTCTTTTAGACGAATTGAAAAGACGACATTTCACCTTTCACTTTTCAACCAAATATAGACCAAACCGGGACGTCTCTGTAAAGACGTCTTTTAGACGAATTGAAAAGACGACATTTCACCTTTCACTTTTCAACCAAATATAGACCAAACCGGGACGTCTCTGTAAAGACGTCTTTTAGACCAATTGAAAAGACGACATTTCACCTTTCACTTTTCAACCAGATATAGACCAAACCGGGACGTCTCTGTAAAGACGTCTTTTAGATGAACTGAAAAGACGACATTTCACCTTTCACTTTTCAACTAATTCCAAACGTCATTTAGACGTAAGTCAGAGACGTCATTTCAATGTCTTTTCAACATGGTTGTGCTGGGTGGGTAGAGAAGATAAATGTGAACTTTTATCAGCGGTCTGTGCTCACTTTGACAGAGTTCCTGCGGGAGCTCTGTCACTCTGGGCCCAGCGCTGCTATACTTTAACTGTGACCTCAATAAATACTTCGGCTGTGAACTGAAGATTTCTCCGGTCTGTTCTTGGACTTCCAATAAAAGAATCAGGGCTAACAATTGTGAGTACTTCCAGTGATTTCTAGTTGCTGTCTCATTACGCACACTTTCTAGTGACTGTTTTTCTGTTATGGCTTGAGGAGAAGCAAGGCCAGGACCCAAATGCAGAGGCGTCAAAACAAGGTTTATTGAAGAAAGTACAACCAAAAAAATCACCTGAACCAGGGAATAACTGCTTGCAAGCAGAACTGAAAATCACCACTACGGGGAAAAAGGTACCAAAAAGCAAGACAAGAAAAGACTAGGTGAAGCACAAAAGTAACAAAATAATAACTCAAAACTCAGCAACGCTGGAACGAGCAATCTAACGCTAACAAAAGGCGACTGTGAAAACAACCACAGCGGGGATAACTTGAGACAAGAGATTCACAGGAGGCAGGGGAGGAGCGAGACGCGAGTAGCGCAAGAACTCAATGCGAGCTGCATTCGACCTGGAGCTTAGGTAATAGTCCGGCACCGGGGCAGAGCATGAGCTGGCTTAAGAAGCCCCGTCTATTAAATGATGAGGTGCAGGTGTGTCTCATGAAACTCGCATCCAGAGTGACCTGGCCCCGCCTCTCTCTCTCTCGCTCCGACCTACTGAGAAAAGGAAAGAAAAAAGGCATGTGAACAGGGGAAAAGACAACTCAGGACCACAGCCCTAACATTTTCCTCTGCCCTCATGTGTGCTTTTTTTAAAATTTTTTTTTATACTTTTTATTTAATAGTTTTGTAAACATACATAGCAACATAATGTATGTGCCGATAACCATAAACAAAACAAACAAACAAACAAACAGGACAAATCAAAACAAAAAACAAAGCACAAAGAGAAAAACAAAAAGCAAAACAAACCGGCTAACAGACAAAATAAAAAAAAAAACAAAAAAAAAAACCCACCACCTAGAGCACAGACAAAACAACCACAACAACCAAAAAATAAAAAAATAAATAAAAAGGAAATATATTAGTGGGTAGGCATACACCCGTACTTGTACTTGTCTGTGTGTTCTGTTGCACATATACAGATTTTTTATCCACATATACCCATATATATCTACACATCGATATTTCTCTTAACCTGTTTCTTCCTTTTCTTTTTCCCCTTTTTCTTGGGGGGGGGGGGTCTCCATCCAATCATCCTTTTCATCACTCGACTGTCCCAAATCGCCGAGGTTCCATAAGAAAAAAGAAGAGAAAAAACAACAACAAAAAAAACAAAAACAAAAAAACAAAACTACAAACTCCCCCCCCTCCAAAACTATGTACTTATTTTTAGTTTTTTGTAGTTATTTGGGCCTGGCGTTACTTTCATCTCTATCTCTGTTCTTTAGATTTTATCATGTTTACACTTCACTAATTGTTTCTAACCCAAAGTTAATTTTCAGTAATTTCATGCTTGAGTATACAGTCACCACTTCCCCTCACACACACTCATACACATGTATATACACCAACCTGTCATGCACCCCCATCGACCCTCTCACCCCTCCATAGTCCATTTATCTATTACTTATATTATATCAGTCTTTGTGATCCTTTCCCATCTTGTCTCAAAAACATCACTTAGGTTCCTTATTCTATGTGTTATTTTTTCCATTACATAAATTTCCTTGATTGTTTCCTTCCATTTTATTATTTGCGGTGCCACTGCATTCAGCCAGTTTTTAGTAATCTGTTTAATTGCTGTTATTCTTAATATTCTAGAGAGGTATTTATCTGATGGAAGAGACAATACATGTGGGGATTTCCCCAGAAGTATATGTTTTGGAGACAAAGAGAGGTTGCATTGGAATATATTGTCTATTTCCTCTTTTACCTTGGACCAGAACTGATTTAAAACGGGGCATGAATACAGTATATGAGTGTGATTAGCTTCATTTTCTCCACAATTACGCCAACAGCTTGCTGTAATTGCATTATTATATTTTGACTGGATAATAGGTGTTTTAAAATATCGCATTTGCACCTTCCAGGAAAACTCCCTCCAATATAAGGAGCTTGTTGTTTTCCAGGTATTAGTGCACATATCTGTCCAATCTTCCGCTGTTATATTTATATGTAATTCCTTTTCCCAGTTCAACAAAGCTGTAAGTCTATCGCTCTTTTCCTCACAATCGATAATTCTGTATATTTGTACCAGTAAATTCTTAGAGTTTAATTTATTATATGTATTAATTATATATCTTATTAGAGGGTGTATATCATTCAAGGTTTTATTATATCCCATTGTTTTTATCAAATAGCTTCTTACCTGTAGATATTTATAGAACTGAGTGTTTGGAAGGTTAAACCTTTTTGAAATATTCTCGAATGTATCTACTCCCTTGTTTGTAATTATCTGGCTAAATCTGATCAGTCCTTTACCAGCCCATATTTTAAATGAGTCGTCAATTATACTGGGTTTAAAGTCTGCATCTGTTGCAATTTCTCTCAGATAGACCAAGTCGTTCTAGAGTTGTTTTTTTGTGTAATGTTTACCCAGGCTCTTATAGTGTTTTTTATACAAATATTATAAATTTTTTCAGCAATTGTATTGTTTATTTTATTAAATGCAAGTTTATTCAGTGGTATCCCCATTTGTGAGGTTTCAATTTTTCTCCATTTTGCTAAATGGTTATTGTTCATCCAGGCTAGGATTGATTTTATTTGAGCAGCCATAGAGTAGTTTATTAGGTTTGGTAAAGCTAATCCTCCAGATAATTTTTTTTTTTATTGTCTTTAATTTAATTCAGGCTTTTCTTCCTCCCCATATAAAGTTACATAATAATTTATCCCATTTATTAAAATTATTTTGAGGGATAAAGATTGGTAAATTTTGAAATAGAAAGACAAATCTTGGCAAGATGTTCATTCATTCATTCATTCATTCATTCATTCATTCATTTCATTTCTTCCAGTAATTGACAGTGGTATAATTAACCATCTTTGCAAGTCTTGTTTGAGATTATTTTCGAGTATGCCAAAATTGTACTAATATAATTTATGTAAATCTTTAGGGATAATAACTCCTAAATATTTTAATTGACTTTGTTTCCATTTAAATTGATATTTTAATTGAATATCTTGGGATATTGGTTGGCCTACTGCCATTGCCTCTGATTTATTTGTGTTTAATTTATACCCAGATAGGTCACAGTATTGTTTAATTTCTTCCACCATTTCCGGAAGTGATTGGTTTATATTAGTTAAATAAAGAATTACATCATCTGCGTACATTGCCAATTTGTGTTCATCCTGCCCAATCTGTATTCCTTGTACCTTATTATTACTTCTTATTTTTTCTGCCAATGGCTCTATAGCTAAAATGAAGATCAAGGGGGAGAGGGGGTCCCCCTGTCGTGTCCCTCTTAGGAGTTTGGTGGATGTTGACAGGGTTCCATTTACTCGAATTCTTGCATTTGGAGATTTGTACATCATTTGTAGCCAGCTTATGAATTTTTCATGAAATTTGAATTTTTTACATGTTTCAAATATAAAGGGCCATAATACCCTGTCAAAGGCCTTTTCAGCGTCGAGCGTTAACATCAGTAATTGTTGTTTTATTTTTTGCGAGTATTCCATTATATTTATTGTCCTTCTAACGTTGTCACTCAGATGCTTATCAGAATCAGAATCAGAATCAGAAAAAGCTTTATTGCCAAGTACGCTTTTACACATACGAGGAATTTTTTCTGGTGAAATTGGTGCATGACACATCTACTAAAATATGACACATCTACTAAAATAAGAGCATAAAATATAACAATTTAAATATATATACACAAGTCTGTTTTTGTTGTTGCTATTTACCGGAAACACAGTACTGTTTTTCAGAAAGAAGTCCAAGTTGAGCGTTAATGTAACGCATAGAGTTATATTTATATCAGTCAATGTGACAGAATGAGTCCGAGGTGGAATGTGAAGGGTGTCAGGGGGGGTTCCGGGCCTTGTTGGTAAGGCTGATAGCAGATG
Organism: Chaetodon auriga; assembly: GCF_051107435.1. NCBI lineage: Eukaryota > Metazoa > Chordata > Actinopteri > Chaetodontiformes > Chaetodontidae > Chaetodon > Chaetodon auriga. Next base: position 564,899 of record NC_135081.1, read on the forward strand.
GGAAAAAACTGTTCTTGTGGCGTAAGGGTTTTGGTCCTGATGGACCGCAGCCTCCTGCCAGAGGGGAGTGGCTCAAAGAGTTTGTGTCCGGGGTGAGAGGGATCAGCCACAATCTTTTCTGCACGCCTCAGGGTCCTGGAGGCGTACAGGTCCTGAAGAGATGGGAGATTGCAGCCAATCACCTTCTCTGCAGACCGAATGACACGCTGCAGTCTGCCCTTGTCCTTGGCGGTGGCAGCAGCGTACCAGATGGTGATGGAGGAGGTGAGAATGGACTCGATGATGGCTGTGTAGAAGTGCACCATCATTGTCTTTGGCAGGCTGAATTTCTTCAGCTGCCGTAGGAAGTACATCCTCTGCTGTGCTTTCCTGATGAGGGAGCTGATGTTCGGCTCCCACTTGAGGTCCTGGGAGATGATAGTTCCCAGGAAGCGGAAAGACTCCACAGTGTCAATAGTGGAGTCACAGAGGGTGATGGGGGCGGGTGAGGCTGAGTTCTTCCTGTAGTCCACAACCATCTCCACTGTCTTTAGAGCATTTAGCTCCAGGTTGTTCTGATTGCACCAGGTCACCAGATGGTCAACCTCCCACCTGTAGGCGGACTCGTCGCCATCAGAGATGAGTCCGATGAGGGTGGTGTCGTCCGCAAACTTCAGGAGCTTGACAGACTGGTGACTGGAGGTGCAGCTGTTCGTGTACAGGGAGAAGAGCAGAGAAGAAAGAACACAGCCCTGGGGGGATCCGGTGCTGATGGTCTTAGCGTCGGAGAGGTGTTTCCCCAGCTTCACGCACTGTTTCCTGTCAGACAGGAAGTCTGTGATCCACCTGCAGGTGGAGTCAGGCACGCTCAGCTGGGAGAGCTTCTCCTGAAGCAGAGTTGGTGTTGAAGGCAGAGCTGAAATCCACAAACAGGATCCTAGCGTAGGTTCCTGTGGAGTCCAGGTGCTGGAGGATGAAGTGGAGGGCCAAGTTGACTGCATCGTCTACAGACCTGTTGGCTCTGTAGGCAAACTGCAGGGGGTCCAGGAGAGGGTCAGTGATGTCTCTGATGTGTGAGAGCACAAGGCGCTCAAAGGACTTCATGACCACAGAGGTCAGGGCGGCGGGTCTGAAGTCATTAAGTCCTGTGGTCCTTGGCTTCTTGGGAACAGGGATGATGGTTGAAGACTTGAAGCAGGCTGGCACGTGACATGTCTCCAGTGAGGTGTTAAAAATGTCTGTGAACACTGGAGACAGCTGATCAGCGCAGTGCTTATTAGAGACGAACCCAGATTGGTCGGAGTCTATTATGTTAGGAATTATTATTTTTAGTCTATTCGCCAAGATTGAGGTTACCAGTTTTTGATCAACGTTCAACAGTGAGATTGGTCGATATGATGAGCAGTCTGCTGGATCTTTACCAGATTTATGTATTACGGTAATAATTGCAGAATTCCATGTTGGAGCATACTCTTTATTGTCTAGGGCCCAATTAAACACTCTACATAGGAGTGGTATTATCTCCTCTTGAAATTTCTTATAAAATTCATTAGTAAAACCATCGGAACCTGGGCATTTCTCATTTTTAGTCTGTCTTATGGTTACTCCTAGTTCATGCTCTGTTATTGGCTTGGTCAGCTGAGTATTTTGATCTTTTGTTACCTCAGGTAGTTTTTTATTTTCTAAATATTTCTGAATTTTTTCTATATTGATTTCTGGATTCTCTGGAGTGTATAACTGTTGGTAATACTTTAAAAATTAATTTGCTATTTCTTTCCTTTTAAATACACTTTTTAAGTTGCTGTCCCTTATTTTTGATACATTTGATTTCATTTTTTGTTTATTCAACTGAAATGCTAACAGTTTCTGCGCTTTTGATCCACTGTCATAATACTTTTGTTTAGTAAAGGTTAATGCTTTTTCAATGTTTTCCAATTCAATTTGGTCTATTTTTTTTCTAATTTGTCTAATTTCGTTTAAAGTATGCATATTTGTATTCTTTTTATGTTCACTTTGGGTTCTTTTTAAGGACTCAAGTAATTCCTTTTTTTCCCTTTCTTTTTCTTTAACTTTGACTGATGCCAGCATAATTATCTCACCTCGAATAACTGCTTTGGCTCCCTCCCACACCATGATGGGAGAGACCTCTCCATTATCATTAATCTCTATATATTGTTTTATTACTTTTCTAATTTTATTTTTGATGTTAGTATCATTCAGCAGAGAGTTATTGAGTCTCCATATTGTTGAACTTTTTTCTATTCCTAGGTTTACTTTCATAGATACTATTGCATGATCTGATACTTCTATTGTGCCAATCTGACACTGTGATACCTTTTCTATATCTGTTTTAAACATGAAAAAATAGTCTAATCTGGAGTATTTATTATGAGCTGTTGAGTAATATGTATAATCTTTTTCATTAGGATTTAATTTCCTCCAGACATCTATAAGACCGATCTCATATTCTGCTCTTTTTAATATTTGTGAGGCCCTCTCTGCTTTATGTTTAACATTATGTTGACAGTCTAATTCTGTATTCATGATCAGATTTAAATCTCCTCCCATGACCAATGGCCCCTTTGCTTCTAAGATGATCATGTCTATTATTTTAGATATAAGATCAGTTCCTTGTTCTGGTGGCCTGTATATATTTAGTAATGTTATTTCAGCATGATCTATTCTTCCTTTAACTAATACATATCTCCCATCTTTGTCTACAGTAGTTTTTTCACAGTGGAGGGGGATGCTATTCTTAATCAGTATCGCCACCCCCCTCCTTGCAGAGTGGAAAGAGGCTGAGTATACCCGAGCATTTGCCAGTCTTTCTAATTTCTTATGTTCCTCTTTTGAAAGGTGTGTTTCCTGAAGGAACATTACGTCTCCCCCCTCTCTCTTCATCCTTAATAAATTTTTTTTTCTTTTTATTGGGTTATTTAAGCCATTCACATTTAATGAGGTTATTTTAATGTCCTGTGTCACCATCTTTAATCCTGTTTTTTATGTTAGGTATTGAATTGGGTTTTTTTTTTTTGTTTGTTTTTTTCCTTTTCCCCTGTCTTGCCAGGCCCAAGAACAATACTACCCAAAAACATAACTAAAGAAACGAACGTAAAATAGAAAAACATTAGAGCAAAACAACATAAAATGACTTCCATGTGTGCCACCCCCTTCCTTGGGTAGCTTGGTTTGGTTTTCCATATGTCTACTGTCACATGGATCCTGGGGTCTATTGCTGGTTGTGACCCTTCCCTTAACATGATGATAAGGTTTCTGTTACAGCACATATTTGTTTTTAGCAGTCGCAAGCTTGTGTTGCCTATCTCCTCGGTGTCATCATTAATCCTTTTACTATCCCTCTTCTTTTTCCCCCCTTTTCACCTCTTTTTGCACTTTTACTTTATATGATTTGTGTGAGTATAAAGCAAAGTCAGTCCCACACTTAAGTCCAAATTCTAAAATTAATAATTAAGAGTGAAAATGTAAATTTATAGGCTAAATCCATTAAGGAGGGCGAGGTTAATTAAACAGTTAGTTTATGAGTTAGAGGAGGTCTCTTGGCTTCAGCCCGTCCCCAGACAGAGATCTGCGCTCTCGAGATAGGACCCTGCCAAACAAACAAACAAACAAAAACGAAAAAGCATCCCGATGAGCCACCTCCAACAGGCAAAGCCGAAGAAAGCACCAAAGCACGGGCAACTTTTGGAAATTTATTAATTGGTGTACACCTCAAATAATGTAAATCGTGTGCTTCATTCTCTCCCCCCGGCTCCGCCCGCGCGAGGTGACCCACCGAGCTAAGGTCACAAGCTATGACTCATAAGCAGGTACTCTTTCATTATAACTCATAATCATGTAATCCTAAAAGTGCACTTAATGAAATATTACTCTTTATTATGCTTTAATTATTCTTTCTTAAAAACGTCATAGACAACGGAATGGTGTAATGTGGAACAGAAAGTGCGAAAAGAAAAAAAGGCATGACCCAAGGATGACCTCATGCTGGCAAAGCAGCAGACAGGGAAATAGGGGAAAACCAAGGAAGAACAGCTGCCAAGAGATTACCGAATGGTATACGATATCAGAAACTTTGGAAAGCACCTGGGGGATGTCCTTGAGGCGTGGACAACCAGTTCCAAACAGTATAAAAGACCAAGAACCAGCCCTTTCAGATCAGAACTCTTCTGGTGCTCATTGTGTGCATTTAGAATAAGCTCTCCTTTAATTGCCTGGCATTAAAGCTTTTGTTACCCAGAATCCTGACTCCTGCTGATTTCACTGAACAACATCAATAAGATTTTTCTGAGCAATTCAACACAGCTGAAACTTTTGATTTTTGGTCCATTTTGCTTGGGGCCTTGCCTCCAATACACCACACTGCCTGATATCTACAAGAGAATATTCAGTATGGAATTTGTTTGTCTATTTTAAAATTCTAAATAAATACATCTAACTCAGGTAAAATCCTCCTGACATGTCAGCTGGGAGTTAACATTGTAAGTTCATAAAGAGCAGGCATATAGACCACCGAAGTTACATTGCATTACTGTTGTGAATAGTCAACTTTGCTGGCCAACAAATGAGCAGATATAAATGTTTTTGACAGGAAAAAGAAAACAAAGGAAAAGAAAAAAACAAATATTTCACCATTTCATGTTTGGAGAAAAGAGAAACTTTTGTGAATATTTGCTAACAAGCACTAAACCATGTAGGACAACATTAGCTGTGAGAGTGTGTAGTATAATTTTTTTTCCAACAGATATGTGAAGACTTGAGAGAAACACTGTAACAAATGATGGACAATAGTAGCTGATTTGTTGAGCATGATATTGTAGTAGAAATGATCTTGGATGTGATACTTTGATAGCTCATTTGCTTGAGAGTACAGGAGAAGTAGAGAAATGAAGAAGAAGCACATAAAAGGTGTAAGGGAAATTCTCCTTGTTGCTTGTTGAGAGTTGCTAATTCTCAGAAGAATTACAGACTCGGTGTGATGAATCAGGTCTCTTTAATACATGCAGCATGGAGGGAAGACTCATGCAGAGTGTTCTCTGCAGATCTCCACAATGTCTTGGCATTTATACTGTTCAACAAAAAGACAAATGGTTGTCACATGCACCTGGTAATGATAAAATCTTTCCTTCAAGAACAATGACAATTTGGGGGAGTTCACTCATCCTGTTCCCTGAGGTTAATACTATACCATAAACTTGTCAGTTACAATGGATCGCACCCTAAAAACTTCCCCCTTCATCCTGTTCCCCCATTGAATGCTCTTCTCACCTTAGTGATCAAAGGCCACAAAGACTTTTACAATTCTCAGACTGATTCCTGAGATTAGCAAGTCATCTAATTCCTACAAAGGTCAAGATGATACTGTGCAGAGATCACAGAGGATGATACTATGCAGAGATCACGGGAGCAGGGTGCCTGTATCATGGTTCTTTGGGACTTTCCATGGACTTGCAGGTCTTTGCAGCTGTTGTTTGTGACCTCACATAACCCTGTGTGGCCTTATATAACCTTACTGTATTCATCTATAAATCCATCTTTGAGTGTTTACTGTAATCACTGAAAGGTTGAATGTTCTTATAATCACACTATGATTCAATGATGATTCAATATACTCTTACTATGCTTTAATATAATCTCAAAATGCACTTAACGATAATGTGATTGTGTGATATGCCTTTATACATTATATGCATCTATGGCAATAAATTGTAATTTGTTAATATTTTAAAAAATAGAGCCCATAACAACCAGAAGCTAATGGTGTAATTTCAAAAGAATAGAAAGAAAATAAAATAGAGGGCATCCTCAAGATGCACCTTTAATGTATCAATACAAGTTTGGGTAAGATAGGGAAATTCCAGGCAGAATAGCGGCCAAAAGATAATGTAATGGTGTAAGAATAGAAGAACCTTAGAAAAAAGAGAAGATGCCCCCAAGGGCATGGTAAACCCTGAGCTGAACTGCATAAATGATGGAGCACTGACCATTGTAAGTTGGAGACTTCTTCAGAATTGCACGCTGTGCGTTTCTGAGTGTTTTTGCCCTTTATTGCCGGCAATAAAGTATTTTTGCTTCTTGGACTCTGACTCCTGCAGATCCTTATTGAGCATTTTTCTAAGAAGATTCTTTGAAACAATCAGACAGCTGAATTTGACTGTTTCTGGCCTGTTGTGGTTTGTACATTCAGCCTAAACATTCCACAACAACTGTAACATAAAACACCTTGGTACTTTCAAGTGATCCCATGTTCTTTATTGCACTTGCATGTTCTGAAAGAATGTTACTCCTAGCCTTGAGTCGCAAATATTACGTGGCTGGTGAAGAACGGTTCTGATAACAACAGATACTCTTGTCTCTTTTCTTCTTTTTTTATGACGCCTGTTGCATTGAGTTCCACGCCTTAAGACAGCACACACACATACAGGTTGTTTATAACATGTCTAGAACAAAGATATGGTATGCCCAGGCTTTGGGAACCGGCCTATTACATTCTGTAAGGTATATCTGATTATTGTACGGGGTTTGGTCAAACCCAACAAGATTAATGTGAACTTTTGTCTGAATACTGTACTCATTCTGGCGGAGATCCTGCAGGAGCTCTGTCAGTCTGAGACCAGCGCTGCATTGCTTTAAGAAGGTTTTGTGACCTCAGCTGGCAGTGGATCCCCTGGCTATGATTGGTTGTTTTGTGTTGGGTGCGGTGGATTCTTGCAAATCGCAGTAGGAGCAGTAGGTCGGGACCAATGGAGCATTTTTTTTCCCACAGATTACGTTTCATGTACTGCCTCTGGCCATAAGGACAGTTTTACCAAATATGACAAAATACTTTTATACAAATTACCTACTGCAGCTTTACGTCACATGAGTTTATTCATCTAAGGTTTAAGGTTAATATACAGAGCTCACATTATATAGGTTTGGAAAAAAGAACTTAAAAATAACAGGTACCATTTGGTCATATTTTAAGACAGATATCCTATTGTGTTTCTGGATCACAGTGTACATGCATGTAGATGTGCTCATCCTCAGATTTGACCACTGCATTGCTGAAGCTCATTGATGTATCTGTGGAAATAATATAACCAAAATCATATTTTCACATTAGGACTTCAGCCAAGTGGTCCAACTAAGGAAGTGGATGTTTTTTTAAGGTCCATCATCATCATGGGAATTAATTAATGAATGGGAATTAATTAACAACCAGAATCATACAAAACCATATGAGAAAGATGCATTGAAAACGGGACAATATACACACCATCTTGTAATCACCCTAATGTCAGTGTGTAGGCCAGTATCACTGTCTGTGTGAGAGATGTAGCCAGTTAGCTTACTAGAATCTGCAATATTCGTAATTTACAGGAATAATGTGAGCTGTTGAGATCGCCTTGGACCGTTTCAATGCATTCGCCACAAAAGTGACAATACGCGTCCAGTCCAAAATTACGGCTGGTTGGACCGCAGTACAAAACTATAGGAGCGTACTTACGGTCGCCATTGTGTGTTTTATTAACGCTTTTAGCCGCAGCTTCAAGTCAGCTGCCTCAATTGCTCCGCAGGCGAACGCAAGTTGTAAAATGCTAAAAAAAAACAAAAACAAAAACAAAAAAACCTTAACGCACAACACTGCACATCGTACCCTTTCAGCCGGAAGTAGGAAAAGCAGTGGCGTCATCCTTGTTGTGGAAAATACGGTGAATTGTGGGTGGGGCTGGGTCTTTGGACGTTCTGGCTGCAGCCAGTGCTTACTTTGGTGGCGTTTGACGTGGAATAGGAAGCATGATGATCCGTGCAGTACGTTTTCGGGCCCTTCTCAATTTGAACCGACCGTCGGTGTGTCATTACTCGGCTGCCACCATCCCAGTACCCACCACCAAACCCGAGGTTCACTACAACAAGGTATAGTTAACGACAGAGACTGTGTGTTGGGCAGTGGCCAACTGCGCAATCAACAAGTGTGTGCAGCGAATAGTCAGTTTGTCTGTTTATTTAGTGTAAACTCATCAGCGAGGAGTAGATTGTCACTGCTGTTAACATGAATTGTAGTGATTTGCTCTAGTGGCGTGCCATGGCCCGCTTTGGCATGGGACACGTGCGAAGTGAAGTAATAGAAAGAGGTCTCTTTGTAGGAACAAGGAGTCCTATTTGGAAGTTTCACACAGTGGGGCGAAGTTATACAACGTTAATTATTAACAGTGCGCTCATCTCGTGTTGCGGTTTAAACCATATATGGCTTGGCCATGTCAGTTTGGGATGCTGACAGGCTGTGCTGTTATGCAACAGCAGGCCGCTGTTACGACTGATTTTTTTTTTCTTTTCTTTTTTTTTTTGTAAAGGTGCCAAGTGAATGGTTTATCTTTAGATCACATAGCACTGCCTCCACCTCATTGTCTGCAACATTAGTCAATTTTATTTTAGGTTATTCCACAACAACTACTATCTTGTGGGCATAAAAAAAATGTTGTTGACCAACAGAGGCATTGTGGCCTTTCGTTGAGTAGATGCTCCAGATTTTGTGCGGGTGTTGACACTGGTAATAAATGCAAATTATTATTCTGCTAACAACTACAATATACACAAGTGAATCAAAAACCCAAGTACAATTAATGGTTCAGATACTAAGATCTAATCCCAAATATCATCCCTTTTATGGGGGGAAATCTTGGGATAATGAATTAGATGCAGGGACTTCAAACGACCTCTCTTTTTACTGTAATTTTTCTCTTCATTATTGTACTCTTAATTCCATATATGTATGTTTCCAACTATTGTTTAACCCAGGAAGGTTCAGTTGGAGGAATCTTAATTCTTAGAACGCAGTTCCAGACATCCCAGACAGTTTCCTCCTGATCTGGCAATTGCAACTGGCAATCTACCAAGCATAAGCCCACTTTCTAGCATTTAGCTCACCAAGTTATGTATAATTATGATTTAAAATTACAGCTAGTCAATGGAAGAAATATGATGTAATAAGTTTTGCTTGTTTTTCATTTTAAGGATTTTTTTGTGATAGATTGTAGGCTGCAAGTGTAAGGGATCAGTTCACCTGAATTACAAAAAAATATTAGTTAGGCTACATCTAGTTGTTGTCAATATCGCTGTTGTTCAGGACAATTTAGGAAGTCACACTGGTGTCTAGATAATCTTCAGTGATGGTGGTACAACCATTATTATTATGCTCAGAAAATGATTTATCCTTTCAATTTTATATTTTTTCAGATTTATAAGTCAGTTTACTCAGAGTGTCACATACACATACAGTCATTATTTTTGTTAAACCCACATTAGAAACCCTGACCCAGTCTCAGCTCTGTAAGAACACTTAAGAAAATACTCAACTTCCAAGACAGACCCTCTGCCCATATATAGCAAGAGGTCAGACTTGTAGTTTGAAGAAAATAAGACTTTTATTTATCCGCAGGGGGGATTTACATGCTATAGTAGCACATGAAATGGACTGAAGAGGGAGAAAACAGAAAGAATTACGTGATATATTGTTTAATTTGTCCACTTACAACCTGTTGCACATGTCACCTGTTTACATACTGTGTTGCACATGTTTTTATGGTTTAATAGAAATCACTTGCACTACCTGCACCTACCTGATACTGTTTATACTGTTCATACTTCACACCACTTGCACTACTTACATGTATTTATATATTTTTTGGGGGGGATATTATGACTATTTGCACTTCTGGTTAGATGCTAAACTGCATTTCGTTGTCTCTGTGTTGCACTCTTACAATGACAGTAAAGTTGAATCTAACCTAATCTAATTTATTTATTTTGACAAAATCAAATTCTAATGTTTTAAATGCAGTTCTTGTAATGAGACGTTTAAATGTTTCAGCTGTTTATCAACAACCAGTGGCAAGATGCAGCAAGTGGGAAAACTTTCCCTACCATTAACCCAGCAACTGGAGAAATCATCTGTCAAGTTGCTGAGGCAAATGAGGTAAATAGAGTCTGTTGTGTGTAACATTGACTGGACCCGGAAAGTATGGAATGGAAGGGAAATAATGGGTTTGGGTTACATAACAGAGGGGAAGCATGTAAATTGAAAACAATTGAGGTTCACTACAACAAGGTATAGTTAACGGCAGAGACCATGTGTGTTGGGCAGTGGCCAACTGCGCAATCAACTAGCGTGTGTTGTGCAGCGAATAATCAGTTTGTCTGTTTATATAGGGTAAACTCATCAGCGAGGAGTTGATTGTCACTGCTGTTAACATGAATTGTAGTGATTTGCTCTAGTGGTGTGCCATGGCCCGCAGTAAAGTGTGTTAGACATAAATATCCACTGGGGGAAATTGCTCTGCTAAGCCATTTGTCTGTATATTCCACACAGAATATTTTTTTTTAGCTATGTTTTAATATCAATACATGAATTAACATAGGAGAATTGGATTATACTTTTGATATGATTTAATGATTCGACTCTTGGTCACTGTTGAAATCCATGGCAAATTTAACTTCACTTTTCTTTAATCTATACATTTTTGTCTTTTGGTACTCCAAAAACATTTTTCAAACTTACCGAATGTATCATGTTGTGGTGTCATATTTGCAGGCAGATGTAGACAAGGCGGTGAAATCAGCACGTAATGCCTTTAAGTTGGGGTCACCATGGCGACGGATGGACGCCTCTCATCGCGGCCTTCTTCTAAACCGATTGGCTGATGCCATTGAGAGGGATGCTGCCTACCTTGCAGTGAGTCATTATTAAATGCCAAAACAGTACTGAACAGCATTTGAGGAAAAAACAGGACAGCTTTTATCCTTGTCATGCTGTTGCCCCACTAGGTATATTCACATGAACACACACACACATTTATTATTTACACCAGTGTTCACACAAGACTTATCTTGCAAAACAAAAATTAACCTGTTTCTTCATAAATTCCACGATAGGCCTGTGAAGAATTTCCAATATTGACTATCCAGTATTTAAATGAACTTTTTCTTGCTTTTTGCACATTATTTAGAGAATTTAACAAAGAATCAAGACAATTTTGTGGATGAAACAATGATATATGTACTCCTGTGCTTTAATTGAGTAAGAATGGTTAAGTCAGTAGAAATGTCCTGAATTGTTTAGCACACTTCTTGGAAAATGGAACGACCTTTAACAAAATACTGTATTGCACACTGATGTGGCCTTGCTGAAACATTTCTGCATTTTACCAGAATCAGAATTAGAATCTGGTTTATTGCCAAGTAAGTTATCACATACAAGATATTCCACATTGTCAAAAATGCACATCACTTTCTCAACGGCTAAGAGTAACGGGTAAGATAAGATAAAACTTTTTTGATCCCACACTGGGGAAATTAAGTCATTACAGTCAGCAGGTATTCAAAAACAAAACCGCAAAAACAGTGGCATACAAGAGTCCAGATGAGGATTTGCTGTGCAAATAACTAACTAACTAACTAAATAAATAAAAAATACAACAACTTAAAAAAAGATATAATGAACAATGTGAGTGTATATTAGCATAGATAACAGTAGTGCAAAAAACAAACAAAAAACCCCAGTAGGTTTATGAGAAATGGGAAAGACGGCATTAACACAGTGCTACTTTACATGATGCTGAAGTCAAACAGACAGTTGTTGGAATAAAGGACATGCAGTAGAATTCGTTCTTACACACTGGATGCAGCAGTCTGTTATTTAAGGAGCTGCTGCAGCCCCCCACTGTTTCATGCAGGGGGTGGGATGGGTTGTCTGTGATCGATGTCAGCTTGGCTAACAACCTCCTCTCACCCACCTCCTCGACGGTATCCAGAAGGCAGTGAGGGCAGGTGAGAGGAGGATATAATGGCTTCTCAACAATTACAGAATTTTGTATTTTGTATGATATTTGAAAACACATCATATCACATTATATTTCACAACTTAAATTGGTTCAGTGTTGCACATAGCATGTAGAATAGTTATGCATGTAAAATTGATTTTTTGTTATTGTCACAGGAACTGGAGACCCTTGACAATGGAAAGCCATATGCTGTTTCCTACACTGTGGATCTGCCCAATGTGGTGAAATGTCTCAGGTAACAAATACACAACACAAGGTTTTATGGCATTGTAAAGCTCTATTGTGTGCCTCTCTTGGCTACAGGGAAGCAGAGTTTTTAAAACAAAGTAATAAAACACAACCCTGATATAACAATGCCTTGTTACTTTTCTACTGATAGCTTCAGCTGCCTTAGTCTAGGTCAGACCTGGGCATTTTACGGCCTGCTGGCCACATTCGGCCCTTAGCGCATCCCTGTCCGGCCCCTGTGAGGTCAATCGTAAACTAATACTAATAATAATAATAATTAATAATAATTAATAATAATTAATAATAATTAATAATAATTAATAATTAATGAAAAAGTATTTATGCTGTGCACGCAACACAGCTGTGTTGCTTTTATTTTGATAAGCATGCTGTAAGGACGCACATGCGTGGGTGAACAGCTGCAAGTGATGCTGGCCAGCTAGCCCTCAAAATGTCAGCTCACACCAAAAAAAGAAAAGTTGATACAGAATGCTGCGTTTTCAACAAGACATGGACTGTTAAATATTTATGTACAGAAGTCAAAGGTAAAGCCGTGAGCTTAGTTTGTGGTCCACAGGTTGCTGTGTTCAAGGATTACAGTTCGAATTGCCACTACGTGACCAAACACGAGCAGAAATACAAGAAGTTGTCTGATCCAGAGTGCAAGGGAGTCGGAGACTTTGCTAGCTAAGCTGCAAAATCAACAAGGACTTTTTACTAAACTTTGCACATCCAGAGATGCAGCAGTCAGGAGAAGTTATGTCATGTCCCACAAAATGGCCAGAAAAAGTGAACCGTTTTTTGAAGAGAATGCAGACATTGTCAGACATTCAGCCAGATTTCAATGCACTTGTTCAAGCCTAAGACAGACTGGATTTTTCCACTGAACAAGTAAAATGAAGTGAAAAACATTAAAAGCACATTTTGCTTTTTGTATAAAGTTGACCAACTGCCGATCTTTAACATACTGCAAAACAGTATTTGTGAAGATGAACATGTTAAAAAAAAAATGAAACACTGATGTAATGATTGTTTTTATTTTTACTGTTCATTACTTCTATAGGAGTATTTTCCTATTTGACCTACACCACAGTTTCATATATTTGTAGAAATATTTACAGAATATCCTTTTTCTTCTGATTACCAGTAGCAGCTAATTGAAATATATAATTTACTGCTTTTTACAATGGGAGAAAATTAATATCGAGCAGAATTATGTGCAAGTTATTGTTGGTTCATCCCTCCAACACAACTCAGGTTTCTCATGCGGCCCCTTGTAAAAATTAATTGCCCACCCCTGGTCTAGGTGGAAGATACAGTTGCATCTAGGTCTTAAAACAATCTCATAGGTAAGACATAAGTAAGATTAAGTAGGTCTGCTTTGAAATTAAAAAATTAAAAATTTGGTGTAAGCACAGATATTGTATGAACACATGTCTAAACCAGTTGTGTTGTGTTTAGATACTATGCAGGCTGGGCTGACAAATGGGAGGGAAAGACCATTCCCATTGATGGAGACTATTTCTGCTACACCAGACATGAACCCATCGGAGTCTGTGGACAGATCATACCGGTGAGGGAGGTTGGGGGTGGAGGTATGCAGGGAATGATTTAAAGATTGTGATGTTGTACATCCTGTAAAATAAAAATAGATGAAAATGTCAAAGGAGGGAATGGAAATACATACAAATAGCCATTGCACCTTATTTTTGACTGACCAGTCTTTAAGAGGAAACTGCATCTACACTTTAAAATCCCAGATATATGGATCTAAAACGTGCAGCACAGTTTTCTCACATAATATGGAGGGTGGAGGGATTAGCTTGAGACTAATGATGGAGGGATATGGAGAGGTGAAGCAATGAAATTCTAATAGTTATTAATCTAATCATTCCAAACCTAGTCAGATTTTCACTCAATCAGTCAATCATAGCAATGTAACACAAAGTACTCTACATAATAAAAACACAGAAAAACTCCAAACATTCCAACCCTGACCTCAAACACGCACATTACCCGCACACCACTCGGATCCACACACAAACATTAAATGACTGTTATAAATACTTCTTCAATAACAGGAACAGAGGAAATGCTATCATATTTTTTCCTGAATCTGCGATGAGGAAACCAGAGGTTGGATAAAAATATAAAAATTTGGAATAGCCAAATACAATAAAAGATTCATGAAATATAATCGATAAATAAGAACATAAAGTCACTATAAGTCATGTGAGTAAAACCAGAAGCGTAAGGTGAATAACATAATGAATTGGCTATGAGGAGAAATGAAACCACACATAAAAAATAGGTTATGAAGAGGGAAATACTCAAGAAAATAAACATAGAATAAAAAGGATCAACCAAGTGGTAAAACAAGCGAAAACAAATAAATAAAGGAAAGAGAAATAGATATAATTAAGATTAAATGAAAAGCCAGATTTAGGAAGTAGCTTTTACATTTGCTTTTAAAAATATGAACACTCTCAGCTGCACTCGGGTTTTCAGGGAGGATCTTAGTAATAAAAGGATGCGTCACTGTAGGTTTTCGAATTAAACCAATAAAAGGATCTTAAAATCAACTCTCAAGCAGAACAGTAGTCAGTGCAGACTTAAAATTGGTGTCGTGTGCTGTCTTTCTGGTCTTCATCAGCACACATGCAAGTGAGTTCTAAATTAATTGGTACTGAGCTCTATTCTTTTTAGGCAGACCAGAAAGCAGGGCATTACGCCGTGTTCCCACCGAACGCGATGAAAGGGATTTAATCGCGCGTCAAATGAAATCGCGTCGCGCTACACGCTCCAGTTTTGATGCTGGTCCAATATGCAAAAAAATCGCCTTGTCTCTGGGTGAGCGGTGACGGCTGTTATGTTTGTGTAAGACTCAAAAACCACACCGTGTAGCTCCGTTCATGCTGCGTTTACTGAACAACCGCAAAACCTCCCATTTTTCGACCCTTGCCGTACAAACTGCTGTAAGCCTTAAAGGCACAGTAACCTGCCACTAGCAGTGCATAATATAACTGAGTCCAACAGGACAGTGTGAACACAAAACTGAGAGTTTCCAGACATCACATTTTCCCCCCACCCCCCTGGAAACTGAAACCCAACATTCAGTCCCCCCCCCCCCCCCCCCCCCGTGTCAACATCACCCAGTCATATAGTCCCCATGCCAGACAGGCGGGACCCTCGCTCTCTGAGGGCGTGCTGGTCGTGACGCTGCATCGGGCGGTGCTGGTGGGTCACCCCCCACCCGGTTAGCTCTTGGCCTGGGCTGCCAACCTAGAGCTGCTGCTGGGGACAGAGGTGATGCGAGTGCTGTCGGGGCTGTGACTGTGCAGGCGGTTTGAGTGCCAACGAGTCCCATCTTCCAGCCTGTAAGTGGCCGGCCCCAGCTGCTTAGTCACCTGTAGGGGCTCTGACCAGAATGACTGCAGCTTGTTTTGGCGGTGGAGGTGTTTGATCCTGACCCAGTCCCCTACAGAAGTGAGGGGGGCTGAACTCTGCGCGTGGCATCAAACCTGTCTTTCATCCGAGTCTGCAAACCTTCCACCTGAGCCCTGGCTTCCTGGAGCCCTGGGCTCCCACGTGCAGGTGCTGGCTCGGCTCTCAAGCAGTCCAGTGGTTGCTTTAGTTCACGCCCAATCATGAGCAACGCAGGTGACACTCCTGTGGTGGAGTGCTTGGATGCCCGGATGGTCAGGAGAGTTTGAATGAGTACGTCACTGAAGGGTTTCCCTCCCTCCACACAGGCTCGGATTCCATTTTTGAGAGTTTTGTTCAGTCTTTCCACCCCCCCATTACTCTCGGGATGGTACACTGCCATCCTGATATGCTTGATGGACCGAAGCTTGAGGAACTCTGTGAACTCCAATGATGCAAATTCGGGCCCGTTGTCCGTCGTGATGACACTAGGGAGGCCCCAGCGCCCAAACAGGTTGTCCAGGCGGTCGATGATGGAGTGTGTAGTGATAGAGCTCAGTTGAAAAACCTCTGGCCACTTCGAGTGAAGATCGTGCACCACCAGCAGGTAGCGAGCATGGGCAGGTGCCCCATGAAGTTCTCCACAGAGGTCGACCTGAACGTGTTCCCAAGGTGAAGACGGCCAAGGAGTCGGGGTGAGAGGGGCTGTGGCGGGCTGGCCCGTTTTCCCACTCAGAAGGCAGCAGGCACAGTTACGTACCAGCTCCTCAACGTCAGAGTCTATGCGGGGCCACCACACTGTGTCACGGCAGCGCTGCTTCACTTTGACCACTCCCAGGTGCCCCTCATGCGCCATGTGCAGTACTCTGGACCTGAGAATCTCTGGAACGACCGCGCGGTGGCCTCGGGCTAGGCACACCGACCCCCAGCAGGAGAGCTCGTTGCGGAAGCGGTAGTAAGGGAGCAGCCTGTCACCCACCTTGGCAGGCCAGCCATCCCGGACGCAGGTACGGAGAGTCATGAGTAGGGCTGCACGATTATGGAAAAAATGATAATCACGATTATTTGGATCAAAATCACGATTTCGATTATAATCACGATTATGCAAAAGTTTTTTTTTATTATTTTTTTTTTTTATTGCACTTCTTTAAAAAAACAATAATCAATTATCCAGTGCAGAGTGAATGTAGTTTAAGGCCACAAAATGAAACATAACCAAGGAATTTACTATATGAGACAGTTTTTCTCATCCTTTTTTGAATTAACGACCCCTGAGCCTCAACATAGGCCTCCATACACCCTCTTGAACCCTACAACACCTCAGTATTATAAAATAAAATGGACTAACTGTCCCAAATGTCACTAAGCACCACCTCCTGTAAGCTGTATCCTTCTCACTGCCTCCCTAGGGCTTCCGAACACACCCTGGGAGGCTGTAGCATCCCGGTTGAGAAACACTGACGTAACGGAATAACAAAATAAAACTGAACTGCTGATTTCAGTGAATTGCGGTAGTTACAGCATGAGGACAATAACATAAGGTGGGCCTACAGATTTTTGGCCAGAAAGACAAGCCTGTCCACATGTTCTGGCTTCAAGGATGCCCGAAGGCATGTGACTATATTTCCCCCTGTGCTGAACACCCGTTCTGATGGGGAACTGGTAGCAGGGATGCAGAGGTACTTTTTCGCCAGCTTTGACAACCTAGGATACAATTTCCCGTGTTCTTTCCACCAGTCCAGTGGGTCCTTTTCGCTGTCAAGGCTGGCACACTGAAGGTAAGCCTGCAGCTCAGATGCCACAGTCTGCTGCTCCTGGTTAGGAGAGGATGATGTGCTTCCACCAAAGCCTTTGAAAAAGCTCCCCAACGTCTTCCGTCGCTTAGGTCCACTTGGTCCATCCTCTGCATTGCCTGTGGTGCCTACACATGGATCAGTTGGGCCCATCTCCTTCAAGAGTAAATGATGTTTAAAATAAGAAAAAGAAAACAAAATCAGTCTTAGGCAACATATTTAATGACTGTCTGTATTTATTACCACATTTCAATCATCTTTTAGCAGATTGTAATGTATTTAATCAACATTATTATATGTATTGTACATTCTGTACATATGTATATAATTAAGTCATTTTTACAAACCATGTTTGCAGAGGCAACCATCTCAGAGATGAGCCTGGCCTGGATTGGTGCAATTCTGTTCTCATTCACATATCTCATCTTGAAGCGAGGGTCGACAGCAGATGCCATGTCTAGCAGTTCTTGTGTCTCAGGATCCTGGTATTTCTCCTCCAAGTATGTAAGGATTTTGGTTTTGATGGTATTGGTGAGGGTTGAAGCATCGTCAGTTGTTTTGAGGATGGATGTGCTGAACAGGTGGAGTACTGGTTTAACAAAGGAGATACTGACATACTTCTCACTTGACAGTGCATCGGTGAATTCAAGCAGAGGTTGGAGAGCTTGGTTGATTGATTCCAGGATTTCAGTATCCTGCCATGTTGGGATGAGGGTTCTTGCTTTTCAGTCTGAAGATAGGACATGAGAAATGGCCTTGTGCTGCTCCAGGACTCTTGCTATCATTGCCTGCCTTGATCCCCACCTTGTGGGGCACTCCGTCTTCAACCCATGTTCTGGCAGCTTCAGCTCCTTTTGAGCCTGTGCAAGCTCCCTTTTGCGCCTCCAACTGTAGGAGAAACAGCTAACAAGCTTTTTGCAGACCCCCATGGCACGATCAATGTGTTGATGCTTCATTGCATTCTCTGTGAAACACACACACACACACACACACACACACACACACACACAGAAACAAACACCATGATGAGTTATCCATAATATGTGCACATTAATATTTGTCTTTGTGTTATACAGTCAAAATAGTTATAGCCTACATTTCATAGTATTTTTATTTTTAATAATTCTTTGGCATAGTATCACAAACACACTTGCGGTGTGAATGTGTGTTTTACAGGTAAAGGTAAGATAAACATTGTCAAAGATGAATTTAAAATGTTTGCATACCCCACCATACAGTTTGGTTTGATATGGGCCTATGGTTTTATAAAACATATAAATATGGTTTGATAATTGCCTCTGGTTCAGTGAGGGTGAATGTGTGTTCTTACTATGGCTCAATGTGCAATAAGACGGAGCCCCACGAATTAAAATGTTAAATGTAACCACACTACTCACCAATTGCTAAGTGGAGCCTATGTCCAAAGCACTGAAGTCTTGTCCACTGATTGAGAGCTGCTGCCTTGACGACATTGGCCCCGTTGTCGGTTGTGATGCAGACAAGTCTCTCCTGTTGCAGGTCCCAAGAAGCTAGTGCTTCTACCAAGCCTTGAGCAATAGCTTCTCCCGTGTGATCCTCCGGAAAAAATGACGTCTGCAGGCAGCGAGTTTTAATTTCAAAATCCTCGTCAATGTAATGGATCGTCAGGGACATGTACGGCTCCATGGTCCTACTTGACCATAGGTCGGTCGTGGTCGCATAGAACGGGAGATCTGCTATTTCTTTTCGGATTTCCTCCCGGCATTGTTTATACAGCGCTGGCAATGCCACCTTTGAGAAGTAGTTTCTGGATGGCATCTCGTATCTTTTGTCCAGCGTTTTGATCATCTCTTTGAATGCCTCGTTGTTAACTGTGTTAATGGGAGCCATGGCTTTGGCTAAATAAATGGCAACTGCTTGTGTTATTTCTTGGTGTCTTCTTGATGTTGATGCATATGGTGTTGCAAGATTAAGTGTAGCATTTATGGTTGTCTGCGCTGGGGCTTTGGGGCGGATATGCGGGGGTTTGGGAACTTTGTTTTTCATACACTCGTCGTATTTTCCCAAATGATTCTTCTTTAAGTGGTTATACAGATTAGTTGTGTTCCCCTGCGGTGCGGACACAATTCGCCCACAGTCTTTACACAACACCTGCTTTTGTTCGACATCACCTTTTCTGAATCCGAAATAGCTCCATACAACAGACGTGTAGCCCTTTCGAGGAACGAGCTCAGACTCCTCACCTCCGGAAGATTGATCAACTTCTGTTCCCACTGTCTGTTCAGTCATTTTCACCAGAACTTGTCATCTTTATTTTCACTGATTCAGAAATCGGCTCTACAATACCACTCTACCAATCCCTCTCGCTCTCACCACTTCAATTTGACTGGGATGATAGCACCGCGCTATGAGGAGAGGAGCTGAGTTTAGCTTGCTTGTTGGTGGCTACTAATGCGATGCGGCGTTCTCTATGACTACGGCCGCCCCCTGGTGGCTGGTGGACAAATATACTGTTTAAAATGCCTTGATGCTGCAGTCAGAAGAGCGCCCACTTATAAAATAATACAGAAAATGAAGAAAATTAATGAAAAAAAATCGCGATTTTGGCTTTGTATAATCGTGGCGGCCAAAATCGCGATTTCGATTAAATTTCGATTAATTGTGCAGCTCTAGTCGTGAGGGCCTCGGTCATCAGCAGAGGCCTGCTGCAGCTCTGCCAGGGTGACTACTGAACTAAGGGGCCCATGCAGGACGTGGACCCAGTCTTCGTTGCTCTCTGTGTCCGGTGTCACCCTGCCCGGCTCCTTCGTCGTTGACACAGCTCTCGACAGAAGGTCAGCCACCGTGTTGGCCCACCCAGGCATAAACTCCAGACTGAATTGTACTGGTTCAGCCTGTCAGCCCACCTCAGCAGTCTCATGGGCCTGTGACCCGAGCCTTGAGTCGCCAGCAGTGCCGTCAGCGCTTGGTGGTCTGTGCGAATGGTGAAAGGCCTCCCGTATAGGTAAACGTGCCAGCGTTCGCATGCCCACAGGCAGGCCAGGGCCTCCCTCTCCCCCACTGAGTACTTCTGCTCTGCTGGAGTAAGCGCCCGTGACGCAAAAGCCACTGGGCGTTCCACCCCCTCTTGGGTCTGGGAGAGCACTGCACCCAGCGCCACCCCGGAGGTGTCACAGGTGACCATGGTGGGCGCAGTCAGGCTGATATGGGTCAGTGTGGGTGGGGATGTGAGCTGCTGTTTGATGGTGCGCACGGCGTTGTGGCAGGCCGGGGTCCAGTCCCACGTGACGTCCTTCTTGAGCAGCCGGCGCAGGGGGGCCGTAGAGTCGGAGTAGTGTGGCATGAATCTGAGGTAATAGGCGGCCATCCCCAGGAAGGAAGACAGCTGGGATGGCGACTGCGGGTCTGGCAGGGACAGAATGGCTTCGGTGTGGGACATAATTGGGGTTATGCCCTCCTTGCCTGAAGCCTGAAGCCCAGGAACTCGACCTCCTTAACCCCAAACATGCACTTCTCAGAGTTCAGTGTGACCCCGTGCTGCTCGGAACGCTGGAATACCTGCTCCAGGCGAGCGTCATGCAGTGTGGTGGAGGGCGCATGCACCAGCACATCATCCAGGTAGATGGAGACACCCTGAATACCAGACAGTATGAGTGACATTATCTTCTGAAAGCAGCTCGGGGCTGATGAGAGTCCGAATGCCATGCGTTTGAACCTGAAAACCCCCACATGCGTGACAAACGCTGTAAGGTCCATGCTGGCTGGTGCCAGGGGAACCTGCAGGTAGCCATTGCGCAAGTCCATCTTACTGAAGACGGTGGAGCCGTGGAAATGGCTAGTGAGTTCCTCAGCTGTAGACAGGGGGTACTTATCAGGGATGATAGCTTTGTTGACATCTGTGAGGTCGACACAGAGTCGCAGTCCACCCCCCTTTCTCTTGGCTATCACCAGGTTTGACACCCACGGTGAGGCGTCGACAGGCTCTATGACGTCCTCCTCCACCAGGCGATGTAGCTCGGCCTCCACCGCGTCGCGGAGAGCCAGGGGGATGCGCCGTAGGGGCTGGATAACAGGGCGGACTGCCAGGTCAACAGTAGGCTGGTGAACAAATCCAGTCATGCGGCCCAGCCCGTTGAACAGTTGCGTGTAGCGGTCAGGCCAGGAGGTGGCAACCTGCAGGACATGCTGGCCCCTGGCATCACTCACGGTAAAACCCAGGGCAAGGAACAAGTCTAGGCCCATAATGTTAGCTCCCCTCCTGGTGATGCAGAAGTTGGTGTTAGGTGCACATTGTTGATCATATCTGACGGGGAGGCAGGCCACACCCAGAATGGAGATGGGGAAATGACCATAGCCTAACAGGGGTTTAGCAGCTGCTTCCAAAGGCACATGACTGAAGAAGCGGTCATATGTGCATTTGTTCAGGACTGACACTTTAGCGCCTGTGTCCACGAGGAGCGGGATGAGAGCTGTGCCCACACGGCATGTGCAGAGCTTGAACGAAGGCTGTGAGGTCTGTACAGTGTTTATGGGGACAGCTGCGGTAACATGGCCAGCAGGTGAGGAGCGACAGCAGCGTGCAAAATGGTTCAACTTATTGCAGTTACGACAGCGTTTTCCCCAGGCAGGGCATGACTGATCTCTGGGTGCATGTTTAGAGGAGCCGCAGTTGCTACAGTTCTTGTGTCCACTGTCCCTGGGCGCCCTGTCCACTCTCTGCACATCCAAACTGTCACTCACCCTGTCAGCTGCCTCTGTAGTCTCCGTGTGATGAACGGACGGTGGTGGTGACGTCACCGGCTCGAGCACAGCGCGGCCGAGCTTGTGCGCCTCCAGTAGAGCCGTTTCCAACTGCTTTCCAATCACCAAAGCCTCCGCTAGTGTCATGGAGTCTGACTCTAACAGAAGCCTCTCCCTCAGTTGGTTGCATGACGTTTTCTCTATTAGCTGGTCAACTACAAATCAATCCTCCAAAGCCCCAAAGTCACAATGTTTAGCCAGCTCATGTAACGCTGATACCTAGTTAGCAACAGTCTCACCCGGCCTTTGGATCCTCTGACGAAACTCAAAGCGGCGCATCCGCCGGCTTCTTCCAGAGCTGAAGTGGGTCTTCAAAGCGGCCGTGGCTGTGGCATACTTATCATCCGCTAAGGTGAGCGTGGTGAGGATTCGCTGTCCCTCCTGCCCGAGGCAATGGCGTAGGAGCACGCACTTCCTCACCTCCGTTAGGTCCGTGAGTCCCAGAGCCAGCAAATAATCCTCAAACGACGTCAGCCATCTGTCCCAGGGAACAGCTGGGTCACCGGGAACAGGTAGGAAAGGTGGCGGTGGTGGTAAGACGAGTTCAGACATCCTCGTTCGCCAAATGTTATGTTTGTGTAAGACTCAAAAACCACACCGTGTAGCTCCGTTCATGCTGCGTTTACTGAACAACCGCAAAACCTCCCATTTTTCGACCCTTGCCGTACAAACTGCTGTAAGCCTTAAAGGCACAGTAACCTGCCACTAGCAGTGCATAATATAACTGAGTCCAACAGGACAGTGTGAACACAAAACTGAGAGTTTCCAGACATCACAACGGCAACAATTAGCTGCTCCTCCATTGTTTCTGGCGGTTTGGTTTGCGCCTGGGAACACCAGGACGTCCGTACGTCACCACGTCGATGACGATCTCAACGCTGATAGGCTGTCGCGGTGCGTCTTCACGCGAATTCGACGCAAAAGTTCAATTATTTCAACTCGAGTGATGAAGCGATGACGCGATGGGGCGTCGCGATGGGAGCGTTTTTCGCGGCCAACGCGTCCATTGCGCTGCGCGATCGCGTCCAGCGCATCGCCCGGCGTGATGACGCCTCAAATCGCGTCTTTGCATTGACTTTGTATGTAATCTTGTTGCGCGATCTTGCGACATCGCGTTTGGTGGGAACACGGGGTTAGAGTATTCAGTTATGCAGGTAATAAAAGAGTGCATTAGTGTCTCTGTATTGGCTTGAGAGAATCAAATTTTTCTCATGCAAGGTTCAAAACTGAATCAAATTTCGATGCATGTCAGATCTCTGTACAAGATGAACGCTATTGTCAAGGTCCCACCAACCATTTAGTTCATAGGCAAAAATAGACACATGTCCAATAGTGTTATGGTGTGGTAAAGGGAGAGGAAATTTTTTTTTTTCTTTTTTTTTAAAAAAGGTTTTACACTAAATGGCTGAACTCTTGTCTGTCTGCATATTGTCACTTCTGTTCTACTTGAGGATCAGTTCTGTGAAGTCATAGTTGTCACAAAATTCAGAATGAGAATAATCAGAGAAAACTTTAACTATTCTGGTCTTATTTTAGTCAATGAAAAATGTTGACATTTGTGTCTTTTCAAACATCAGCTTTATATTGAACATTTCAGTCAATCTAGTCTCGCCAAAACCATTAGTTTTTGTTGATTTACTTATTTCACGTAAGATTTTATCTTATGATTATCAGATGAAAAACACAGGTTAAGAATTATAGCAATAGCTGCATGATTAAGAATGCAGCTTTGCGGAAATTGGAAAACAGAAAAAATAGATGGGGCTGATCACACCAGGGAGCACCTGTCATCCAATCACTGGGCCCACATGTGCTGTGCATCAGTTGTACATGTGTCAACTGGCACAAAAAAAAAGTTTTTGTAATGTCTGGTATTTCGTGGGTTTGACATGTGCCATTATGAATAATTGCAAGAAAAGACTGTAGCTACAAGAAACAGTGGGAAGCAAGAAAGACATGCCTGTCAGCTGTGACTTTGAGGAAAGCCTTCTGTACTTAAAGTCAACAGGAAATCTCAATTGGCCATGGTGGTGAGACCTGACTTAGCATGCTTCCACAGAAATGCACTAGAAAGCCACACTAGCTAAAGGTGCAAGCAATTTCAGTGTTTCCTTCATGACTTCTTCTGCGAAAATGGCTAAATCATGGCAAATGGAGCCTGTATGTGTACCATACAGTTTAGCACAGGCTGAGATACAACATCGCTGACTCTCTTGTTAAGCTCAATGGTACTTTGTTTCATGACTCAAATGTTGTGAAGACCACCCTAGCTCAGCATTTTCCGTAAGTAGTCAGGCCTAATCAGCTCATGCGCTCCAGGTGCGCTGCTAGAGAGGCGGAGCCAGCTGGGTGCAGGGAAGCACCCAGCTAAGACAGACAGGGGAACAGACAGACAGACACATAACACTCGGGAAAAGGGAAACAGAGAACACTAGGAGAAGACAGGTTAGCAGATCCTAACAATATTTGTGAACTGTGTAGGGGTATCAGTTTATTAAATAAATAAATAAATATTATTAAATAAAAAAGTTAATGTTGCATTCGTCAATAAAATGTGGCGCACCAACCTTCCTCAGCTCAGAAGGATTTTATTTATCATTTCTTGTAATGATGATGTAATGATAAACCAACAGTAGACCAGTCTGATAATCTGAAGAGTAAATTCTCGATACAGGGATTGCTTATATCCAGCTCAAAAGGACACCGTCTGACCTCGACTTGTGTGAAAAGTATTATTTATTAAGCACAATAATGGAATGAATATGAATAATTGATAATACGACAAATGATACGGATGATATGACGTATAGAGAAACTTATGGCAAAATACTGGCAGAATGAGTTTGCCGATAGTGAGAAGTAGTTTTGAAGAAAAATGGGAATGCGAATGTAAAGTTAGTTTCTTGAATGAATGGTTGAGAGAATTTAAGACAACTGACAATATTATAACAGTACAGACCCAACTCGTTATTCAAACCCGCATAAGTATGCCTACTTTGCCAGTGACGCTCCTGTGGATTTCTGCTCCGAACTGACACGAAGGGGTTCCAGGCTGTTGTCCATGGCTCCGATCTGCGCTGCGGTCTGCCAGACGAATCAAGCAAACCACAGATAAGAGCCGATGTTGGACAGGGATGTTCAAGAGCTGGAAGAGCTCTGGTGTCGGTCACAGACGAGGAATGGCTTCTGATGATTATTTAACCAAGACAAGAGGGTTGGCTGGCTATAGGTCTTCGGTGTGGATAGTTGGCGACCATATGGCAAACTTTAGATTAATAATTAAATTGAGTCTTTTTGATGGCCGTTTGAAAATGTCTCCAAAATTATTATTACGTTACTAGAATTTTAACACAAAAACAAAACAAATCATGTGGCTTAACGTGACCAGCAAAAATTAAAGTTTCACGAAGATTAAAAAAAAAATAGAAAAAAAAAGTTTTTCTGAATAAAGTCAAGCTACTACACGTAAGAGATGGCAATGAAGACAAAAACAAAAAGACTGAAGACTAAGAGAAGACAAAGACGACTTGAAAAGAACTCCAACAGACTAACAAAAGACGAAAACTGACTGAGCATCTGCTGCACGTTGCAGACGGTATATTTGCTCCAGGGCGTGTCTAATCGCCAATAGGCTGTCGTGCATGTGGGATGGCTTTCAGGATAGCGATGTGATCTCACCTTATAGAACGAGAATTAACTAATGATTCCTACGAGGGACTCATCTGCTTTTCACTATGGTCAATCACATATATTCTAAATGATCAACTTTCAAAGACATTTCAACATCATTCACAATATGCGTCAGACACCGTGGATGAATAATGACAACATTCGACAATAATCATGATAACATTTTCTAATACTCATCCTAATATACATGATAACTAAGGGTATAACTAACTTAATATGACAAAGAAATAAAGGAAGGCAGACTATATTTGCCGAAATGATTAGCACTATTATGGTTACTACGAATAACTGTCTCATGTCAAGCATATACAACCTAACCGCTACGGACCTCTAGATGGCAGTATGGTTCCATGGTGGAAACTCAGACAAACTTTTTAGGAGAATTAAAATCACAGTTTTGTCATTTTATAAGCTAGAAACACCAAAAAAACATTGATAACATACAGATTATGAGTTTAATACTGTAAGAAGATCCAAAGTTAACTTAAACACATAGATTTCATTATCCTGGTGTGATTGGAAAAAAGGCACACAGTCATACAAAAACAGTTTGCTTCAGGAATGTCTAATTTACGACCTATCAGCATTATCTGATTTTGGAGATTCTTCTGGGGCCTGGCACATCTCTATCCAGATGGCTTTATTGTCTGTATCTGTTGTGGAGCTGTAAAGAAGAATTGGCATCTCCATAGGAGACACTCTAGGTGAAAGGTAACCTTTGAAGGTGAACTGGTTGTATCTTCTGCTCCCCTGAAAGAATGTGGAAAAGGTGTTTCTAAGTCAGACATCCTGTCTCTCTTTGAAATTACACCTCTCTGTAAACAGTCCAAATGGCTAATAACTCTTAAAAGTTGGGATGTTTTATGACTCCATTTCTCCTGAAGGAATGTAAAAAAAGGGGGGGAAGAAGGTTACAGTTACAGGTCAGTTCTGCTACAACTGTGACTTGTCACGTAAAGACATCTCTTTGGCTGTGCAAAAGGACAAAAGACTGCTTCAATCTATCAAGGGCAGCAAAAATTATCCATGGAAAAGAAGACTTGGTGAGTCATGCCCCTGTTTTCCTCTTTTGCATTTTAAATTTTTTTGTTATTTGTTTTTTGCTTTGAAGTTCCAAATTGTGATTTCTTTGCTAATTTGAAAGTTTATTCACTTAACCTTACATAGTGACACACTTTTTGTGAAGCTATAGACTAAATGAAATATAGACATAAATAAATATACAGTCTGATTCCTTTCTCACTGTCATGTAAGCTATTGTTACTTCAAGTATGCTAATGGTTCCAAATAAGGGACTGTGATTGAGAAACATGTATTGCCAAAACCTGGCAGTTGAGAATTGATCTTTACTTTGTTTGTAAGAGATTAGCTATCATAATAATATGTTGAGATTGAAGATGGTGCCATGGATGTACTTTCTTTGGTTTTGTTCATTTGTCATGTTTTGAGCCGTCCCTCTCTAATACAGTACAGCTGGGAGGAACTGTTAAACATTGGTAAATCAACTGGTCAGACTTTTTCTTCACTTTTCATGGAGCCAGAAAGTTTTTCTGAATGTCTTGTTGGAGGAGCAGCAGGTCCATAGGGGATTTGCACGAGATACAAATGGGGCTCGATCAAGCTAGAGCACTCATTAGACAGTGGGGGATTCCATTCAGCGCTCCCATCTGTACATCTGGCCAGTGTACACTGTCTGACGAATAAGAAAGTGGATTAAAGTAGCAAAGAGGTGCATCACCAGACTAGCCAACACCAAAACACTGGAGGACACCTTTTCAGTTAACAATGCTTTGTCAGTGTGTAGAAAACTGCAGGACATTACCAACTATGGGACACCATCCCCCCACAGCTGACAGCCATCAATTGGCCAATGACTTGAATATGCTTTACTGCAGGTTTGATAGGCGTACATCAATAGGCATTGCCCACCATGGCTCAGACATCAAACAACCATTCACACCCCCTGCACCACTCTCACTTGTCCCCATTGACCCCCCACCAGCCCTCAGCCCTCCTGATTTGTCCGAAGCACTACACATGATGGGATTACTACACGAATCTTCTGCCCAAGGAAGCCCCAGTACCAGTTCACAAAACTTCTATAAGCTAAATACCTGTAACAACTGAGAAAATTGAACATTATATTAGTCTACAGGTTTTATAATGTCAACATCTGTATTCACATTTTCCAGTTTTGGACTCAGTGAATGTAAAATGTTTCATGTGAATAAATGTGTAATATACAGTATTTGCTTAGGAAGAACTTGGCTATATGTTCCAGAAAAAACATGACCTGAATTTGTGGCATTGTCTGATTATATTTAGTTTTTTCAGTATTTGCAACAAATAATAGCACCCATGTTTTAGATTTGTATGTGTGTGCTCTCGCTAGCTACTTTTTCTCAGCCTGAGGTGAATGGCCAATAGTGCTAGTCAGCAGTGTCCTCTGTGTGCGCATTACCCATTCATGTCTAAATGAGATAGAGTGCTGAAACTAACAGCGCAGTTAGACCAGTCAATGTTTCAGCAACCCAGTGGTTGAATTTGATGATCGACACCTCTACCGACCAGAGTCAAGACAATCAAGGAGCAGCACCCAAGTTCACCATAGAGACACCAATGATAATCCAGAAAGAAGTAACCCCAGAGGCAGTGCATCGCACGAAGAGCGCTCCCCCACTCTAGAAGCCCCCTCCTCTTTATATAAACAACCTTTGGACTCTGCTTTCATATGATACCAAGGTTGTGTGGTTTGCGTGACATGGTGAAATCAGCAAATGCACCAAAGTGGACATATGCTGTTTTTGTGTTTTCGTAAAATGCCAATATAATTTCTTGCTGTATGAATTTTATTTTCTTTGGGTGGCAATGCTCAGGAGAGGCTTTTAGCTGAGTTTCTCCCTATTATTGTGGTATGCTACAAGTTAGGATTGGTGCTTCCTAGTGTGAGCATTGACCATCTGAACTGCGCGCATCTCACTCTGCCCCCTGTACAGGGGGCGCTTGTATTATACTTAGTATTATTTTTGACTAACCATTCAGAAGCATCCTGCTGAATTCTGTGAGTCTGAGGTTCTGAAGGAACCCCCCCCCCCTTCAGGATCCGATTCAGGTTCGACCATGTACGGTTGAACTACAGAAGCACTCGATCTGTTCGTTGCTGCCGTATCCGCCACTTTCACACGGGTAGTGCCACGCTAGAGTCTAAGCTCTCCCCGTTGCCAGGGTAAGATGGGTGGGGCAGAAGCAGCTAATGTTTTCCATCAGACCCAGATAAATTGAACTTACTCTCATCACTGAAGTGCACTTTGGACCAGTTGTCCCCTGTCCACACAACATGCTCCTCAGCAAAGGCAAGTCCAGCCTTAATATTCCTTCTGATGATGATGAGAGGTTTGGTCACTGCAGAGTGGCCTTTCAGCCCAAATTGTCTCAAACGGCGAGACGCTGTGTGCTGAGACAGATCTTTGTCCTGTCCAGCACTGAACTGGCAATCAATTCCAGCTGCAGTTTTGAACCGATTCCCCATTGAGAGGCTTTGCATAATCCTGTCCTCTTGTGCACTCGTTTTACGTGGACGACCAGCCTTTTTTCAGGGACTTGAATGAATCTGTGTCCTTGTAAAGTTTCAATATTCTTGAACTTGGAATGCCCAGCCTCTCTTGCAATGGCTCAGAGGGTCATCCCTTTGGCCTTCATTTGGACAACTTGCTGTCACAGGGTTTCAGTCACCTTAGAGCGGCCTGTCATCTTGCAAAGTAACTAGGAGAGTTTCCAGATAAATAGGGTATGTCCAACAATTCAGTAAATTGTCACCAGGTGCCAGATTAACACCAATAAGTTGGAGTTATCTGAAAATGTTCTCTAATTTTGATCAGAGCTGTTCTGAAAATTTCTCATTTAAGGTTTTTATATTATGCCTAACCTAAAATGCACTATAACCTTTACAGGTGAGCTTAATTTGACCTTCCCTAAACTTTTGAATGCACATGTCCAACTGTTCAGTGTTTCAGTACTTATTGCACAACTTGCTGTTCTCTAACAAGGAGCAGTTCGGCAAAATTCACAGGTGTTTGATCCATGAATTGACCAATAAATTTCCTGGTTAAATTAGAATTGGTATTTAAACAGTCCTCTTCATCATGCTGTTCACATTTTGACATCATGAGACCAAGATGACACCTAACAATCAATAACAGTACAGTACCTCGCCATTGCGAGGCTTCAAACAGGATGTTCTCAGAGGGAAGTGGCCACTGAGCTTAGAGTGTCGCAGAGTGTCATCAGCAGGTTTCAACAGAGATACAGAGAGACTGGAAGAGTCACAGAAAGGCATAGAAGTGGACATCCTTTGGCCACATCCCACACTGATGACCGCTTCATTGTGAACAGTGCCCTGCAGAACTGGATGATGGTTTGTGTGCTAGATGACCTGCAAGGATACCTGACCACGCCACCAGGCATGGGCGTCATCATCTTGCATGGGCCAGGGAGCATTTACGCTGGATGAGGGACCAGTGGGCCTCAGTACTGTTCTCTGATGAAAGTCGATTCACATTGAATAGAAATGATGGCTGCCAATGATGGAGATTGAAGATGTCAAGGAGAGCGCTATGCATCAGCCACTGTTGTCACCAGACGAGCCTTTGGTGGTGGTGTTACAGTGTGGGCAGGTGTCTAGTCAGTACAGAACTGCCCTACACTTTGTGAATTGTACTCTGACAAGCCCATACTACCTGAATAACATAATTAATCTGGTCATTGTGCCCCTGCATAAACAACACAGGCCCAATTTCATCTTCATGGACGACAGTACTCCAGCTCATGGAGATGCATCCTTAAGTAACGGCTGCTGGAGACTGGGGTACCTCAAAGGCAAAGGCAAATTTATTTGTATAGCACAATTCATACACCAGGCAATTCAAAGTGCTTTATAGAAGCATAAAAATACATTAAAATCATGAATAGAAAATACATTTCAAAGAGAGGAAAGAAAGAAAGAAAGAAAGAAATTAAAAGAGATTAGAAAGATAAAATGCATTTAAAGGAAAATTAAAAACAGAAGCCAGTAAAAGACTTAGTTTAAGTAAAAACTGTAGCAAATAATAATGTTTTCAACCCTGATCTGCACTTTCTCCAGACCTGAATCCCATAGAAAACCTATGGGATCAGCTGAGTTGCTGTGTAGAGGCTAGTAACTGTACCCCAGAACCTCAATGACCTGAGGGCTGGCCTTCAAGAAGAGAGGGATGCCATGCCTCAGCAGACAATTCTACAACAAGTCTACGTGTGAACAGCATGAGACGTCGTTGTCAAGCTGTAATTGATGCTCAAGGGCACATGACAAGTTATTGAGGCATTGATATTTTTTGTTTTGGTATACCCACGACTGTTGTTGGCTGTTGTTTCAGTAACTAGTTTTAGATGAGGAAATCATCATTGCATGCTTCTACTTAAATGCCCTACTCTCATGATATAATATCACTGTAGTGTGAACTTTTTACATTTTCCATAAATTTCACCCGAAAGCCAAATATCCCTAACTTTTTGAGTAGTGTATATATGTCTTGTGTAGGTATGTGTGTCTTTGTATAGGTTGTATATTTTGTAGGGGAATTACCTCTAAATTAATGTTACATTCGTTAATATTACCAGGGGCACCAACCTTCGTCAGCTACGAAGGATTTTGTATATTATATCTGTTAAAGCTGATGTAGTGAACGAATGAATCAACAGTAGATCAGTATGATAATCTAAGGCGTAAACTCTCAGTACAGGGATTGCTTATATCCAGCTCAAAAGGACACCGTCGGACAATGACTTGTATGCAAAAGATTATTTATTAAACAGAATAATGAGATGAATATGAATCATGAATAATACGATAGATTATATGGATAATATAGATTAACACGAACACTGCACAGAGGAACTTATGGCAAGAGAATGGTAAAATGAGTTTGGCGATAGTGAGAAGTAGGTTTTAAAGGGAAATGGGGACGCGAATATGAAGTTAATTTGTTGAATGAACGATCTAGAGAATTTAGACAAATTAATAATATCTCAACCTCACGGACCAACTCTTATTCAAAACCGCTTAGGTATGCCTACTTTGTCAGCGACGTTCCTGTAGAGGTCTGCTCCGAACTAACACGAAGAGGCTCCGCGCCGTTGTCTGTCACTCTGGCCCGTACAGCAGTCTGCAGGACGAATCAAGCGAACCGCTGATGAGAGCTGGTGTTGGACAGGGATGTCTCGGGAGCTGAGGGTCTTCGGTGTCGGTTACAGACGAGGAACGGCTTCTGATGGTTCTTTAACCCGGACCAGCGGGTCAGCAGCAGGCTACAGGTCTTCGGTGCAGTCAGTTAGTTGTTGGCCGTTTGGCAAGGCTTTTGATTACTAATAATAAGATTGAGAAACTCTTCGATGGCCGGTCGAAAATGTCTTCAAAGTTATTATTACGTGACTAGACTTTAACAACAAAAATAGAAATTATGCGGCTTGGCGTGGCGAGCAAAAATGAAAGTTTCACAAAGATTAGAAAAGTGCGTTTTCTGCAGAATTAAATCAGGCCACTCTGTGTCATTGTGAGCAGCAGCAAAAAGACTGAGAAAACGACGGAGCGGAAAAATACTTGAAAACTAAAGACAAAGAACTTAACACAAAAATTAGACTAAAGAAAGAAAGAAAAGGAAAGAACTGAACGAAAGGAAAACTTAACTAAAAACTGAACAGAACTAAAAAAAAAGAAACACAAGTGAACTGAAGTCCGCTACGTGCGACTACTTGATCATCGCTCCAGGGCGTGTCTAATCAATAGGACGTCACGCATGTAGGATGGTTCGTAGACGCGCAACGTGATTTCATCCTACAGAGCGAGAATTATTTAATGATTCATACGAGGGACTCATCTGCTTCTCACTATGGTCAATCGAATAGATTTTAAATGATCAATTTTCAATGGTACTTCAACAACAACATGCGCGTTCGCTACATGCGTTAGACAATTCTTATGAATAACGACAACATTAAACAATGAACATGGTAACATTTCCTAATACTAATCCTAACAAACATGATGATTAAGGGTATAACTACTTTAACATGATGAAGGAATAAAGAAGGGCAGACTATATTTGCCGAAATGATTATCGCTATTACGGTTACTTATTAATAAATGTATCCGCTAAGCGCATTCAACCTAATTGCTATGAACCTCTAGATGGCGGTATGGTTACATGGTAGAAACTCAGAGAAAACCTTTGAAATAGTTTAATTCACAGTTTCGTCATTCTGTAAGTTAGAAAAACCAGGAAAGCATTGTTATTGTACAGATCACGAGCTTAGCAATGTAATTACATCTACAGTTAAATCAAACATTGAGATTTGGTTAATTCGGTAGGTTAAGTAAAAGACACACAGACATACAGAACAGTTTGCTTCAGGAATGTTCAATTTACAACCCATCAGCATTATCTGGTTTGAAGATTCCTTTGAGACATGGCATTCGTCCATCCAGGCAGTTTTATTGTCCTTAACTCCCATGGGCTATCAAGAAAGAGTTAGCACCTCCATGGGAACGTCTTGACCAGATGTAAATTAGAAGTAAAAGTGTTGTCAGTGACTCTTGTTGCCCTGAAAGAGTGTGATAAGAGGTCTCTCAACCAGACATCCTGTCTCTGCCTGGGTTCACACCTTTCGGTGAACCTTCCAGATGGTCAATAACTCTTAAAAGTCTGATTGTTTTATCACTACACTTCTCCTGAGCAATGCAAAGAGGTTAGAAGAGGGTCAGCTACAGACCAGTTCTGCTACAATTTTATTTTGAAATTGTTCAAGATACTATATTGTCTCTCTTGAACTTATTTCTCTATGTAAGACAAAAATGTTTTATGGATATAAGGATGCCCATCTCAATAAAAAAAAAGAAAATGAAAGAAGACAAAGTAAAACAGCCTGAGCTGCTGCAACTAGCTGCCCACCGCGCAGTACCATCTTCATCTGTGAGTCTATCAAATATACATCATGAACATAGAGCATTTGTGCAACAGCACTGTTCCAACTTCTCCTCTCTGGTAGGTGCTGTACATCACTGAAAACCAAAAACTACCAAAAACAGTTTCTTCCCTCAAGCCTTCATCCTGTTGAACAGTTAGTACTCATACATTGTCACTAACCCTCTGACACCCAAACATCGACTGACTGGCCATTTATCATCCAATAATATGCAGTTTTTAACGTGTACATTCATTACTCACTGTCACAGTCAACACATTGTAAACTTTATTGTATATGTAATAGTAATTATAATAATATTAGTACTAAGCTTTATTTGAATAACACCTTTCGTACAGGAATTGCAGCTCAAAGTGCTTTACAAGAAAGTAATCACATGCACCTTGTGAGTGCTTCACATAGAAAAGACAGAATGGACGTAAAAAGTTTACAATTGAATGTACAGTAAGATGGAGACCCACTTCAAAATGATATGGGTGAAAATAAAAATATGGATGATGCATAAAATCATAGAATGAAATAATAAAATCTTGGTAAAAATAGAGCAGAATAAGGATAAAAAATGGATAAAGGATCAAATCACAGAATAAAAAAATAACATAGGTATAATAGATTACATAGAATGCACAAAATCCTGTAAAATACAACCTTTTGAAAGAAGTTTAGTAGTGCATAAGCATGACGCAAAGCTCAAAAGTTTCAGACCTGTATCAGGAAGTCATAGCTAGTTAAAGGCTAAAGTGAAGAGATCCACCGACCAGGCATAACATTATGACCACTGACAGGTGAAGTTATCTCTTCATCATGGCACCTGTTAGTGAGTGGGATATATTAGGCAGCAAGTGAACATTTTGTCCTCAAAGTTGATGTGTTAGAAGCAGGAAAATGGGCAAGCGTAAGGATTTTAGCGAGCAGCTCTTGTGGGGGGTGTTCCTGGTCTGCAGTGGATCCATGTGGATGTTACTTTGACACGTACCACGTACTTAAGCATTGTTGCAGACCTGGCTGTGGCCTCTTACAGCAGGATAATGTGCTGTGCCACAAAGCAAAAATGGTTCAGGAATGGTTTGAAGAGCACAGCAATGAGTTTGAGGTGTTGACTTGGCCTCCAAATTCCCCAGATCTCAATCCAATTGAGCATCTGTGGGATGCGCTTGACAAACAAGTCCGATTCATGGAGGCGCCACCTCGCAACTTACAGGATTTAAGGGATTTTCTTTCGACTGTTGCTGGAAACCTTCAGTAGAGCAGCAGCAGATCGTCGCGGTGGTCTTGAAGGCAAATAATAACAGAGTTAACCGGGAGTTACCAATTTTGTGTGGTCCGAGTTCATTAAGGGCTTTGTATACGGGGAGGACCTTAAAATCAATTCTGAACGGGAAGCCAGTGCAGAGCAGCTACAACTGGACTAATGTGCTCTCTCCTCTTGGTTCTTGTCAATAGACAAGCTGTTTTGAATGAGCTGAAGTCTCTCAGTGGTTTTATTCGGGAGGCCATTGAATAATGTATTACTGTAATCGAGTTGGCTTCAAATAAAGACATGAATCAGTTTTTCAGCATCTTTTTGATTTAGAAATGGTCATACTTAAGATATGTTTCTCAGGTGGGAAAAAAAAAGTTTTCATCACCTTGTTGATTGGGACTTGAAGCTTAGATCTGAGTCTTGAATAATACCAAAACTTGTATACTCAGATTTAATCCAGGGAGTAATTTCCGTAGATTATTAAACATCATATCTTCTTGTTTCAGGGCAGACTAGTAGGGTTTTGTTTTTTTCCTCAATTAACTTCAAGAAATTATTGCGTATCCATTCATTTGTTGCCAAAAGACAGTTAGTAATGGAGTCTATAGCTGCAGCATCATTTGTTGCAGAAACTATCTTTTCCAATATTTTACTGATGAATGGAAGTTTGGATATTGGCCAATAGTTTGTGAGTGCATTACTATCTAGGTTGGGTTTGTTTAGTAATGGTTTTACAACAGATGCTTTAAATATGTCAGGTAAGAAGCCTGTTTATAGAGCTGTATTTATAATCTTCAGAATATAACTTTAAACACTGTCAAACACCTGCTCCTTAAAAATGCTGTAGGTAGGTGCTGTAGGCTCATCTAATATAATACAGGTGAATGTTTCAATGGCTACATCTTTTTTTACAGGGTTTGTTTAGCTCATCTGTGTTCACAGCAACATCTCTGATTGAGATTACTTCTTCACAGTTTGATGTAGAGAACTGTGGATGGGTGAGGGTGGTGTTGAGTAGCTGGTGAATAGTGCAGAATCTTATTCTGGAGTTCTCAGCATTCTCTGTAAGAATCTTGGAAAAGTAATCCTTTCTTGTCAGACATATTGCTTTGTTATAGACAGTTATGGCTTCTTTGTATATATGACAGTGAACTGTGAGCCCAGTCTTGCTCCATTTTCTTTCAGCTCCTCAACAAATTCGCTTTCTCTCATTAACACTGCTGTTGTTTAACCATAGGGACATTTTGTCAGTCGAATTTGAGATCACAGTGGATTGCATATGAACGTGTAAGTTCTTGTCTGTTTCTGACCACAAACACTTATCATTGCATCTAATGTAATAACTGTTGTTAGCTGTTCAGCTGTATATGTTATGAGCCTCAGTAAACATATTTTTTCACAATTTACTTTATCTTATGACTTCTAGGAGCAAATTCAATGACTGGATTTACACCAGGCACGCCACATTTTGGAACAAAGTTTGTCACAGGACCCCAGTCTAATATTTCATGTCCTCAGCCAGCTGGTACCTGCTGCTCCTCCACCAGTTCCTCCTGTTCATCTCCACCCCTCATGGTGCATCTCCTAGAGATGCAGGGACATGCTTACACTTGTGGAAAGAAATTCTGCAACCAACAGCCACCAATGTACACTTCAAGATTACCACACATGGAAGTGTACATTTTGCAGGAGGGAGTCTTGTGCCTTGCCAAGAGAATCTGGAAAGAGCTGCATGCTGTGGCTGACCTTCCAGATCCCGGAGAAGACAACAGACAGTTTTGCCATGCAGCATACTGAAAGTTTGTTGCTTGGAGGCATGGGGTTCTGCGTGCTGGTCACAGAGTTGTCATTCCAAGCTGCTGTGCGTGGAAAATCTGTGACTGCTTTCCAGATCCTCATGGACAGCATAGGGGGTTTATTCCTCGGAGCGTGTAGTTGCTTTTACACTTGCTGTAAATAGTCTGAGGGCTGTGTAATTTATTATTCTTCATTATTATTTTTATTTATTATTCAATAAAGTTTGTTTTCTAAAGTGATTTGTTTCTTATTGCATAAATGTACAAATATAGAACCTTACACAATTCATTGAAATACCCTTTGGACTACTTTAAAAAGGAAAATATAAACTTCAGTTGAAGAAATAAGAATCACTGGGTCAAAACTAGGTATGAAATGTCTCAAAAGCAATTAACAAGCTTATTAAAAACTAAAAGTAACATTTAAGAAAAATGTCAAGCTTTATTTTACATGATAATAAAACAAACTGTTGTATACAGTAATAATACACAGGTGGGTAGTTGTCAATATAAATTTCTATTTCTGGGATAACAATCTTCATTCATCAAATTCCAAGGGTAAGCCTCATGTCTATGGCAATGTCTGACCTGTGGAAAGAGCGTAAAGAATTGGATGTGATCAGAGATCAGGTTAATTGATTTTTGAATTATTACATCTTGAGGGGAAAAAGAGTTGTTTCAAAGTAATTCTTACTATCACTGACAATAATATAATTTTGTAACCACTAGATTGGCCATAGAGGTTATTCTGACTCCATAGCAGTCATTCTCACGTTTCCCCCTGCTGACTTGTGTCTGCAATAGCTCCTGGGTGGTTGGCGCTGGTACATCAGACAGCACTCCATGTTGACGTGGGACATCCCTCTCTTGTATGGTGAGAAACATACTGGGGGTGGAAGGGGATTTGGTGTCTGATGGAAGTATGAAGGAGTG
The DNA here is from genome assembly GCF_051107435.1 of Chaetodon auriga. NCBI lineage: Eukaryota > Metazoa > Chordata > Actinopteri > Chaetodontiformes > Chaetodontidae > Chaetodon > Chaetodon auriga. Next base: position 602,616 of record NC_135081.1, read on the forward strand.
GTCACTTTCTGAAAGGGGAGATGGTGGGGTTGGGGAATGAGTAGAGTGGTGGAGGAAAGTGTTCTTTTAAAAGCAGCAGTCGAAGGTATTGAGGTTGTCAGCAAGGCGTAAACTGTTGGCTGAGAGGGGTGCATCAGGCTTTTAGTTGGTGATCTGTCTGAGCCCTTTCCATACAAATGCAACATCATTAGCTGTGATTTGTTGTTTCTCAGCACACACCATTCCTAACTGCCCTGCTAAACCTGGTGTACACAAGGTATTGTAATCTGCCTGAATTGAGAATCATTACTGTTGATAACTACTGTACCTTGTTTCCAAAACTTGAATGGCAGGTTCCTCAGCCTCACTGACACCAATACCCTCCCCGGACCCTCCCGAGTCATCATCTCTGCAGAAAATCAAATAATAGATGTCAGACAAACAAATACCGTATTAGCTTTGTGGTTATTTCCCCCTGAAAATCAAAACAAATAGAAATCAAGCAGGGGTAACAGCCTGTCAAGCAGAAACGTGGCCAACTCGGAATTGGTTTTAAACCCTTTCAGGTCACGTAGCTCTGAAAAGCTACTCTGATATTTACCCTTGTTTTATCCCAGGCTTGGTCGAGTTCTTTCTTTTTGCTTATCTGTCCTCCCCGGTCATCTTTTTTGTTGTCATAGCCGTATATGCTGTTGTTTGCAGCGGCGGTATGAGCAGTTTCTCTTTTGCGGGTGGCTGTTGCTCTGCCGTAGCTTTCACTAGCCTCCTGACGCCGCTCACAGAGCTGTTCGACTGAGCTGCAGCCGGCAGCATGAGTGGAGGGGGGGCGGCAGTTTGCAGCGGGTCCCCTGGCTCTGATTGGTTGTTTTGTGTTGGGTGCATTGGATTCTTGTAAATGGCAGGAGGAGCAGTAGGTGGGACCAATGGAGCATTTTTTTTTTTCACAGATTACGTTTCATGTACTGCGTCTGGCCATACGGACAGTTTAAAAAAATAAATAAATAAATAAATTTATACAAGTTACCTACTGCAGCTTTAAATCACATGAGTTTATTCATCTAAGGTTTAAGGTTAATATACAGAGCTCACATTGTATAAGTTTGGAAAAAAGAACTTAAAAATAACAGGTACCATTTGGTCATATTTTAAGACAGATAGATCCTATTGTGTTTCTGGATCACAGTGTACATGCATGTAGATGTGCTCATCCTCAGATTTCACCACTGCATTGCTCAAGCTCATTGACGTATCTGTGGAAATAATATAACCATAAACATACTTTCACATTAGGACTTAAAATTCAGCCAAGTGGTCCCACTAATGAAGTGGATGTTTTTTAGATGCATCATCATCATGGGAATTAATTAATGAATGGGAATTAATTGACATCACTATCTGTGTGAGAGATGTAGCCAGTTAGCTTACTAGCATCTGCAATATCTGTAATTTACAGGAATAATGTGAGCTGTTGTAAGACTGTAATGGTGGAAATGTTGGACTTCAACTCTGGAATTCCTCTAAATTGATTTGGTAAAAATGTGTCATTGTCAGTCATTGTAGTCAGAGTTGTCCTGAACTCAAATCATTGTCAATTTATGGAGCAGTGTTTTTTTTTATTTTTTTTATAGAACCTCACTTCACTTTAACAAGGTGAAAATGGAAATTTACTTTGGAATTACATTCACACAGTAAAAACGCTTGGTTTTCATTTTAACTCGGAATCAGTTTTAAACCCTTTCAGGGTAATTTATTTACTATTAACTTTAAGTCCTCAAAAAGAAATTGTACCTCATACAGCTTGCATTCCACACCTTTCTCCAAGCCTTCATACCCCTTTGAAGTTTGAGAATAGGTTGAGATTGTTTCGGCCCCAAAACCTCTAATCATTGGCTTTGCCAGATAAAATCGTGAGGGAAACTTTGTAGGGAACCAGTGACTAGATGATTCGATTAGTCTTTCTCACCTATACCGAATTGGCAGATAGCCAATTATACTTTAGGATAGTCATATTTCATGGGTAGCCAGTGTCAGCCCTGCCCACCAACCCTGAACATGCCCCCGAACTGCATTGGCACCCCCACTGCATCGATGGACTGGATCCATTTTTTCACAAAGGACTCAAGATGGTCTGGTCATGGCCCTAACACATTCAGAAAGATGAAATCATTCAGGGTGCATGCACAGTTAAATAAAAGCTTGTTTTGGATGGCCACATTATGTGTCCATTCAATGAAAATTCCCCAAAACGTGGCCCTTAAAGGAAATGTCACATTTCTGATGCAGGTCAGAAATAAATATTGATTAGCGCAAACTATAACAGCGGTAGAGAGTGATGCTCCATTTTGTAGTCTGGTGTTGTGGTTTGATATATACTAAAATGGTGAAGAAACTAGCTAGAATAATAACTCTATTTCCAAACACAGTGAAGTAGTGGCCAACCAAGCACATCCACTTAGGCAAAGTTAAACAAAGGTGAATTTGGATCTCAGAATTTGCTAGTGCTGACTGGAGATTGCACTGAAACAGGACATACATGCTGGAATTTATCACATAGGCTTCATCAGAAGTGAATGGGAAATGGAACAGATATTTGTGGCACAGAAGTATAATGTGACCATACCTTTACTCCTGATCTTTCTCTCCTCCCCCTCTTCTTCTTCTCTCCCTGCAGTGGAACTTCCCTCTGTTGATGCTGGCCTGGAAAATTGGCCCTGCCCTTGCTACTGGAAACACTGTGGTGATGAAAGTTGCAGAGCAGACACCACTCACAGCACTCTATGTAGCCAGCCTCATTAAGGAGGTACTGTTTCTTTTTTCATACTTGACACTCAATCAGTAAATGTTACTTTATCAGAAAAATATAAATGACCATAAATGCAATACAGAGTAACTATGAGTCCATGTTTTCAGTTTGTACAATACAATATTTATGCTTAACCATTAAGTGAGTAAATCGATTGAATAACCTCACACAGATCTTATGTGTGAGTTCCTAAAAATAGAAAAGGCTGTTTCTAAGATGTAGAATTATGTTATCACTTATTGCTTATCAGATCTATTGAAGTTGTTAGTTTCAGTATTATGGGCATAAATAATGTGGTCTTGTGTCAGAAGTTTCTTTCCCCCCTGCAGGCATAGAAATATCACACAGTTTTCCTCTGACTTATCCTCATCATACCTTGAAAATGTTAAATTATGTAAAAGCTGGGTAGGTGAGGTTTTCTTTTCATTCTAGAACACCAGCTGTCCTTTTATGTTGGATAGAAAAATCTGAGATGTTGAGTTTTGTAGTCCTTGCCTTTTTATGAAGAATAAATTGTTATAGGGTGTTTGTTTACACCTATACTATTTGAAGCTTCATTCCCTCTAAAAGTTATTGACACAGAGCTCTTTGTTATCTTTCCCTCTTAAATCATGCATTGAACTCCCAGAGTTTGTAAGATTAATGTTGCGTAATCAAGAGAAATATGTAACCATCAAATCAAATAAAAAAAATCAACTAATGGGCAAGTTGGGCAAAGCAAAATTACTAAATAGGAAGTCTTCTAGAGCATAAGAATTTGTGCAATCAGTGCAATTCTTAATATTTTCGTCATCAATTATTTAGCTAATATTTGCCAAACACAGAAGATGGCTGAGTGTGTGTGTAGACATTCATATAGAGTGTGTGGGTGGCACTGACAGAGGCAGATGGGCATGTTTCTCTGTCATTGTACTCACATTGTTTGGAAGCATAGGTTAGTCGTCGTAAAATGTACATTAATAGCAAATCATAACTTGTTAGTTAAAACTGTTTTATTAGAATCAAAAATTATATTTTGTTTATTTTGTTATTATAAGTGCTTGTTTTAGTTTCATAGTTATATAAGTTTCTGGAGTTTTACATAATTGCATTCTATTAAGATATTCATGGTGTCCTCTTACTTAAGCATGTTGTGCTCTATAAAGATATTCTCAATAATAATAATAATGACCAAACAGCTTTTGTTGATGTGGTTCTGTTTCTAGGTGGGTTTTCCTGAAGGTGTTGTGAATATCTTGCCAGGCATGGGACCATCAGCTGGTGCTGCTATTGCAAGGCACATGGATGTCGACAAGCTGGCTTTCACTGGCTCCACAGAGGTAGGACAACTCTGTTTCTTGCCTTTAGTTTTTTGCACATAATATGCTGTATACATACTAAAAATAATTCAGAAGACTGGACTGGCTTGGTGATTAATTTTTTGGCCACATTGATGACCTTTGCCAGGTTGTTCCTGTATTTACTGATCAGTTTGTGTTACTGTGATGTTGTTACTATATTGTTATCAATATTAATATTGCTGACAAAACTTACAGTTGTAACAGGGTTTTTCGGACCCGATTGCAGTTCCACCAGAACACAGAAGTCACACAGAATCTTAGAGGCTGTCACTGCTCTGTCCAGAACAATGCTGAGGCTCAGGAATTGTTTGGCTGACCGAACATGCAACAGTCACTAGCATGACTTGATCCAGGAAATACAGGGCAACAGATCTAGTCAAAAACTGAAGGCTAAGGTATTTACTGCATTGGTGCTGAACCTATGTTGTGGTATAAAGAAACCGAAGTTTCAAGCCACAAAGGACCAAAAATCAAAATTCAATGGTTTCAGAAAATGTCTTCTTGAGAGAGTCCAAAAATGATCAGCTGGAGACAGGATTCTGAAGAGCAAAAGAGGCTTTATTGCGGCAATAAGGAGAATAATTCAGATATGCACAAGGTACAAACCCTAAGTTACACTGGTCAATGTTCTGCCTTATATCCAGTTTGGCAAAGGGTCTGTTCCTGCCTCTGGGACCTCCTCTAATTTCTTTCTAAAGTCTGCATCTTGTACACCATTAGGTTGTCATTGGGCAGTTGACTTGCCTGAACAGTCTCCTCCTGTTTTTAGCTGGTGTTGACCTCGTAACCGTGCAGCCTCAGGGCACACTTTTTCTTTTTCTCAAGATTTGTTTTAAATTACACCATTATTTCTTAATTAATTGTTTCTTTCTTTTTTAAAAAAGATTAGTAAACACAATCTTTAGTGGTACATGCATAATATAACGTTATAAGATCATAACATGCTACAATATGGTTATTGAGTGTATCTTAAGATTATTTTAGATCATAACAAGATTATAAGAACATGTTCTTCATCCGTAAAATCATGGTAAGTTTATAAGAACACTTCATTTATCTGCAATCACACATGATTATGAGTTAAAAGTATGAGGCTAAGAGAATACACACTAAAGGCCACTGGCAGTCAGTAGGCCATATGAGACTACTGGGGTGAACCTGTTTTTCCCAAAGAGCCAGCCGCAAAGACGCCCATGTTTGAGCCATGGGAATGTCTCTGAAGGCCCTTGGCAGGTGTGTTGACCATAATACTTTCTGGCGCCGACCTGTCTATGACCCCTAGCATGTTTCCTACATGTTCATGTTTACTACTATAGCTATTGATTACCATTAAGTACAACTTTGCAATGGCCCCCAGCAGAACTCCTTCCAGAAAATGGAGGAAAACTGGGGATCCTGATTGACACCACATGGACTGGGAGCCCGTGGAGGCGGAAAACATGGAGAAGGACTAGTTCAGCAGTTTCTTTGGAGGAGGGAAGATTAGTCAGGGGGATGAAGTGAGCCATCTTGCTGTGATGAAGTCCAGTGATGTGCGACACCGGGAGAGGCTGCAGGAGCCCAGCAGAGCCGTGGAGAGAAGGGTTGTGTTGGTTGCAGACAGCACAGGCGTTACGAACCCCTTGACATCCTTGTGTAACGTGGACCACCGAAAGCGTTTTTTTGGGGGGTTTTCTGGATACTAGGGCAACAGGTGAGCTTGGAGGCGTGGTTCCACTGGTGAACATCAGACCACAGAGCAGGGGGAACAGCCGGTCCGGGGGGCATGCACTGGGGCCAGATTGACCCTCCTCAGCAAACCTTACCCTCTCCTCGATCTCCCTGGTGACTGTCAGACAGGAGGTGGGTAGGATGGGCGTGGAGCTTGAAGCTTTCTCCCCCCTCTCCTGAAACTGGTGTGACAAGGCGTCTGGCTTGATGTTGTGGGATTCAGATTGATATTAAAGAGAGAAGTTGAATGGAGTGAAGAAGATGGACCATCTGGCTTGCCAGGAGTTCAGTCTCTGAGTCGTGTGGATATATTCCAGGTCCTTGTGATCTGTCCATACCTGGAAGGGTGTCTTTGTTCCCTCCAGGCATTTCTCCAAGGTGTACTCCAATCTAAGTGGGGGTTATGCCGTCGTAACTAGGGACACCCCAGGATGATTGGAATCCATGATGACTTTAGGTTGTGAAACTGGATGGTCTCATGATGATTACCTGGATAGCAGGAGCAACAATGAGGTTGCAAAGGTCTTGCGAGAGCTCTTTGCTTTTACCTATCATGAGATGTTTCTTGTGTGACACCTTGGTAATGAGAAACCTTTTTATAGGCCATCAGTGAGGACTAAATCAGCTGATATTAATTTCCACTGATGAGGGCAGGATTGCATTCTAAATACTGACAGATTTCAGCTGGTTTCTCGCTTTCCATGCCTTTTTGCAGCTCCTCATCTTCATCACTCATCACTCATCTTCAACCGCTTATCCGGGGTCGGGTTGCAGGGGCAACAGCTTCAGCAGGGGACCCCAAACTTCCCTTTCCCGGGCCACATTAACCAGCTCTGACTGGGAGATCCCGAGGCGTTCCCAGGCCAGTGTGGAGATATAATCTCTCCACCTAGTCCTGGGTCTTCCCCGTGGTCTCCTCCCAGCTGGATGTGCTTGAAACACCTCCCTGGGGAGGCACCCAGGGGGCATCCTTACCAGATGCCTGAACCACCTCAGCTGGCTCCTTTCAACGCAAAGGAGCAGGGGCTCTACTCCGAGTTCCTCAAGGATGACAGACTCATTCCCTACCCGGAGTAGGCAATCCATCGGTTTGCTGCTGAGGACCATGGCCTCAGATTAAGAGGTGCTGATCCCCATCCCAGCTGCTTCCGCTTCAGCTGTGAAGCGATCCAGTGAGTCCCGGAGGTCACAGACCGATGATGCCAACAGGACCACATCATCTGCAAAAAGCAGCGATGAGACCCTCAGCACCCCAACGGAGGCCAACCCCCACCGGAAACAAGTCCGACGTACTGCCGAATAGCTGAACACAGCTCTTGCTTTGGGCATATAAAGGTTGGATGGCCCTAAGAAGTGACCCCCTTGCCGCATACGCCCGCAGAACCTCCCACAATATCTCCTGGGGGACCAAGTCATATGCCTTCTCCAGGTCCACAAAACACATGTAGACCAGATCCTTGCAAGAGTAAAGAGCTGGTCCGTTGTTCCACAGCCAGGACGGAATCCACATTGTTCCTCTTCAATCTGAGGTTCGACTATCGGCCCAACCCTCGTTTCCAACACCTTGGAGTAGACTTTACCAGGGAGGCTGAGTAGTGTGATGCCCCTGTAATTGGCACACACTCTCTGGTACCTTTTTTTAAACAAGGGGACCAACACCCCAATTTGCCACTCCTTAGGCACTGTCCCAGACTTCCATGCCATGTTGAAGAGAGGTGTCATCCAAGACAGCCCCTCAACACCCACAGCCTTCAGCATTTCAGGACGGATCTCATCAATCCCCGGGGCTTTGCCACTGCGGAGTTGTTTAACTACCTCAGTGACTTCCACCAGGGTAATTGATGCTGATCCCCCATCAGCTTCCAGCTTTGCCTCTACAATTGAGGGCATATCGGTCTGACGCAGGAGTTCCTCAAAGTGCTCCTTCCACCGCCCGACTGCCTCCTCCGTTGAGGTCAACAGTGTCCCATCCTTACTGTACACTGCTTGAATGGTTCCCCGTTTCCCCCTCCTGAGGTTCCGGACGGTTTTCCAGAAATACCTTGGTGCCGACTGATAGTCCTTCTCCATGGCTACTCCGAACTCCTCCCACACCCGCTGCTTTGCCTCCCTTACGGCAGAAGCTGCTGCCCATCGGGCCTGTCAGTACCTTGCAACTGCCTCTGGAGTCCTCCGAGCTAACATATCCTGGAAGCACTCCTTCTTCAGTCGGACGGCTTCCCTGACCACCGGTGTCCACCATGGTGTTCAAGGGTTACCGCCCCTTGAGGCACCCAGGACCTTTAGACCACAGCTCTCCGCCGCAGCTTCAGCAATGGAAGCTTTGAACGTCGCACACTCAGGTTCGATGCCCCCAACCTCCACAGGGATGCCAGAAAAGCTCTGCCGGAGGTATGAGTTGAAGATCTCTCAGACAGGGGCCTCCTCCAGACGTTCCCAGTTCACCCGCACCACACGCTTGGGTTTACCAGGTCTGTCTAAAGTCTTCCCCCACCCTTGGACCCACCTCACCACTAGATGGTGATCAGTTGACAGCTCCGCCCCTCTCTTCACCCAAGTGTCCAAAACATGCGTCCTCAGGTCAGATGATACCATAACGATCATCGACCTTCGACCTAGGGCGCTCTGGTACCATGTCCACTTATGAGCGTCCTTATGTTTGAACATGGTATTCATTATGGACAGTCCATGACTAGCACAGAAGTCCAATAACAAACAACCGCTCGGGTTCAGATCAGGGGGGCCATTCCTCCCAATCACGCCTCTCCAGGTGTCTCCATCATAGCCCACGTCTTTTTCATGTGTTCAATATTTCTTGCCTGTGGCATTCCACTTTATTTCACATAACTTAATTTATGGACTTATTTGTCTGATTTCTTTGTATTTGTGGATTACATGGATTGTTACTGACATCTGGTGAAATCACAGGCTGATCGAACTTGCATGAATTTCATCACGGCAACTCATATTGTGACTCAGTAGTGTGTATGGCTCATATGCACTCCAGCCAACTTCTGGGTTCCTGGAATGGCAAAAGTCTTTTTTCAGGACCTTTCTTCAATGTTGCGCTTCTAAACACGCATGGTGCGAGGCATGGTGAAGGTAAACTGTAGTGCGCTGATCTTACGTTACGGTGAAGATGGATGGGATAGACATTGAAAGTTCTGAAATTGAAGCTGCAGAACTAGTAGAACATGATGACACAGAAGAACTTGTGGCAAAAAGAGGAGCCGTGTCTGTTATTTTTTTGGTTTAAAAATGAGATGCGCGCAGTTCAGATGATCAATGCTCACGTTAGGAAGCAGCAATCCTAACTTGTAACATATCAGGATGACGGGGAGAAACTCAGCTAAAAGCCTCTAGCATTGCCACCCAAACGAAACATAAGTCATACAGCAATAAATTATATGCGCATGTAACAAAAAGACGAAAATAGCGTATGTCCACTGTAGAGCGTCTGCTGATTTCACCACTTCATGCAAACCACACAAGCCTGGTATCATGTGAAAGCAGAGAGTCTGCTAATGACGAAGATGTCTACCTCCTCACTGTGTGATGGAAACTTGACGAGCTAGCAGCCAAAGAGTAGCAGAAAAAACCTTTACCAAATCGTAAAGTATGTCTTACCTTTGCTGTTTTGTGGTCAAAAGTTATATTTCAGCTTGAAAAAAAACACTGCTAATGTCTCCTCATATGACTGCATTAGTTTGAGATCAATCACAAAGGTTCTGGTTGTTTACATAAAGAGGAGGGGGCTTCTAGAGTGGAGGTAGCACTCTTCGTGCAATATACTATCTCTGGGGCTACTTCCTCCTGGATTGTCATTAGTGTTACTATGGTGAATTTGGGCACTGCCCCTCGAATCTCTTGACTGGTTGATAGGGGTGTCGATCATCAAAATTGACTAATGGGTTGAGACATTGAGACATTGACGAGTGTAACTGCGCAGTTAGTTTCACTGCTCCGTCGCATTTACACATGAATAGGCAGAGTGCTCACAGAGGACACTGCTGACCAGCCCGAGGTGTTATTTTACTGTTTTATTTGCATTTCGTCCTTTTATGAGAGATAAGAACAACAGCAAGCAGGAAAAAGGCTGAAAAAGCGTTTTCAACAGAGGATCTGATGCTTGGACAAGATAATGGTACTCTGCCTGGATGCGCCCAAATGAGTGCCTGGACATTCCTGTCTTAAAACATCTGTCTTCCAGATGAAAGAAAAAAGTATACCGTGAAACCGTTATAATTTTGAAAAATACCTTGATATACAATTTTGGTCATACCACCCAGCACTACTCAACGTGGTTAGTATCACCACACTTTTGGTCAATCAGTCCATTCTGTCTTTTTTTTATGTAAAGCACCCACTTGGTGCATGTGATTCCTTTCTTGTAAAGCACTTTGGGCTACAATTCCTGTGTGAAAGGTGCATTACAAATAAAGCGTATTATTATTATTATTATTCTAAGTAAAGGCAAGAAGAGAAGTTTCAGCATGCTTTCATAGACACGATGGACATCTAGACCACCCTTATCCTCTCTGTGTTGTAAGGTGTGTTACTGCAGACCCTCATGAGGTACTTAAAATGTATATATATATATATATATTTATATATATGCCTTCTACACTGCTCTGTTAACAAATGTCTTTCCAGTCTATCAATAATTGCATTTTATAACTTGAAGTGGCATCTTGAATAAACTGTAGTAGTTTCCTACAACTAACTTCTCCACCTATAAAATCATTTCAGCTGAAGTGCAGCTGTCACCATCTCTTTCTTTCCCAATATATGTCCACCAGGTGGGTCATCTAATCCAGCAGGCTTCAGGCAGCAGTAACCTGAAGAAAGTCACTCTGGAGCTGGGAGGAAAGAGTCCTAATATCATCCTGTCCGATGCCAACAGTATGTATTCTGTCAGTGTTTCCAAAGCTGCAATATACCATTTGCTGCTGTGTTTTGTATGTTTTAGAGATATAACTGCTGCTGTATATTCTAATCACAGCTGGATTAGCACCCAGTCAAAGCAGGCAGAGGGCCCCCTAAAACAGCAGATTCATTTTTGTGCAACTGGTTTGTGGTAATTTGATTGTAACATTCTTTGCACATCTGAAGCACAACATCCACTGAAATGATGTATGTAGAGGGATATTTACCTCATATAAATGGCAATGATTATTGTACTGTCACACCCTGAGTACTCTTATACATCATTACAGAAAGATAAGAAATTATACCACAGCAAAAAAGATTTTCACCTGTTATCAGTTGCTCTTTTAAGACAGGACCTGTCTGTCCTGAAATGCATTATAAATGGCAGATGGACATAATAGTTGAGTTTTTTTTAGTATTGTTTATTTATGAGAATATGTTCCATGTAAAAGTTAAGGTTGTCTTTGACATTTCCTCATTCAGTGGAAGATGCAGTGGAGCAGTCCCACTTCGCTCTCTTTTTCAACCAAGGCCAGTGTTGCTGTGCTGGCTCTCGAACCTATGTCCAAGAAGACATCTATGATGAATTTATGGAACGGAGTGTTGATCGAGCTAAGAGACGAGTGGTGGGGAACCCTTTTGACTTAAAGACAGAACAGGGACCTCAGGTAATACAGACACTCATTCACTGTCATACACCGGCACTCTTGCACTCTTCTTACACCAACTTGATTTGCAACAAGATCACAACATATATCTACAAAACCTTTAATTATATCTTTCTTTCTTTTTTTTTTTTTTTTTGTTTAAGAACAGACCCCCATAATTAATTATACACTCTGACACTAACATTTAATTAAGCCATGGCCAGGATTATTACATGTTTCTTTTTTATAACTACACAGTAAAATTAGCAGTGTTAATTCAACACTTAAAGAGTTAATTTTAACACGGGGTCAGTGCACATATGGTTCTAATCTACAGAGAGTTACAGTTACACTGGACATAGCATTGAATTTTCAGTTAATTCAACTCTAGTAAGAGTCAATATTTTACACTACACTACACTGAGAAGTGTTAATCAAGTTTTACACGATAAGGAAAGTAACACCAAGAGTGTCATTTATATTTAACACTAAGGGTTTTTCAGTGTTAACCAGAATTTGCTCTTAACTATTAACTCTTCATGAGTGTTGATGCCACTTAACACCAATTCATAACAAACTACTCCCAAAACAGTGTTGATTCTTAATTGACTCCTGCTAGTGTAAAATATTTACTCATGTATTTACTCCCAACAAGTGTTTTATTTATTCAAGACCTTTTTGATTTTGAATTGAATCTTTCAATAAAATGCATTCTAAATAGCATTACTTTTTAGTGTTTAGCAATTTCTACTTTACAGTGCACTGCGTGGCAAAACAACCAAACCAGTGAATCCATGTCTTAATAAAAATTTATTGCAAAATTAAAATAGAAATATAAACCTTCAGATTTAGTTCAAAACAAGTTTCCATTTTTGTTTGGTTTTGTGAGACAATCAATTGCATGTGCCTTACAAGCATGTTAGTACTCACAAAGTGAGCCTGGCAAACAAAACAAATGACCCCCATGGTTTGTAAGACTGGGTGAACTTTGAAAAATTAGTCACAGCATCAAAATAAAATAAAACAACAACCAAAAAAAAACAAAAAAAAAACAAGCAGAAACAAATACAGAACAATACCACTGCATTGACTGATAAATGGCAAATGTGTTGCCCATCCTGTGTGTCAGTGTAGTCTTTGACTACTGTAGCAGTATAGCCCTGAGTTCAGCAACTCATGGGCTCTCCTGGACTTTGCCAACATCTATATTATACACAGTTTTCTGAATGAAGGTGTAAGTGTTGTGGAGCATCTGATTGTAAATGGTTACAAATACAAAGTGTGCCTTGAGGAGTTCATCGAATGCTCCAAGAGAACTGGTTGAATGGCATGGTATAACCTGCTTTTCCAAAACGATGAAGAATGCACGGATGGCGCTCCTCTTCATCCCAATGGCAAGTAGATACGGTTGAGCTGTACTGTTGATGGTATCAGCGTGTTCCTGGATGCTTGTTCTACTCTGAGGATAGAAGAACCAAATAAAATTGAAACAATGAAATTCAAAGTTAAAAATGAACTAGACAATTTCCCCTGGGGAAATTTTGAAAGGGCCACGGGGTCTACTGCCCGACTGTGTACATATACATTACATTATATGCCCATTATGGCTGTTTGTGTATGTTGGAGCGCCAGAGAGGAGTGCTCACAGAGGTACTGAGCCTCAGAGGTTGCCACGGCAACTTGAGAGGCCCTCCCAATCATGCTCTATGAGACACAGCTGCACACACACACACACACACACACACACACACACACACACACACACACACACACACACACCCCTCTCAGCACTCAGGCACACATGCACTCAGAGAGAGAAAAAGAGCCATTTTCTGCCTCTGCGCTGGTCTCACGTTCGGGCTTCTCCTGACCAAACGCTAGCTCCTATCAGAAAAACACACACACCGTGAGCGCCTCGAGGACTTTCTGAACAATTTGGTGTAATTTTGTGTTTCTACAGCAAATATTGTGGACACAGTCGCGAGTTGAAAACAGGGCTCCTTTCTGCTTTTCTCCAAAAATCTTTGTATTGGAGTGAATGGGGAGCAGAGACAGACGTGGCCGCGCTTAGAGGCTGCTAATTCAAATTCTGTAAGTCTCACAGATTTTTCCAGCACATTGTGAGAGAGGACAAGTTTGTCTACAACTGTGGAAAAAATCATATGTCGAGAGTGTAAACTGTGGCCGGGAGGAGCATGGAAAGAGCAAAAATCTAGACGTTTTTATTGGCTCTCTCCCACTCTAGCCTCTAACAGAGCACATAGGACGTCACGACTTAAAAATCTTCAGCCTTCTGCCGTTTTCTGGAAGGGCTGTATTCATCATCCGTGAGGATTGTATCATCAGAGCTGCAGGCTGAAATTTCCAGCGCTGAACTTGTTACATCAAGCAGTAGCGAACTGGTGGATGAAGATGTACCTGGAGAACAGCTGGAAGAAATATTTTCCCGGGAACCTAAGAGCAGTTCAGAGAGAAGAGGAACACAGAGAAAAATATGGAAATGAACACCTACCACTTCTCATTTTTTTCTGCATTTTAGTCAGCATTCTATGAATATGCCTGCACTGGGGTGCTGCGCAACTTCAAAGACATCTGTATCCACCTCAGTTCCAGTCTCATCATAAACTCTGATGTCTTCACTTACAGCTGGGATGGAAAACTTCATGAATGCTTAGGGAAAAACAAACAGTCATTGTGCATGAAATAGTCAAGATTAAGAAAAGTGTGAGATTATTTGCCATTCCACAATGACATGTATTCCGAAAGGTCATGCACTGACACATCCACTACTACCCTTTTGGTATTACAATGGTGTGTGACTGATGGCTTACTAATTTCAAGAATTCTTCCACGCTGGGCTGACTGATCTTCACTATTGATTTTTCTTTTAATCAACATGATGGTACCTGTAAAAACAGAAATCTGAATCCGTAATGCTATCTACAAAACAAAGCTACTCTGGCAGCAAAATTAGCTCCTGTTGGCACATGGTGGCATAGTCGTAGTGGTTGATATGGATTTTAAAAGCCACCAGAATCATCAAAATGTGTCTATTTTTAAATTTAAAGACAGTGGGCAGTGTGCAGTCTGTGTCCATCAGAAACCATTTTGACTAGAGCTTGACCAATATATTGTTTGACTTTTCAGTTTTAAAGAACACAATGCAGAAAAGGATGCTTTGGGTGATTTACAATTATTCAGATTCCAGTGATGATTGATGTTAAAGTGCACTGCTGTTATTTTAGACAAATGTTCTTTGTTAATCTGTAAAATATCCTGCCTCTGTTACATATCTTTGTCCCAAGTATTTCCAACAATGACGTCTGAAGGATAACTGCAAAAATTTAGTATATCGGTTGATACTTCACTATCAGATCTATGCACTCCCATAAGATTGGTATTGGCATCAGCCCCCAGAAATGCACATCAGTAGGGCTCTAATTTTGACATGAGTGTGAACAAAGACTAATGCTAATATTAATTTATCTAAAATGCTACTTACCATCATCAGACCTCTGTGAATATGGAAAAATCTGAAAAACAAAATAGAGAAATACATTTTGAATTCCATGTGATGTTAAAAAAAATGAAAGGAAAATAAAGTCAGATAGCTCCTTTCAGGGTATTAACAGATTTACTCATTCTAAATTAAGTACAATAACAGTTTCTGATCATAATGAACTATCGTGTATTTTCAAAAACCTAACAGTCTATTTAAAATGTCTCATAACAGATGACTCTGCACTTCAACCTGAAAAAAAATTATCTGAAATATTTTATCATTGATGTCCACATGAAATCAAAAAAGATAATCTACTTTTGCAAGAATATTTCTCTCTCTATTTATTGGGCTACACAAATGCACGACTAGTCAACCTGCCTCTTACCAGAATATGCATGAATGCATGAGATAATAAATGACAGAAGAGTAAATTAATGTATCCAGATGTTACAAAGTAAAGGTAATTATTTTCTCTATCTACTCAAGTAAGAGTAAAAAGTATTCCACATTAAAACTATTCTGACAAGTGTATTAAGTGACTTCAGTACATGAAATATGTTGAATGTTACTACCCACCTCTGCTCCTATTTGCACTCAAAACACACATTAAGATAAATAAGATTAATAAGCAATTGTGAGACATTTAGCATGACATCTCCTTATCATCACTGAACACTCAGGAGTTTGTAAGACATGAGAGCAAATCAAAATATCTCTTTCTACATGTTAGCATGTTTATGCTTGTTTTAGCATTATTGATAAAGCATTGGCTCTTTACTTGTGGAGGTTTAATGCTAGTGAAAGTGTAGGAGCACAGCCCTGACCAAGAGAGCACAACATGTCTCAAAATTAATAATTTTTATGCACTAACATCAATTAAAGAAACAGAATGTCGGAGCTCATCTTATGTGGTAGTTAATATCAAGGACATGTTTAAAAATGTTAGAGTTTTCATCAGAAACATAACAGCGTTTACCAACATCACGTTTTATTTAAGTTACCTTACCTTAAGGTTACTGAGACACATTGTAAATTTAACTAAAGTTGTATTATAATATTAACCTTACTGCCAAACACACATATTTCAAGGGTCTGTGGAAATAAATTAGCAGTAGCTTAACATTATTTGTTAGCTTAGCGTAACTTTTACACACCCCTCATGTAACGTTACTTAAACAATCTAAAGCGTAATCCGATTACATACAGTAACTAATTCATGTTAACCTAATATTAACACCACGTTACCATTAATGCTACATTACAGAGGGTTTAATATTATCCAAGCAGCAAACAGTGGCCTTACTCGGGTCTCTTGGGTCTCCAAGCAAGAAATCCCTGGGGCCCCCACCCCACTTGTGCATGCCGCAAAAATTTGGCTTTTGCACACATGAATGCACAATTTATGGGACATTTGAGATGAATTCTGAAAAAATAGATTAGTGGTTCTCAAAGTGAGGTCTCCTGAAGTTTGCGGACGACACCACCCTCATTGGACTCATCTCTGATGGCGACGATGGCGACCTACAGGTGGGAGGTTGACCATCTGGTGACCTGGTGCAACCAGAACAAACTGGAGCTCAACGCTCTAAAGTCAGTGGAGGTGGTTGTGGACAACAGGAAGAACTCAGCCTCACCTGTCCCCATCACCCTCTGTGACTCCACTATTGACACTGTGGAGTCTTTCCGCTTCATGGGAACTATCATCTCCCAGGACCTCAAGTGGGAGTCGAACATCAGCTTCCTCATCAAGAAAGCACAGCAGAGGATGTACTTCCTACGGCAGCTGAAGAAATTCAGCCTGCCAAAGACAATGATGGTGCACTTCCACACAGCCATTGAGTCCATCCTCATCTCCTCCATCACCATCTGGTACGCTGCTGCCACCGCCAAGGACAAGGGCAGACTGCAGCGTGTCATTCGGTCTGCAGAGCAGGTGATTGGCTGCAATCTCCCATCTCTTCAGGACCTGTACGACTCCAGGACCCTGAGGCGTGCAGAAAAGATTGTGGCTGATCCCTCTCACGCTGGACACAAACTCTTTGAGTCACTCCCCTCTGGCAGGAGGCTGTGGTCCATCAGGAACAAAACCTCACGCCACAAGAACAGTTTTTTCCCGTCCGCTGTCAACCTTATCAACAAGGCCCGGAACCCCCCCGACACTCTTCACACTCCACCTCTGCCTCATCTTGCCACATTGACATAAATGCAACTCTATGCGTTACATTAACGCTCAGATTGGACTTCCTTCTGAAAAAACAGACTGTGTTTCCGGAAAAAACAACCAAACAAAAAACAGACTTCTGTACATATATTTATATTGTTATATTTTGTGCTCTTATTTTTAATAGATGTGTCATGCACCAACTGCACCACAACAAATTCCTCGTTTGTGTACAATCATACTTGACAATAAAGCTTTTTCTGATGTCTGATTTCTAGTGGCCAGGGGGCTCCAAGCAACTGCCTGGCTTGCCTGTCCGCATGCCCCACCCCTGGCAGCAAAGCCCGCGCACTCATTAGCCACTGTTAACCAGTCAAGCTTACGGTCAAGCTAACGTTAGCTAGTTTAGCCAACTTCCCAAATGTGGAACATTAGCCTTTGCTGTTTGAACTGAACAGACTATATAAAGATTCTACACAATTACCCCGACATTTACATGATTAATGTTAAGTTCGAAATTTGCTAGTTAGCTACAGGTAATTTTCTTACTGTTGCTGGCGCATTTAAGTGAGCCACCACCATGGTCACATTAGCCGTGTAAATCAGTGTTTCAAGTGTAGGAATTAAATGACCCAGGAATCAGTCTATGAATTGTACAAGTTTTGTCCCTTTCTTCCTAAGGTGAAGGAGAGGACAGAAGGACATTCGATGAGGGAAATAGGATAAGGAGGGCAATTTAGGGTGCAATTCATTGTACCTGAGGAATTTATGGTATAGTATAAACCCTAGGAGACAGAATGAGCGCAATCCTCAAATGGTCATCGTTTGGGGGAGGCATGATTTACCAACACCAGGTGTATATGATAACCAGTTGTCCTGTTGTTGCGAGACAGTATAAAAGTCAAGACTTTGTGGAGATCTGCAGAGAACACTCTACATGAGTCTTCCCTCCATGCTGCATGTAGTAAAGAGACCTGATTCATTACACCAAGTCTGTAATTCTTCAGAGAATTAGCAACTCTCAACCATCAACAGAGAGAATGTCCTGTGCCTATGTGATCTTACACAAGACACGCAAAACGGCTTAAATGTATGGTTAATATCATGTAGCATAGAAGTTCCTCAAAATATGAAATAATGTTGGGCGCGAGATAGAAGAATACTCAAAAAAAAAAGTCAACCTGCCAATATTTTTTCACCATAAAGTGAATCTCTGACAGAAGGGACGTTTCAGAGTTTTTCCACTTCCTCTTCCACAATCATTTTGATTCCCTTTACAATCTTATCCATTTCAGTTTCCATTCCTTCTTTATTTGATGTAATCCTTGTAAGAAGTTGGTGGTGATTTGATCCACAAGATCTTTAAGTTGCTCCTTTGAGGAATTTTGACGTCCTTTCAAGCACGTCATCAGCCCTCTAATAGCTAGACTTTGTTCTTCCATTTCCTTGTGCATTCTGTCTCAACCTCTCTGGGTTTTTTCTGCCAGTTGATTCAAGCCCCCAGCAGGAGTAGGTATTACTCATGGAAGTTCATACGGAGTCGGAGATTCTGAATAAGGAGAGGAAGCTGTAAGGTTTAAAACCCCACCTCCTGGATCCGGTAAAGAATGCACAGCCTCAGTTTCCCAAGCGAGAGACTGATTGACAGAATGAAACTGATCCATGGGGAGGAAAGATATGTGATGGTCTTTGATGTCAAATATCCCTGCTTGAAGTTGACTTACGTCTGTAAATGTGCACTAAATCCAGTGTGTGCTCCATAAGTCGCTGCAGGGGTTTGGACCTCGGAAGCTTCAATGTCAAGAGAAATGTTTGGTGACACTGAAGAAGGTGGCTGTTTAGCCATAATATAAGGTGTGGGGGATTATATTTGAATGAATGGGTTGAAATGTGAACTTTCCCACAACTGCAGCATTTAAGGTTCATTCATCACATCAAACAACATACAATAGCAGTCAAAAGCAGTTGCCAAAACATTTAAACATTGCAGAGATCATATGCTAAGCGTTTTCACCTCAAAACCCACAAAAACTGACCAAGAAAATGGGTATAAAGGTACAACAAATTTGCAGCTTTAACTCTTTAACCTAATGTTGACTGAAGTTCATAGCTCGGGCCCCACGTTGGGCACCATTTCTGTAGTGTAGAAGTTCCTCAAAATATGAAATGTTGGGTGCCAAACAGGAGAGTACTCAAAAAAAAAAAAAAAATCAACCTGCCAATTTTTTTTAAAACAAATACTGCCAGAAAATTTAAAAAATAACCCAGCAGCTGGCTTCTACAAAATCACACAATAAAAACACAACCAAGTGATGCAGTTTGTAAGTTTTCTTATTCATTCATTCATCTTCTATACCCGTGTATCCCTTTCGGGGTCGCGGGGGGCTGGAGCCTATCCCAGCTAGCAATGGGCTAGAGGCGGGGTACACCCTGAACCGGTCGCCAGCTGATCGCAGGGCAACATAGACAGACACACAGACAGACAACCATTCACACTCACACTCACACCTATGGACAATTTAGAGTCACCAATTAACCTAATGAGCATGTTTTTGGTCTGTGGGAGGAAGCCGGAGTACCCGGAGAGAACCCATGGGAATGCATGGGAAGAACATACAAACTTCACACAGAAAGGCCCTGCCCAACCCGGGGATCGAACCAGCGACCTCCTTGCTGTGAGGCACGCGCACTACCTGCTGCGCCCAGTTTTCTTATTTTCAATCAAATATTAATCAAAACATATCAGATCAATAATCACGCTCAAATGTCTCTCAATTCATGAAGGTTCATTCATAAAACAGAAACCAAATTCAAAGGAAATATTCCCAGAGTAATCACAAAAACCAACAGTTCTTTATATAAATAATAACAGTTCCCATCAGTTAATGAAGAAAGCAAATTGTGAGTAGGTGGATGTGTGTGTGAGTGTGTATAGTTTGGGTGTAATTCAGTTCAGTTCAGCTCAGGAGGTATTTGTGTTTAATTCGGTCCAGAGGGATGTATGTTTGAGGGGAGAGAAAAAACAACGCAGTTTGAGGTCTGATGTTAGGAGAAGCCAGGAGAGTTTCAGGAAAAAGGGGACTTACCTGCTTGACGTTCTCCACCCAACTCGGATAAAGATCTTTGCCACTGCATCCAAACAGGCCAAGGACTGTAAACTCAGCTTCTTTCCGCCTGCTCCAGAGATCAGCTTCTTCCTCCAGTGTCCAGTTGAACATCCGTAATACTCGGTTTAATTCACTTGCTTTCTTGAAATTAAGCCGGCAACTTAAGCAAAATTTGAGTTATCTCCTTTTCTTTCTTTCTCACTTCTCACTTCCTTTTCAGTCCTCCTTCAAGCCTCCTTTGTCTGATTTCCCTCCTCTCTTGAGCTCTCAGGTGTGTCTGATTTATCATCTCCCTCCCCCTTCATTTCCAGCTCAGGTGGAAAAGGCTGTGTTGTCATTTCCTTTTTCCCCTTCCTGCTACAATCAATAAAAAGTTATTTTAAGATGCTGCTTCTGTTGCAATGAAAAATAAATTAGTTTAATAGGTATTTTAGGAGACACTTACTGCACGTGTCGACAACTAGGAAATGGCGTCTCTAAAAATCGATTCGTTCGATTTGAAACGAGAGGTGGGCGGGAGCCTTTTTAGAGTGCTTTCTACACCACATCTTTGACTATAAAAATTTTCATCAACACTAAGGGCCATATGACTCCAGCTGTTGTTGTTGTAACTCTGTCAGAGTCCAAGAACTTTGACAATGGATATTTAACACTGGGAAATTTACTGTGTAGTATTTTATTGATTTTGCATTTTTCAAACATTCAAAGAACAAAAAGAAACACAAGCCGTAAAATATATATGTACAGTATGTACACACACTTGCTTATACATACATCTACCTATACATACATCTACCTACACACACACACACAGTAGAATATAGAGAACACAAGCTAATAGCTTCATAGACCACAGCGGAACTGCTGAATTCTTAATATTTAAAGGAGTATGTGTTGGGGAACACATTCAGTGTTTGGACTCCTGTAGAGTGTAAATGGCATGTGTTTTCACACGCTCTTGAATGTTGTTCCCTCTGTGATGACCTGTCCAGGTAGATCAGGAGCAGTTCAGCAAAATTCTGGGATACATCAGCAGTGGCAAGAAAGAGGGAGCAAAGCTGATGTGTGGAGGAGGAGTGGCTGCAGATAGAGGATACTTCATCCAACCCACTGTGTTTGGAGATGTCCAGGACAACATGACCATTGCCAGGGAAGAGGTAGGATAATATGGAAGATTTAAAATGCATGAATAAAAAGCCCCAAAAGAAATTAAGTGAAATATAATACAATGCACATTGTCAAATGTATTTCTTTTTAATGAATGCATTTACTGTGTCCTAATTAAATTCAAAACCACACAGTGTCACTAATACGAATTGATGGTAGCGCAGTCAATACTGTGTCCTTCCAGCCTTTGTTCCTACAGGAAACTATTTTCTGGGTAGGGGTGTTCTTCCACCAAATAAAGTGACTAAAGTATTTGGAATACATGGGCACTGAGCTGTTGTCCTGCTCTGAACAAGCAAGTGGTAGACCACATGAGCTACACTACAGAGTTAAAGCACCTACCCATTTTTCCCCTATTTATGTAGTGTTGTTTGTCTATTCATACTGGGGGGGGGTTTGACTGTTTTACTTAAATAGCTGGTTTACCAGTTCTTGTGGGTGTGTGTCTGAATGGGCTTGAGATGGGTGTGTAAAACAGGAACATTTTCGTGCCATTTGTTAAATGGTCAGCTTGTATATCTTATGTTTAATATTGATAGAACTGATTTTAAGACATTTATCTTTGTTATAGTTGTCTTTTCTGTCATGTTTTCCTCTTGCAGATATTTGGTCCAGTGATGCAGATCTTGAAGTTTAAAACACTGGAGGAGGTGGTGATGAGAGCCAATGATACAAAATATGGTCTTGCAGCAGCTGTGTTTACTAAGGACATTGATAAGGCCAACTATGTCTCCAATGGGCTCCGTGCTGGCACAGTCTGGTAGGAGTGCTATTACTAAAGTCACTATTGTGCAAACTACAGTCTGTAAACTGCAGATAATCATGAAAAATCCTAAAGTTCTGTTGTGAATATTGTTAGGAAGAATGTGCCATTACTTTGCCCTGCAAAATTACTGAAATGGTAATAATGATACAATAAGAGAATATGGCAGCAAGGGTGGCCAGGCCCTCCTCATCCCTGGAGACGTCAGTCATGTTTCCCTGTCTGCCGTGGAGGAAGGACGACCAGGATGGGTTAAAGGCGGAAGATAAATTTCACCAGTGCATGGCGTGTGTGGGCATGATGCATGTATCTGTGTGACGAATAAAGGGGATTGTCCCTCTGATTCTTCTTCTACCATTTTCCCACTCCACTTTCACACAGTATGTTAAATTCCCCACCAGAGACAATAAACACTGGACTTACTGTGCGCAAACACTAAAGATGCTTACAGCTCATCACCTCTCCGCCAGGTTGGCTGTTCCGATCACAACCTGGTTTATCTGCTCTGTGCATACATACCTTTGGTTTAGATCAGGGGACAAAGATTTGGGGACAACAGATTTGATTCTGCTCCTGTTCACCTACATTCACCTCCCCCCACGTCACTCTACAAGAGCCACCCCCCAGTCCCCCCCAGCATATCCATAACAGATGACCAGGTGAAGAAGGCTACAGGCCTGGATGGCATCAGCTCCAGACTGCTCAGGGATTGTGCAGATCAGCTCTGTGGGGTCATCCTGCACATCTTCAATATGAGCCTCAGTCTGGAGAGAGTTCCAGCCCTTTGGAAAACTTCCTGTCCCAAGACAAGACATCCCAGGGAGCCGAACCACTTCCAGCTGGTAGCCTTAACTTCCCACCTGATTAGGTAAAAGAGTTTGGTCTGTACCATCTCTCTCTCTATATATATATAGCTTTCTCATCTGGAGAATACTGGAAGTACGGTGAAGGTCATGTTTTTCAACTTCTCCAGTGCTTTCTGCACAGTCCAACCATTGCTGCTGAGGGGGAAGCTGGAAGGAGCCGGCGTAGTCTGCCACCTGGCTGCATTGACCATCAACTACCTCACCAACAGACCACAGTATGTGAGGCTTTGCGACTGTGTGGCCGATGCATTAGTTTGCAGCATGGGGGCTCCACAGGGGACAGTGCTCTCCCCTTTCCTCTTCACCTGCTACGCATTGGA